>NW_001914856.1:2778859-2846733 GCF_000226545.1 Podospora anserina S mat+
CCCTCACCTGAATCCAAGATTTAGATCGCCATTCTCCCAGCCGAGATTCATTGGACTGTTGCAGACCAAGAAAGACGCGTAATACGTCGTGATAGTATCTCTTGCATAGTTTGGAGAGAGGGGAACAACAAATCGGCAATCATGCCTCCGATATCAACAGGGGGTCCCAATCTTCCTCCTCCACATCTGGTGTTACCTGACTTCTTACAACTCGTCCGTTACAAGACCAGGAAGGTGCCGAGTTGCCTGCCGATACGTCGGTTAGCATTGCGGTGCAAAGGGCTTAATCCGGGTAAAGTGCCGGTATGCAATATAACCACGACACACCCCCATTCACAGCACATGTAAGTTGGCTTCTTGTTGACACTTTGCAGGACACGTAATTGGACCGCTTCACATATAGCCCTCGACAACCCAAAAGGGAAGTTGGTTTCAACGCACTGACGAAGCATTCCAAACAATCAAAGACCGAGCTGGTGGGACACCGTCTTGATAGTTGTCTGTTCTATTCAACTGTAGCCCTCGCTTACGACCCCGTCATGGGTACACTTGTGATCACAGGCCTACGAAGAGGTAGAGCCCGACTCGTCATAGGGTATCCTGTAGATGTCGGCATCACTGTCCACTGTTAGCCAAACCGTAATTGTACCCTCAAAGCATACCAGAAAATAAAACTTACAACTCCTTCTCAAACCTCGCCCGATCCTTCGCCTTCTCATTCACCCAAATACTCATGCTCGTCTGCCCACACACAAACTCACCAAACCCATCATCCCCAATCTTGATCTTGGCATCATTCCACCCCATAACATCAGTCCATACCTCCCCCGCGTGCATCTCACCAACATGCATTCTCTTGCTTCCCGGCCCAGCGTTGCTCATGACCACGGCACAGCCAAACGGCCTGTCCCAGGTACCATACCGCACCCAGCCGATGCAGGTAGGGTAGTCAAAGTAGTCGGCTTGCTGGCCGTACGAATACAGCTTGCGGGCTAGCATGATCCTCGGGAGATCACCACCGCAGGAGGGAGGGAAGGGGTGCTCGCCTTGGATGCCGTACAAGTCACCGTACCACACGCAAGGGTAGCCTCGGTCGCGCAGGAGGATGAGAGCATAGGCCAGAGGCTTGAACCAGCCCTCAATGGGAGCTTCGAGGGCCTGGTAGGGTTGGGTATCGTGGTTCATCACCAATGTCTAACCGGTTAGTATCGGCTTCAGCAAGTGCCAAGGAAGTGACTTACAACCGCCGAGACAGGCTGCGCCTGGACCAAGGTGTCGTCAAACACCTTTCTGAGGTCAGCCCCATTGGCCCTGCTGATGTCGCTAAAGTTATGAACCAATGGCGCGTCAAACAAGGAGAACTTGTACTTCATCCTTGCCAGGTAGTCGTTCTAAAGCCATGTTAGCCAGTAGTACCATGAGCTCTGAATAGCAAAAGCATCTCACCATGTCCTGCAACGAATCCTTCCAAAACTCCCCCACAAAGAACCACCCCGGCCCAAATTCCTCGTCCATATTCTTAATAAACTCGCGCAAAAAGTCCTCGCTAAAGTGCTTGACAGCATCAAACCGAATCCCCTTGATCGGAATCTCATTCGCAAGCCAGCTCCCCCACCGCATGATGTCCTCCCTCACCTCAGGGTGCTCATGGTTGATGTCGGAGCCCATGAGGAAATCATAATTCCCCTTCTCATCATCGACATCCCCATCCCACTCACTCGCCCATCCCTCCCCTTGCTCACCCGCAATCTTGTATATCGCCTTCTTCCCATTCTCGGCGTTAAAATCCACCCCGGTAAAATGATACCAATGCCACTTCATCCTGCTGTACTGCTCCTTTCGTCCCGGAAACTCAAACCCAACCCAGGCATCAATCTCATACTTGCCACTAACCACCCTTGTCCTATCATTCTCGTCAACCTCGACAACAGGACACCGCTCCTTGTGATCAGCGCCCATCTTGTGGTTGAGGACCGCATCCCAGTAGATCCCCACGCCGAGCTCCTTCGCTTTATTGCAAAGACTGACGAGCTCCCTTTTGGTGCCCCATTTCGTGGAGATGGTGCCCTTTTGGTCAAACTCGCCCAGGTCGTAGAGGTCGTAGATGTCGTAGCCGTTGCCGTTTTTGGAGGAGGCTTTGCATCCGGGGGGGATCCAGATGTTGTCGATGCCGAATTCTTTCAGCTGGGGGAGGGCTTTCGTGAGGCGGGCCCAGTGTTGTTGGTCGGCGGGGATGTACCATTCGAAGCCTTGCATCATGGTCATGTTCTCTGGTGTAGGCTCCCGCCTGGAGGGGGAGGGGGTGCGTTCGGGGTTGCCGCCCATGTTGATTGATGTTGTTGGTTGATGTAAAGGGTAGAAAATGAATAAATAAAAGAAAGATGAAGGCTAGGGGATTGGAGCGGTAGGATGTGGTTTTAAGCAGGTTGCCAGATACTCGACTCAGATAGAGATCTGGGCCTAGATTGGGTTCGACGGCAAACCAGGCTCGGCAGGGGCAGGCGGAATTCCATCTGTTGGAAACTTGGAAGCTTACTTGGACGTCATGGCCAGTTCGGGCAGCCTCCCCCCCCCGTGTGGGATACTCGGAGCCCGAGCCCTTGGGAGTGGGACGGAGGGTGACATCGGGGCGGTGAGCCTCCGGTCTGGACGCCTGGTCAAGGCGCAGCATCCAACATTGGGATGAAATAAGGCAGGAATTGACAGGGCCATGTTGAGGGGTTTATCTGCTTGTTATCGGACAGCGGTACTCGGATTAAATGGCTTTTTGTAGGGTTGGGGGATTGCCCCTCTTCAACCATGGACGACGGCAGAACACGTAGCCAGGTATTATGCTGAGTGCCTGTATCGTACCATCTCTACCACTTCAATGCCTTTCACCAAGACAGCACCTCAATCTCCCATCTAAGATTTCCTTCGAAAATGCTTATTCTCACGAGGGGCAGAGAAGACACGCCAAGACATGACGTCAGGTTCCGCAGCTGTCAAGTTCATCCAACACGGAACCCTGCACCTGTCAATGCTCCCTACTGCTGAACGTCCAGGCATGGAATGCCGATGCAAAGTCAATTCATCCCAGCCCGGAGCAATGAGGCGCCACATCAAGCAGCTGTGTATCCAGCGGTTCGAATGCGGTGGAACACCAATATGATATTCACTTGCACACTCGCCGTTGGGTGGTCTGGGCCAAGACCTGAGATAAATGCGGGGCTGTGTCGACCTGGCAACTGTTTGTTTACCTCGCCCACCAATGCAAGACTTGGGTGACTGGCAGAGAAAGCTCTCCTCCTCCTGTCACAGCACCCGTCACCGCCTTTCCCGCCCCCGCCCCCTGCTGCCGCCGCCTGTCACTTTGTGCCCGACCACCACCAGACCCGGCCACACCAGTCGGATCCTCCCGTCCTCCTCCCCTTGCCGACTGCCAGCGCATCGCCGAGTCTAGCCTCTCCACCCGGTGGAACTTGATTCGACCAATACTGCTGCACCGGCTTTTCGGTTCGTTGCCCGAGCGTCCAAGTGGTGGCTGGTATCTATAAACACACACAAAGTATGCCCCGGAAGCTCAAAGAGCCACCACCTCTGGATTTTGCAATCTTTTGTAGACCCCAGCGACCGAGACATGGCCGACGACGACACACGAGCGGCGCAGGTGCCGCTATCCACAGAGGTAGCTTTCCCCGCCGTCCATTGTGACCGTGGAAGGCGTTTGCTGACCGTCGTCGCATCGAAGCTGGAGCAGGACCCGGAAAAGCGAGAAACCGTAGCTCCCGAGACAAAACCTCGCGCCACCACAGCCGAAGACATCGAGGGGGAAGAGTCGGACGCGACGAGCACATATAGCGGTCGGGATAGCCCCAACCGACGAGAATCCACAAGCTCGCTGCTCCGCCAGCACCTCCACTCTCGCACCGCCAGCGAGGACACCGCCGATAACAGCTCCCACCACGGCGACGACGTATTTAGCGAGCATGGGTCCCGCAGCCACAGTTCCGTCGGGTCGGTAGATGGAGGGCACGATTCTGATTCCAAGACACCCCAAGGAAAGGACAGCCAATCTCGTCGACAGTCGTGCGCCTCGAGTAGGACATCCGAAAGCAGGAACTCGGATAGGATCGTGTCCGGCGTGTCGACTCGGTCGGCCCGCTCGTCGATTCGCACCCCCTCCGAAGTCCGCGCATTGCAGACGGGCTCTCCCATACCTTCAGTGTTCGACGGAAGCTCCGCCAGGCCGAACAAGCGACACAGCGGAACGCCCGTCATGTTTCCCACAGTATCCCGGATCGGCAGTCCCACCATCCAGGTACAATACTCTCCCAAGGGGCGAACAACACCGAGCCGTTTCAAGGTCCGAACAGAGGCTCCCCTCGTTCTTCTCCACGTTACCCTCCTGCCTCTTCGCTGGGTCTGGGGCGAGACGCTTAATGGACTCGATCTCGTCAGCGGTAAGACCATCGACGAAGGGGGGCTTCCCTATGTGGCCTCGGACGAAATCAAGGCCTTGCGCGATTCGTGGCGTGATCTGCAGGACCGACTGGGCGACACTGTTCTCGAGCGCGGTATTCTTCTCCCACATCCGCAGAACGATTTCGAGGTGCTTGAAGAGCGTCTCCTCGAAGCTCTCGAGCTACCATTCAAGAGAAGAGCCAGGATCTTGGAATGCGGGCACTATCTCGGTCCAGCCAACGTGACGGCCGAAGACGATGAGGAAGGCGAGTTGGAATACTCAAAGTCAACTGAGGATAACCGGCATTGGTGTAAGGAATGCAAGACCGAGATCCGCTATGAGAAGCTGGGCTCCAGCAAGATTTACCGGGTAAAGGTGTACGCTAGCAACGGACTCATGAAATCCGGCGCCTGGGAAGCCTGCTGGAGGGAAATGGAGCGGGTGGACTGCGAGGTCGAACTGATTCTCACCCCAGCAATGCAGCATGAGCTCGAAAAGGTGGCCGTCTTCCAGCTTGAGCAGGAGGAGCAGCGACAGAGAGACCTGTTGCTGGATGCTGAGGCTGCGGCCAAGTGTGGGCTCACTCCAGAGGCGCAAGCCGATGCCCAACGATCTCGCCCGACGTCTTGTCTGCATGGCTCGCGGCCTTCTTCTGGTCTGCATGTCGAAGTCCAGCCATCGACACCTGAGCCACCAATGGAACCCTTCGATCGGGTGACCTCACCAGAGTTCCTGCAGCCCCCGTCATCATCGCGTCCCCGCGCGGCACAAGACGGCCTTGACACATCTGAAGAGCGTCGACGTCGCGACGAAGAGCGGATGCGCGAAATCTATGGCGACATGCCCCCGCCTGAACCGATCCCAACCCCAGAACCGGCTGCCGAGCGTGCACCTTTTGCAAGACCAGCGCCCTCGGTCGGTGAAGGTTACGGGTCTGTTCCGGTATCCCAAGCTCTCGTAGCCATCACGCCAACGTCTAGCCTCGATCAGTCATCGACCCTCCGCGACCGACACCCCGACTCGTACATTGCGCCTCCCACGCCCCTCTCACCCTCTGAAGTCATTCGCGAACGCCGAGCCGAGTACGAGCGCCGACAGGCTGAGCGAGCGCAGAAACGTCAGCGGGAGCTCCAAAACGCGGGATTTATCGATTTACTTACCGAGGCATTTAGGGTGGCGTTGGATAACGGGAATGAGACGGTGAAGGATGGGTGGACATATGTCAAGGCGGGCGCGCTGGTGGCTAGGGACTTTTTCAACGACCCGAAGAATGTGGCTATTGTCGTGTTGGTGTTGCTTGTGGTTGTAATTGGGCTGGGGAATCGACAGCAGGACTTGGCGCCTGCCACGTACAAGTCTGAGCCGAGGCCGGAGAATTATGCTGTTGAGAGGGTGCCTGAGGCGAAGATTGAGGCGAGCGTGCCCGAGGCGACTGCGGGTTTGGCTAGTACCGAGGATGGTTCGATGGGCTTGGGGGGTGTTGTTTATGGTGTTGCTTCTGATCCGCCTGCTCAGCCTCAGAGTGTGGTTGTTGAGGAGACGCCTGCTGTTGAGGTTGAGGGTGAGGTTCCGTCGACTGAAGTTGCGGAGGAGGAGGAAAAGGTCCCCGTTGTCGAAACTGTTGAGGAGGGGTCTGTTGCTGCGGAGGAGGAGGAGGCGGAGAATAACGTCTCTGAGGCTCCGGTTGCCGCGGTTACTGAGGCTAGTGCGGAGCTTGTTCTCGCATCGGCGGCGGTCAATGCTGTGGCTCAGTCAGCGCAGAATGATGTTGCCGTTCCGCTGCCCGCCGAGCCCGCCGCCGAGAAGCCCGAGTCCGGGGTTGAGGTTTACGGGGCCGCACCCAAATCAGACGATGAAACTCCCGCCGGCGCTGTTGCCAATGGTGAGAGGGGGGTGGAAGTCTCTGGGGCTGAGGCACCGAAGCCGGAAGCGGTGGAATATGGTCTTGAGCAGGTCGTTGCCGCCGGCGGGAAGAAGGCCGACGCACCCCCGCAAGAGTCTGGTCTTGAGCAAGTCGTCGTTGGGAAGAAACCTGGTGGCAGTGAAGAGTACGGCGGTCTAGAGCAGGTCGTCATTGGGAAGAGGCACTCGACCGTTATCGACTTTATCCCCGGCCCTTTTGTCACGCAGCACAAGACTGTGCGCGTGTTCGAGACGGTGACGGAAATTGTGCGGGTCAGCGTGGTGACCAAGACGCAGACTGTGTCGAGGGTTGTGACTGCCATACCGCAGACGGTGGAGCAGACTGTTTATGAGACTGAGACGGTGAAGATTACTGTTTCGCTGCCTGTGGAGGAGGAGGAGAGCAAGACGACGACCACCGAGACAAAGAAGGCTACGGCTACGAGGAGGAGGTTTTGGTGAGTCCTTTTACTAGAGGGGGATGATGTCTCTTTTTTAAGGGGAAGTTTGTCTACATGGGAGTGGTAATTTCTTTGTTTGATGGTGGTGGTGGGGGAGGTTCTTTCATGATGGATTACGAAACGTAAGGTACTTATATGTTCTGTTGGATATGATCTGGTGTGGTCTTGTACGTATGGGAAATTGTTGGATGAATTAAACTTGTGGGTTCAGCGATGAAAAAAGGAGGAGGAGGCTTTTATTTCTTTGTCTTTCTTTGGGGAAGGGATGGGGAAACCGGGGGGGGCATTTGGTGTTTGTGTCTTTTGATGTCGGCATAGCAAGTAAGCATAGCAGTAAAAAGAATTGACTTGATAGGCATTGAGCTGAATTGTAACTACTCTTTGTACTTATGATGGGGTGATCAAGGTGACATTCTCACGACTTTCGTATTCATTCTGTTGAGTTGTTGTTTCATGCCCGGTTTATGTAAGTGTCGGTGTTCAGTCTGGGCTGGGCATGGCATCCAAAAAACAACTCCGAATTTCACACTGTGTTGAGGAGCATTCAGGATGAGATGAAGTAGGGGGAGGAGTTAGGAGTGTGGTCTTCACAGGCCAGGCAGTAGCTACAGGCACGATGAGCTAAGTGCCGAGGGTAGCAGTAGACCATCTTACAGATCCAAAAACAGCAAAACAGCAGCACAACTCTCGAGACTATTACCTCTTCCAAACAAACAGCGTTCTTACCAGCCGGCAAGTCCCAACCCTACAACCGTCACCCTTAGCCCTCCAACAAGCCACACAGACCCAGCTAGGGGAGGGCATATACTTTCCAGTTCCAATTCCAATTTCCGTGGCTCGGTGGTATAGCGGTTACTACACTCCCAAGTTTGAGCGAAGACCTAGGTTTGACTTCTGGCCCGTCCACACAGCGTTTTTGATTTTCCAGGGCGGCGTGTCCAGCGTTTCCTTTCTTTTGTTTTTTGTTTTCTCTTTACTATCCCATACTCCGCACAGTAAAGCGTTTCTTCCTCTAATCATCACCTAGTGTTGTGCAGTTGTATTTCAGGAAAACTTATTCCCTTAAACTAAGAAAAAGACTACCAACTATCCTCCCCCCCATCCCCCTCCTCCCAATCCCTCTCTAACCTCCACGCATCCCCACTCTCGATCCCCTCCATCAACGCAATATCACACCCCCTATGCCCCCACTTCTCCGCAAACACCTTCCTCCCCAACTCAATCGTCATCTGCGTCCCCACCTCAAACCCAACCGCGTCCCGATAGAACGGCTCGTCTTGCCCGCCCCTCTGCCTCAGCTGCCAGGTATTCCTCCCCGAGTTGTCGTTACTATGGTTGTACTTTACATCCTGCATCACCTCCCCCAGCTCAACCGGATCCTCATACACCGTCCCGTTGAAACTCGCTTGGTAACCCGGTAGTGACAGTAGCGCAGCAAAGTCATCAACCACTGTCTTGACGTCAAAGATGCGCCCTACATCGGGCGACTCCCCTTGCCAGAAACCAGCCCACATCAGGCGGGTGTACATGTCGCAGTCGGTGGAGTAAAAGGGGATTTGGGTGTCCCAGCCGCCGGTGGACAAGACAGAGGCAGTGTTGACGAGGGTCAAATGGTCGTAGGCGAAGAAGTGATGAGCCCACCTGGGAGCGGCGGGGGTTTTGAGGTACTGCATGACCGACAAAACGTTGGAGTAGAGAGTGGATGAAGGGTCACCGGGTGGCGAAAAGACGAGGAGGTCTTGATGGGACCAGAAGAAGTAGTCCCAGTTGCGGTTGAGGGCCGTCCTTGGGGGGTGGTTAGTCTCCGTGAGGAGAGGGAGGAAAAGGGGGGCATACCAGAGGTAAAAGTTTTGGAGTTGGGCAAAGGTCAACAGGGTGGGTGTCTTTTTTTTTTTGGTTTTTGCTGTTTAGTATACCTCCCATTCTACGCAATCAAAAGAAAAGACAGGAAACTGACAATGATGACATTCACCCCCAACATCCCCAGCTGGGTATGATTCAAGTAAAACGGATTCTGCAACGTCAACCGCCCCTGCCTATTGCTAAACATGGTCCCGGTGTTTTCCACAACATAAATGCTGCTCGGTGGCCACCCTGCAGCGATGTAGCTCGTGACGCATTGCAACAACAGAGGCCAGTTCCGGGTGAACCCTATCAAGAGCGGCGCCTCCTCTTTCGATTGCCCTCTCGGCGGTTTGGGGACATGCTGCAACAGCAACTTCCTCGGCGGAGCCGGGTATTCAGACAGCAAAGGGAACGGATCCGGTATGGGTGGTGACTCTTCAAGCTCAGGTTTGTACGGTGGCTTCGGGATTGGTGGTGCGTCGGGATCTGACCAGGTAAAAAACGAGGATTCAAGTGACGCGAGCGGGACTTGTTGGCGTTCTTCTATTGGCGGGGTTGTTCGTCGTGATGATTGTTGATCCGGCCAGAGGATGTCAAAGTTTAGGGGAAACTTGTGGTGGTTGAGGAAGGAGTAGGTGAACAGAACGCAAGAGACGGCAAAGAGGAGACGGTACCGGGAGCGGGAGGTCATGGCTTTTTCGGCGGTAGTGGTGCCACAGGATCTACAAAGGGAAGGCACGAGGGGACATGATGGAGGCAGGTGGGGTTGGGGAGAGATAACATCCAGTGGGTGATGTGTGATGAGGCAAGCGGTGAGCAAAAGATGATTACTGATGGCTTGTCACATCACCAAGGCAACATTACATTTGTTATCGTGATTTGAGATCCATCTCAGCTAATCCAACGGTGGCCACATTTCCCATCAACAACTGGTGGAAATATCCCCCTTGGAAACCGTGGATCTAGCCCGGCAGTTTGCCTGTGTTGTTATAGTGCTGAATTAGTCTGAAACCCTGGTACACCCACGAGGTTACCTCGTTTCCTTCCTGGGTGGAAGTCTAGGCTCCGTGGCCTGGCCCGGGAAATCGGGACGGGACGAGCTCGCTTTAAGATGGGGGCGAGTGGTCGATCGTGAGATGGAGCTAGTCGAGAACGGTGGGAGGGACGACGCTGGACGCGTAAGCTGTTCAGCGTTGGCTCAAAACCCAGCACTGTGTTATTTAGAGAATGGATTTGCCCCAGCTTCATCACTGTTTACATGTTGACGGCCACTCCAAGAGGAGGAGGATACACCTTCAATCTTGTGGTCACTACCTACCTACCCAAAGACCCTTCCCCCGGATCTCCAGATGCTCAACCATCACTGCACCTTGCCTTTTTCTTTTACCAACTAGAAACAGAATCCATCCCCCACCACGGAACTCCCTCCGCCAACCGTCCCATTCGCTTCACCTTTCTATATCACCCGCCAAAAATGCACTTCCCCTCCAAGCCTTCCCCCACAACCCGCGAAAAAGCTTATCTCAACCGACCATAGTCCAGACCAGGTTGCATCCAACCCCAGCCGGCACTTCAGACTTTAGCCGGTTCTCGTCCGGCTCGACATTTTAGCTCCCCTCACCAAAGAGACCAGTTTTCCCCCTGGTTTATATAGATAGGATAAATAGAGTGTCTGTGCGACACATGTCTTTTGATCAATGTCTGTGAACTCAACGTGAATCGCTCCTCTTCTTCCAACAACTCATCGCCAGTCAAACCTACACACCACCACCACCACCGTGTACACATGTAAAACATAAAGGACAACATAAATATACACAAAATACATGGTGCTTCCTCCCTTCCCTTCATCTCCCACCTCACTCGCTTTCTTTTTGCGGTATACACAACTAGTAATGCAACAAAAATACAACACATGCAGAAAAAAGAAAAATTGGAAACGAACGAAAAGTAACAGGAACAGGAAATAAACAAGATTTCTACTCATCTTGTCAACAGTTGTTGCCACGCACAACAACAAGAATGCTATCCAGAACACCATTCTTTCCCTTTCCCTTCCCCTCCCTCCTTCCCTTCCTCCTATTTACAAAAAAGTTCCCAATACAACAGCAATAATAAATCTGTAGAATGAAAAAACAAACAAGAACAAGAAAAAAAAAAGCACTGGTATATGCCTCCCCCAATCTCGCAATAATCCAAACAAAACCCCTCCTCCACAAACCACACAATAAAAAGAAAGCGTGGTAGTGTCTGTACAAAAAAGAAATAATTGACCTTGAAAAAGAAAATCCACAAAAGAAACGAAAAAAAAAAAAAAAAAAAAAGGGTCCTTGTCAAACGAAGAATCAAGCACACCACCACCCCTTTTATCTTTCCTGCAATGCTTGCTCATACCCACCCCCTCCTCTGCATCATCAGATGATCCTCCTTCACAGCAATGTCCCTCAAAGCCAGAACCCGACAGGCAGCCTACTCCTCATCAACGCCCCCCAGCCCCACCACTCCCGCCTGCTGCTTGGCATTATCCTTACTACTCTTCTTCCCCAGCCTCAGCAAGCTCAGCCGCTTCCTCACGCTCCCGCCCGTAGTACTGCTGCTATTAGTGCTCTCCCTAGGCGTCTTTTCGCCGTTGCCATGCGGGGATTCAACCGCCGTAGCGGTACCACTCAGGCCGCCCATGAAGCTGCCCCCAGCCGAGTCCGTCACCCAGTCGTTATTGGTTGTCGTCGTCGCGGTGGTGAGATGGCTGCCCCCCGTGATACCACCTGGTGAGATGGAGAAGCCGGCCCCGTCCATGCCGTTGGTCTGGACCGTAAGACTAGGCCGGGCGTCGTTTGAGGCTGAAGTTTGGGTGCGGAAGCCCGAGATGAAGCTGCGGCGGTTTTCCTTGGTGCTGGCGGCGCTGTCTTTGGGCGAGTCCTCTTGCACGTCACCGTTGATGGTGGGTAATGGTGGGGAGCCATCCTTGGAAAGCTCCTTCTTGCGGCCACCGAGGAAGCTTAGGCGGGCGCCGCGGCCTTGGCGGATCGATACCGGTCTGATGACGGCAGCCTCTTCTACTCCGGTGATAGCAGACATGCCGCTGATCGAGGGCTTGGAAAGGTGAGGGATACCGCCGACAGTCGACGGAGGGGAGCGCGGCCATGTTGGTGAGGGCGTAGTGCTTGCCTCACGAACAGGCGGGGCAGCTGGCGTGAACAGTGCGATCTCTGTGGCATATGTCGTCTCAAAGTCTGCAGCAACAAATATCGTCAGCATGTATCTCCCAACAGTCAGTCGAAGGAAGGGAAGAACTTACACTTTTGAAGATCCTCAACATGTCGCGTGAGAACCTCAACACCAGTCTTTGAGAGAGTGGCCAAGCACCTCTTGAGCAAGATAGCATGATCAACCAACGCCATCTTGATGGCATTCTCCTGAGGGTTCAGCTCAGGCGGCTCAAACTCCTCCTCATCCAGCTCGCTGTCCTTTGCAGGTGATTGTGCCCCGTGCCTGGTCATGCCGGGAATTAAGTCCCGGTAGCAAACCACGCTGCTCTCGGAATTTGGGTTGACGCTGATGCCCACAGCATCAAACAGCAGTTGCACAGCCTCGTCGCCCCCTTCGCCATCTGATATCTTGCGCTCTAGAATAGACATCTCCGCCGTCTTTCGCACGATTCTCTCCAGAGCAGTCTCTCTGGCTGATAACCTGACCTCACGCACGGCAACAATCTCACTCCTCCTCAGAATCGTCGGGAATGGCTCCGCAGTCGTGTAGATGATCTTTTCGGCGCAGTGTTCCTCCACAGGCCCGGTGGTGTTCCTCCTGCTGCTAACAGAAAACTCTTGAGGGTGAGCAGAGACAAGATAGTCCCTGATGATCTGCGGAACCCTGGCGCGCTGGAAGACATGATGCCCCAGGTCGCGGTGAGGACTCAGTGCGGAGACCACCAAGAACTGACCCTCCACATCGTCGATCTGGTCACTAAGCACAATCTGAGCAGATGGGTACATCTCTTGCATTCTGTCGGTAAACCCGGCAGTCCGTTCGGCAGGGGTGGCTTCAAAGACAAACTCCTTGTCGCGGACATTAGCCGGGAAGCCCAAGCCCTTGTAGATGACCTTGAAGTACTTGGGCACCAGCCTGTCGCTCTTGGCGATGGTCTCGTAAATGTTGGCGATGGCCCTTTCGGTGCGGGCAAGTTTGGCAAAGTCAAAGATGTTGGTCTCATACTGTTGCTGGAGCTCTTTGTATGCCGCCAACGCGCTACTCCATGCTTCGCCGTCCTCAAAGTGCTTGATCATATCAAAGTAGATCCGCTCTTTTCTTTCAAAGTGAGTCTGCGCAGGGAACTCGGGGTCCGGCAGCGGTGGTGTTGTTCTAAGGGGGTCCCAGTCGTACAAGTCGGCATGTAGCCTCAGCGCCAGGCCGGCTTCAGCGTGATTCCTCGCCTCGGCCTGCAGGTTCGCCAGTTGGTGCACGTAGCGGATGAATATCTCCTCCTTCTGCATATCCCTGAGGAATTCCATCAATCTCAAACGGTGGATGAGGTGTGATGCCTCGCCCGATCCATCACCACTGTGGACAGCAACCAGAAGATCCAAGAAGACGTCCACCGTGCCCATAAGTTCTCTGATAGCCTGGTAGAGTGGCTCGTCTTTCAGCCTGCTCAATGGCTCAAACCGCTCTAGTAATTCTCCAACAAACAGCTTCTGCAAGATGCTCTCCGTCAGCGGCTTCTCCTTGAAATACACATCCAGACAGTCTATCATCTCCGTTTGTATGACGCTGAGGTCCTCGCTCAGAGTCCACTCGCTGACAATCATCGTCTGAAGCACCTCGACAGCCATGCGTCGCAGCCCCTCGTGAACACTCAAGCAAAGCTCAACAATGGGCCCAACCAATGTCGGCACGTACTGGACTTGATAACCGCCCATCTTGGAAAGACCGTAGCGAGCACGCTCCTCAAGGCTCGTCTCCCAGCCAATGGCCTCCCATGTCCTGCGGAGGAGCTCGGCACCGTGTTCCCGGACATCACCGGCAATCTTCCATACGGCCCGGCGCTTTTGCTCGGGAAATGTCTCGAGCGCAAGAGATGGGCTGCCGACCAGTTTGAGGAGCGTGGTGAAGAAGAGCTTCCACAGCTCGGTGCTGAAGTTCTCGGCCTCATCAGGATGTGGTAAGAAGGACTCGAGCAGGATGCTGGCGAGGTACTGCAATGTCCGCATAGTTGACTTGTGGTGAAAGATGTGCACGCTGAGCCAGTTGGAAGGAAACGTCTCGCCCTGGAGGATACTCATGTGCACCCGCAGCGAGTTTTCCACCACGATATTGAGGTCGTCTTCTGCCAGCTCAAGCTGCATTCCACTTGGCGAAGTAGAAAGCGCCGACAAGACGGCAGATAGCTCAATAAGCGCCTCGTCAAACACCACCTCTCCGGTGATCGCTTTGCTGGGGAAGGGGTATGAGGTGGGGAACAACAGAGATAGACGATCTTTTGGCTTCTTCGGAATAGCGTTGAGGGCGAGGTAGGACTGGATGATCTTGGGGATGTAGTCGGGAATTTCAGGGCCAAGGTGTTCAACCTGGCTGGCGAGGACGGAACAGCATAGCCGAACCTGATCCTTCCATTGCTCGGTAACCTCCTCGGTGTACCCCCAGTGCGGTGCAATCCACCTGACGGTATTGGCGCTCAGGGCAGACCGCTGTTCTGGGTGAGAAAAGATGTCCAGTTTGGCATAGTTGATGATGAGAACCAGCTTGTACAGGACAAGTTTGCCCTTGACCATGGAGCAAGAATCCATAAAGTCAATAGCAATATGGAGAATCTCTTCCGTGGTCAACAGTCCAGCCAGCTCTGGGAGCCAAGTGTGAAAATGCTGAACAGCAAGCGTCTGGCTTCCCACCAATACCGGTGCTGTACTCCGCATCATGGCATCGAGGGCCTTGAAGATGCTTCGAAGGTGGCGCGTGAACCCAGGGTTTGTACTGGTGATCCCAATGCCGGCCTCCTTGACCTTTTGCTGGCCGCGGGCATGCGTGATGAACTTGAGAATATGCCGTGCCACCTTGAAGGTAGCGCGCAGTTTCCTTGCCGTTTCTGGTTCAGTTGGCTTGGACAAAAGTCGAGTAAACGATCTGACCAGGCAAGGCGTCGCAAACGGATAGTTGAACTTGCTCTCAGCATACTGGTCGACCAACGGAGACAGGTTGAATCGTCGATCGTGTACAATGTCGAGCACCCTAACCAGCGCGGTGAAGACGAGGTCCTCATAGTCATCGTTACCAGAGTAGGCGACGAGAATTCCAAACAAGGCATCCAAAACATCGTTGAGCAACTTGACAACCTCAATCTCGGCCACAAAGATGAACTGCTTCAGAAGATCAGGAATTGCTTCCTGCGCAGAGTCCTTCCACCCCAGTAGTCTCAACATGATCTTGTCCTGGGAAAACCTTGTGCTGCAAAGATATGTCTCCACGCGAACCATGGCGATTGGGCCGGTCACTTCTGCCTGGTGCTCCTCCCTGCCCCTGAAAGCAAACGGCAGGCTGAGATACCCGCCCTTGCCCTGCGCATTTTGCTGTGCAGAGACGGTATTTTCGTCCAACCGGTAGAGAACCAAAGAGTGAGAACCATCGTGGATGAAGGCTTGCTGATCCCATAGGGGCATGTATGCGACTGCAAAGGCGCTGTTGGGTGCATCCGCAAGCTGCATGACAACATGGGCTTGGTGCACATCCGCTGGCGCGATCACCAGCTTGATGGTTTGTTTCCATGGCTCCCCACGCTCGGCAGCAACCGTCTTCCAAGTGCTGATGCACTCGGTATTGGAAGACGGGAATATGCAATTGTCGATGCGCTCGCCTGAGTGCCTCCTCACTTCGAGTGTGAGCTGCAGATTGTTCCCGTGAATACTACTCGGAAGGGATGCCGGGCTGCCGCCATATCGAGACAATAGCGTTTGGCGGGTCAGGGCCGCCTCGTCGATTGTCAAATAGATGTCAGACCTCGGTTTTGTTGGCGCCCCTGAGAATCCCATCTTGTTTGTTTTGCAGATGCCCGCCAACACGGTGGGGGTGGCTTTGATGAGCACATCCGCATCCGGGTTGTTGAAGGCACGCAAATGTACCTGGAGCCGCTCGGCTCTCCTCGACTTCTCATAAGAGCCGGGCTTGCTGTCCAGGACCTCACGTATTACCGGGTCCCATTCCTCTCCGTCTCCACGCTCTGTCGCAAACCGGGCAGACGGGGCCCACAGGGTCACGATATGTTCCACCTCATCCTCCTGCTTCATGGTAGAGTTCAGCCTGAGCAAGCCGACACCCACTGTCCTGTCAGCAGTCTGGGTGACGTATCCGTCCACGGAAGACCGCCCGTTCTTGGAATTGGCTGTGCTCGGCGGATGGCCATCTCTGCTCTCGGCCCCTGCTGTGGCGGGTGATGCTATTTCCTCCGGCTGCTCAGATAGCGAATCAAGCTTATTGTTGCCTCGGGAGAATGCGGACCTTGTGCTCTTACCCGCCCACATCAAGCTCCGGCGCATTGACTTGTTCCCGGAAGACAATGGTGGTTTTGTTGGATCCTTGGAGAATTGTGGCAAGCTCTGCGACATCGAACCAGACCTAGAGCTAGGCTTAGCAGCAACCACCTGTTGCGGCGCGCGAATCTTGACAATGAGGAACAATTCGGAATCAATCGAGGAAACGTCTCCAATCTCAGCGGCAGTAAGATCAGCAAAAAGCGTCCGCATTTGGTTGTTTCTCGTCAGTTGGCCCATCTGCCCACCGCCAGGCATTTCGACGATGTAGCTTTCGGATATGGTGGTGAGCTTGCCGCCTCCCGTCTTGGTCGCCAGATACAACACCAGAGTGGTCGCCTCGGTGGATGCGCCTGCCAGCCCCTTGATGTCTACCAGTAGGTGGTGGAGCGCCGTCAGTTCGATCTGGGGCGTGGGTGTCTCGTCCAACAGGCTCATGATGGACTGCAACCTCGTTATTTCTACCACCGAATCGTCTCCAGTCAACACCCTCCCTCGGGCGTGCGGATCGCGCACGATAACCTCCCCACCGCATAGCTTGTTGACCCGAACCAAGTCCCAAACCGTCTTCTCGCGCAGATTTTCGTATTCCCACGTCGTAAGTACATCGTGCAAAAACTGTTGTCTAGAGAAGTTGAGCGTAACTATAAGCTGTGAGAGATTGTCGAGTTTGGCGTATTGACGGGTCAGGAGTAGCTCGTGGAGGTTGGTCGAGTGCCATTCTCGCAGGCACGACGCGATCTCGTCGATGAGCGGTTCCGAGGCTGAGGTGGGCGTCTCGTCACCAATCTTGAGCATTGGTACTGGGGCTGGCTGACGAGGCGCATTTGGATCCCGCCGCACTGGCACCGAAAGCAACCCATTCTTCTGCAGGCCCCTATTCCTGTCTTTCCTCCTCTTTTTCTCGCCATTGGGAACCAATCCACCCTTGGCAGAATCGCTGCCTATGTATAGGGGGTCTGTCGCAACGCCATCCTCGCTGTCGGCCTCATTGTCGTCTGTTTCGTCGCTCTCGCCGAGCACTTCGCGTACTTCGACACAACTCCGCGGAAAGATGCCGCTGAATACGCGGGCCTCGAGGGTGTGGCCCTTTACGCTTGTTAAACCGGCAAGCAGACTCGGTGGTGAAACCAGGTACCCGCGAAACCAATCACCGTCGGGTGTCTCTTCAATGATGTACAGCTCGTCGCCCAATTCGAGGGGTAAGTCGGCGGGACTCGAGGCAGCGAAGGGGTAGGTCGCTACGGCGAAGGCGATGCGAGGCAGCGGTTGCCAGGGCATTGTGTCCAGCCGGAAGGCATCTATAGTCTCTCAAGTCGCGAGTTGAAAGTAACGAGCGCAGCGCAGTTGGGGAAATATGATTCGGGGGTGGTCCCTGGAGAGAATTAAAAGGCGATTGCGCGTGCGCCTTTCCCGTCAAGAGAGCGATGGGGTCGCCGGGGACCGTCCCAAAATGATGATTTTGCGTCGGTCGGTCGGTCGGGACAATATTGACGGGCCGGTGCACGTGGTCGAATCGTCGTCGTGCTCGTGAGAGGGTCGTCTGTCTGTCTGTCTGTATTTCTCAAAAGATGTCGGAAAAAGCTTTGACGTCGACGCTGCTGGGGAGAGCGGGCACGGCAGCGGCGCAGGGAAGGGGCTGTCTGGGTCGGGTTTGCTGCGATGTCACCTCTATTTCTTTTAGGGATTATTGATTTTAGCAAGCTTCCAGCTGGGCGGACTTCCGGGCTCTGCACACCACGGAACGTTTGGAAGCCTGGGGGGGAAACGAGTGTGGGAATGGCGAAATTGGCGAGAAGGAGCGAGCGAAGGGAATTAAGGTCGGTAGGAAGAGCTCACCCCTGAAGCAAATCGATGTGCGTCGGAGTTGAACAGCGGGAGAGGGGAAGCCACTTTTGCAGGGGTCTCGATTTGGCACTGGACAAATTGATGGACTGAGAATGTCTCTGCCGACCACACTTGTTGATCAAATCTTTGGGGGTTTAGCAATTAAGGTTCCGACACTGGACTCTCCCCGAGAGTGCGTTTTGTTGAAAAGGTTGGCGCGCTCTCTGTTTGTAGTAGTGTAGTAGCAGTTTACCTATTGACCTGGGGCTGTTTGGCGCCAGCAGATGTGCTGTGCTGATGAAGATTTTTTGTGATCTAGTTTCTTTTTTTCCTAAGTTTTCTTCCTGCAGCGGTAAACTCCATGTCTCACAATATGACAACTCGATCGATGGACGTCTTCTTCCCAAATTGGCTGATCTGCGTGTACCTCTGCGGCTGCGGCCCGTCGAGCGACTTACCCCTGAGCTGATGCTTGTTTGTGTGGAGCTGTCCCTCATCAGAGTCAACAACTGTTGTTCTGATGCCTGCTCCTCACCCCGTGATGGTCAGCAGTCTGCTCTATCAAGGCCGTATCGTATCTCCCTCACCGTCCAACACACACACACACACACACAAAACCTGGAATACTGATCTGGAAGATGGCACGCTACGTGGGAGAACTGATGCTAAACGCTCAGACCCTTTCGGATTTGCTCCATCAGCCAATTCCCCACACTACGCATCAGTGGGTCTGTGCTTATCCGCACCCCGGTGGAGGTGGTCTGGACTTGCTGGAAGCTTTCACAAGTGCAACTTGACTCGATGTTCAGTATCATTTTGAGTCGAGGTAGGAAAAGAACACTTTAGTCTTATCTTGAATATCTTTTCTTGCAACTCAAGCCGGTTGAAGTCGAAGCATCCAAGATGGCCCGTTGCTATCATCAAAATTAAGTGGACCCTAGCTTTCGTTCCTGCATCAGTGGCCGGGATGACTGCGCAACAACCACCTCAAGCTCGGGTTAGGGTTATGAATTAGTGTCAACCTGCTGTGCCTCTTCACCAGGCATCACAGTGTACAGCCAACAGCAAGAACTGGCGAAGACGCACGTCTTGTGCATATACCCCGCTTGACAGCCTCTGTATCAGCTGCTCTACCCCAAGCACGATGCTGCCGATACTCTTCCCTCCTCGTCATCTCGTTCTGAATTTTCCCAGCAACAATGGCTGAGGTCGCGAACATTGTTGCAGGCGTCTTTCAGTTGATTCCTCTTTGCAACGGTATGAATTCTTTACCTGGATATATCGGTGTAATAGTCCGAGAGCTCTAACAAATAATAGCCGGATTCGTTTTGATCAAAGATGTTGTACAGCTAGAGCAGAAACTAAGCGAGCAACAGATATGGATTCAGAATCATCAAAACGTATGATACCTGCCGTCCTAACATGGTTAGTAGATAAGGGTATCTACTAACAAATGTCTAAAGAATTTCTGGTCATGGTGTGAAATATGGGGGCCTTCCGAAATTCGAGAACGAAAGTTCAAACACTACGCCCAGGACAACCCAGTGAGCGCCAAAGCTGTGCTGCGTCAGCTGGCTCTCAACTCTCGCCTGTTCTTTGACATCAAAGGCCTTGACCGATACGGCTTCGAGATCAAGAAGCTGATACCCACGGACCACCGAATTCAACAACTTGACAATTTTCACTTTGAAACCAATGCTGACCTCGACCCGCAAAACATCAACCGCTTCGAGGCCAAATGCAACACCAACTTATTGGTGATGAGAAGAATCCAGTTCTCACTGGTAAGCGGTGCAAAGGGCGTCGATGAACTGATTGCAAGATTCCGAGAGTTCAATGAGGTCTTATGGGGTTATGGCCAGCCCTTGGAACTGGCCCGTCTAAACAAGGGCATATACGACAATCTCAATCAGCTGACGGGAGATCAACTAAATAAACTTCTCGCCGCCTACACGCGGGAGTCTGAGACCTCAAGAGACTCAGTGAGTGCTGGTAACTATCGTTCGTTGGCAAAGATGGTCAACTTGCGAGCCCATGCCATCCAGGGGGCTCCTGGAAGACCCCATGTGTTTGGAGCCAGCTCGTTTCACATGACAGACAACTACAGAGTAGACAGTCGCGGCACGTCCACAATGGCGCTTCTTTACGACTACCCAAAGAAAGGTGATCACCGAGTTGCGCTCATAGAATGGGCGCAGAACGCACAGGTTTCAGGCAAAAGACGGGAGATTGAGAAACTGGCACTTCTATTGAATGTTCCCAAGCCAGACGAGATGTCTATGCTTGATTCCTATGGAATATTAGACGACCTACAACGAACCAACCGGCTTGGTTTTGTCCTAAAACCGCCCATCAATATCCGAACTAATCTTCCTCAACCATTGCCACCAGGAGCCATCTCGGAACGACGAATGCCCATCAACTTGAGACAGCTCATCAAAACCCGGGATGGTCTGGACCTAGGCGTGAGGTTCGACATTGCCAAGAAGCTTGTTGATACTGTCCACATGATGCATGCCGTAGACTGGGCGCACAAGTATGTTGCCCCATCACACTTCAAGCCTGACACGGCTAATCGTTTACATAGGAACATCCGACCCAACAACATTTTGTTCTTCCCTCTGGGCAGTATTGGCGACGAATCCTCGACCCAAGCCGCCCACAGAGTCTTTGACCTTTCGAGTCCTTTCATCGCTGGTTATAGCAACGGCGCAGCTTCTGGTATCAACATGAAACTCGACTACTACGAGCATCCAGCAAGACGCAACGACCCTCAGATAGCCTATCGACGCCTCTATGATCTCTATAGTCTGGGCTGTGTCTTGCTTGAATTGGCGCTCTGGACAACGATAGACAAGCAAATTGAGCACGATCCCGGGAGCAGAGAAGCGTCCTACAAGGTCATCCGAGCGCTTTCCCTTAAACCTACGTTGGATAGGTGAGTGTCAAGCCATCTACCCCAAGATAATGAGCAGTGAGCTGACAATTTTCGTGCAGGATGGTGGGCAAGATCTTTGCAGACGTCATCCGCGTCTGTATCGCCCTGGGTGAGAAGAGTTCACTCGACAACCCTGCAAAGTTCGGCACGGATATCGCATCCAGGTTGGCTCAGTGTGTTGCTTGAGGTCTTTATACTTTGATCAGGCGTGGCCTTTGTTCATTCTCCAGGATAATACCTACATCTCAAGTCACCGCTTCCACAATTCTTCCCTCGGGACACCCTAGTAACTCAAAAAGCCTACGTATTACCTTTCAACGCCTATCGGCTATCCTTGGAGACCACGTACCTCAAGCAATCACAAGTTCGAGGGGAATGATGTGAAAGTTTGACTTGCTTACCATCCCTCCCCCTCCCCCCACACCCCAAACCAGACTTAATATCGCCAGCGTCGTTACAAATTTGGAAAGAGAAGCCATGGCCTTTCCAACTCTGTTGGCGAGTAGTTTATAATCCATACCCATCTCAGCTCATCTGACTGAAGTGACAATCAACGTTCCCGAAAAGAGCGCCAGATGGCAAACCAGGTAACTCGCCGGAATTAAGCAAGAGGTCCCCCAACCAGTGAACCCACCCCGTTCCTTCCTCGAGTCTGCCCCCTGTCTCGGTTACCAGTTGTCAGATTTCAAGAGCGCTCCTACCTCACCTGGGCGGTCGTAATGCCTCAACTCGACGGGCACCTCAGTCATCTCCGTCACTTCTTCCATTCCCAACCCAACCCCCTTCCCCAGATAACCATCCCTCCTCCTCCACAACCTCCCCATCCGCAACCCTCCAAACCCCTACGTCACCACTTCTCACCCACCCTCACCTATAAACCTCTTCCTCCTCTCCCATCACCCAGCTGGGTGATATACTTGAAGCTTTGACCAAGCCATGCAGCGTGGTATCACACTTCTTCCAGCAAGAGCTCGTGGCCTATCGATCAATATGGTGGTGCTTCACTGCCGTATTCTCATCCCTGGTCTGGTCTTCGGACTGGGAATGAGAATGCTATCTCTCTTTTCACCTTGCTCAGCGCTTTGTGGTGACGAGGGGATAGGAGTCAACCTTGATGGATGGTCAAATTCCATCCTGGCTTGATACAACGTCTGGGTGTGGGACTACGTCTGTTCATAGAGCTAGATGCTTCTGAACACGTATGGCTTGAACAGACACGGATCAGAAATAACAATACTGCATGATATCATGATAACCAATTCTTTTTTAGACCACAACCAACGAAAAAACAACCATTTGCTTTTCCGCGCCCGCGCTGCCTACTGTCTCTTTTGTCTGCCTCACCTTTTTGCCCACCCCAATCTTGCTCTAATCATAACAACGCTTGCATGTACATTTCGAATTCTTAAAAATCTTGATTTCACCGCCCCATATCCTCCTCTCTTCAACCACATCTATTTCTCCTTGATCTCCCAATCAACCCTTAAAGCTGATCATCCGGTGCCGCAACCTGAGCCTCGCCCTTCTCATTTGGTTCCCTGTAGTAAGGGAGGTACTGGCTCAGAGTCTTGGGACCGAAATGTCTGACGAGCGCATCCATCACAGTGATAGCAGCCATGGCCTCAACAATGGGAATAGCACGGGGCACGACGCAGGGGTCGTGTCTCCCCTTGGCGGCCAAAACACCCTCTGACTCGCCGTCGTAGGTTGCAGTGAGCTGGTCCTGGCCAATGGTGGCAGGGGGCTTGAAGCCGACCTTGAAGTAAATAGGAGCACCGTTGGTGATGCCACCCTGGATGCCACCAGAGAAGTTGGTCTTGGTGGTGAGCTTGGGACGGGTGAATCCCTTGAGGTAGGCGCCGCTCTTGGCGACTGATGGTGGGACCTCTCTGCCCTTGGTAGAGACGAAGGGGTCGTTGTGGATGGAGCCCGGGGTGGTGCAGGCTGTGAGGCCGGATCCGATCTCGAAGCTCTTGGTGGCGGGAATGCTGAGCATAGCGTGGGCGAGCATGGCCTCGAGCTTGTCGAAGGCAGGCTCGCCGAGACCGACGGGGACGTTGCGGACGACGCAGGTGACGGTGCCGCCGATGCTGTCGTTGCGGTCCTTGAATTCGGTGATCAACTGGACCATCTTGTCGGAGATGGCCTGGTCGGGGCAGCGGACGGGGAGGAACTTGTCGACGGTCTCGCGGGAGATGTTGTCGAGGAACTCGTGGAACTTGGGGTCGGTGACGGGGGTTGGGTGCTCGGGGGTAGGGGGAAAGAGGTCGATGCCGCCGATGGAGCTGGTGAACGCGACGATCTCGATGCCGAAGGCGTCCATCATGTACTTCTCGGCAACAGCGCCGGCAGCGACACGGGCGATGGTCTCGCGGGCACTGCTTCTGCCACCTCCACTTTCCGACTTGATTCCGTATTTCGCCTGGGTGGTGAAGTCGGCATGGCTGGGTCTTGGGTACATGTCCATGGTCTTGTTTCCGTAGTCTGCACACCAGTGTCAATGTCGCGCCAAACAACATGCTGAACTCGGCAGTGCCTACCCTTGGGGCGCTGATCCTCGTTCTTGACCACCATCATCATGGGGAGACCGAGGGAGAGGCCATTTTGAACACCAGACTGGATCTCAACTCTGTCCTTCTCGTCGCGGGGGGTTGTGATGGCGCTCTGGCCGGGACGGCGGCGGGTCAATTGTGGCTGGACATCGGCCTCAGTGATTCTCAGCTGAGCAGGAACATTTCCAATTGTGCATCCGACCGACTTTCCGTGGGACTCGCCCCAGCTGTGCGCAAGCCGTGTGTTAGTGGTGATGTGCTCTGGCGCATGGCAGTGAAGACACATACGTGGTGACTGTGAAGCCCTTTCCAAACGTGTTTCCGTCCATTATGTTGCGGTTTTAGTGGTGGTACAAAAATGGAGATGGGTACTCGACTGTCTAGTACCAAATCTACCCAAATTAACAAAAACCCGGCCTCTCTTCTTTGTTTCGTCTGGCCAAAGGTGTGTCGGTGAGTCAGTGGCACGATGCTGGCTAAATTTTTGGGGAGCAGCGCACACAGCACACGCCATATGGAAAAGCTCATACCCGCCAGAGCCCCTCCATGCTGTCTCCGTCATCGGCTCCCCGCATCGATTTGACTTGGGTGCTTCTTGGCTCTGTCGCAGGGATCAACGGTCCCGTGCCGGGGGGGGGGCCGAAGAGGCGCTAGCGAATCCCTGACCGTTCCTGGTTCCCGGGCCCCCGGCTGCCTTTTTTGGTACAGGCCGTTGAGGTTCTTTTTATTTATGTACCTTAACTTCGCAGACACTCCCCTCCAACATCCCCCAGGCCCATCCAATGGCCACACCTGCCCTCCGAAATGCCTGGCGCATACGCTCCATATTATCAACGAGGCACGCTCGGCCAATAACCACCAAAGCAATCTCCCAAAAGTTCCAAATCTACACCTCCAGCTCAGCCAACCCATACCTCAACCTCTCCATCGAGCACCACCTCCTCGAAAAGTCCGACCCCGACTCGACCGTCCTCTTCCTCTACACAAACGACCCATGCGTGGTCATTGGCCGCAACCAAAACCCCTGGACCGAAGTCAACCTTCCACAACTAGCACAGACAAGAATAAAATTCGGCCAGCTCAAGCACCACCTCGTCCGCCGGCGCTCAGGAGGGGGAACCGTCGTCCATGATCACGGCAACGCGAACTGGTCCGTCATCTGCCCCAAGGATGTCTTCGATAGGGATAAGCACGCGCTCATGGTGGTGGAAGCGCTGAAGAATATGGGAATAAAGGGTGTCAAGGTCAACGAAAGACATGATATTGTTCAGGAAGCGCAAGATGCCGAAGGACCCGAGCCTGCACCGTCGACATACAAAATCTCGGGTTCAGCGTACAAATTGACGGGCAAGCGCGCGTTGCACCATGGTACATTACTTCTCAACTCTGACTTGAGCGATATCTCGGGGTTGTTGCGCAGCCCAGCAGCACCATATATCGCCGCCCAGGGCGTGGAAAGTGTCCGGAGCCCAGTCTGCAACGTGGGAGTGGAGGATAATACCGACTTCTACAAGGCCGTTATCGACCAGTTCATGACCATGTATCCGGATAGCCAGTCGGCTGAGGTGAAAGAGGTGGAACAGCAAGAGGCGCTGAACCATGACAATATTTGGAAAGGGGTTCAAGAGCTACTGGTCCGTTCTCCCCCCTACCTTCCCCTACGCCAAATACTAACATCACCATCAGTCCCCAAAATGGCTCTGGGAATCCACCCCTAAATTCCGCCTCGCCTCCCACCCAACACCCGAAGACCCCCGACCACGTCCCCACCCTCCATCAAACGTAAGCCCAACCCTTTTTTGTTCCCTCTACCACCGGTAACCTAACCCCCCTTCTAGTTCTTCCTCACTCTCACAGCCCGCCACTCAGAAATCCTCGACCTCCAAACCGACTCCCCCCTCTTCCGCTCCGAGGACCACACCGCCTCGCTCAACTTTTTGTTGAAGCAAAAAATCCACGAAGTCCCCAAGTACTGCGACCTCCGCGAGTGGAAACACTACATCAACTTCCGCATCGAGAACGGCAAGTCGCTGACCCTCCGCAACGAGAGCGTGGGGAGCATATGCAAGTGGTTGTTGGGGGACGATATGTTGGCGACGGGACCGATAAGGGGGATCAACAAGAGTTTAAAGACGAAGCTCAAGGAGCTGAAGCATTGCAGGGATGGGGGCAAGCCTTTGGTCTTGGACCATGCTGCGTTTATGTTTGGCAAGCCCGAGTACGGATGGTATGTGGTAGATAAGCAATAACATCAGAAAAAAAAACATCCGATCCCAAAAAAACAACATGATCATTATCATACCCTCCCCATCTACTCTCCCCCAGCCCCCATCACCCCCCTTCCAAACCATTCCGCCACCGTCTTGAACCGATCCTCACTCCCCTCCAAATCAGCCCTAAACAACTCATGCCTCTCACTATTCTCTTCCTGGCTCTTCTTCAACGCCCTGATCGTCGCATTATCCACCACGCAGATCGGACACTCCCCCACATTATCATCCCCCTCCCCTCCCCCCGTAACCCGCAAACATCTCCTGTGAAAACTATGCTTGCACAAAAAGTGCACCACCGGCAGCTCCAACCCCCCACCGCACTGCCCACACCTCGTAGCCTGAAACACGGCCGGCTTCCCGCCCAGATCAGCAATCTCCTGCCTCCTCGCCATCGTCTCCGTCCTGAACTGGCTGACCACCCGTTTATTTTCTTGAATGTCCAACCGCTCAGCCTCTATCCTCTTGGCCAGGTAGGGCTTGATCATCCCCATGCTCGCGACACTGTTCTTCGACAGTGTCTGCACCACCTGCAGCGGGGCCATCAAACCCCCCTTATCAATCCTATCCAGCACAGCCGCCAGCTCATCCGGCCCTGCTTCGTCAAGAATCTTCGCGTCAGACGTCAGATACGACAACGCCGCGGGATAGAGTTGCGGTTCTTCCGGCCCGTATTTAGCCAGCGCCTTGATCGCCCCCTTGGTGTCCTTTGCTGATGTATAAGAGCGAAAAATGTCAAACAGCAGACCCGACTGCTCCTTCACCAGCGTGGTTCCATCCCTAAAGTTGGAAAGGTGAGAGAGCAAAAGGACGTTGGAGTTTTCAATCTGGGGTTTCTCTTGCGTTGCTGGTAGGGATTTGTCGGCTTCGATCAGGGACTTGGCCTTGGCCTCCCACTTCTCGCGGTGGGCGTCGGATTTCTTTTCGTTGGATTTGTGGAGGTACATCTCAAACAGGGTGGTGTAAATGTCCGTCTTGTCTTCTTTTGACAGGGCGTCATCTTGGAGGCAGGCTTCGAGAAAGACGATGAACTCGTCTGGGTGGTCGATAAAGGATGAAAAGGCCGTTCGTGGTTTGGGAGGGGTGTACTTGATGGCGATGGCCTCTTGCTTGAGGGACATGTCGCCCACTGTTGGCTTTGCATTGGCATTGTTATTGCTTGCTAGCACCGCCGTGTTCATGTACGGCAGTGGTAGCAAACTGCTGAGGTTGGAAACGGCATTGGCCGCTCCCGCTGCAAACCCTCCGTTTGTCGTTACAGGGGCGGCCTCGGCTGTGATGGGGGCATCCACTCGTGGCTTATACTTGCCGGTGTGATAGTCGATGAAGAGCTGCGTAGCATCCGATGGGCAGTGTTCGATCAGAACACGGGCATACTTCATCAGACAGGGGTGTGCTGTCTCTGGATCCAGATGCCAGATGAAATCCAGCGCCTCATTGTAGGCATGAGAATCCTCGATGAGGATATCCACCACGAGATCATGCTCCCCGTGCTTCTTGGCAAGATATGCTGCTTGCTCGTAGTAGCCACCCTGCCGGCACATCGAGATAGCTGTATCAAGGTCAAACTTGAGATCCCCTTCAGACTTGATGAACTTTTCCAGCTTGTCAATATCCTTCAGCTTGGCGTAACAGTTCAGCAACAGAGTTGTGTGATCTGATGTCGCCCTGTGATGCTCATGCAACTCCTCCAGATACTCGATCAAGTTGTGTATCCTCTGCGTGTCGAGGAACTTTCTGATGACCTGTGATGGCTCTGTGCTGTCTACGGCCTTGATGTACTGCGTCATGGCCTCGTCGTAATTGCCCTTTTGGTAAAGGTAATCCCCATATTTCCGGTAAATGATATTCTGTTGCTGAGCGTCCATCCCACACTTTTGAGCAAGGTCCAAGGCAAGGGTATAGAGATTGCGCTGATAGAGCATGTCCAACCGTTGCTGCAGTGTCTTTTCATGATACCGGAAGATCTGTTCATCGTCACATTAGCCATCATCCTCTCTTACTTCCCAAGAGCAACAAACCTTTCCATCCAGCGTCAGCATATACAAATCCGCCCACAACGCAAAAATATGCTTCACATCCGCCAACACCGTCTCACTGTGCGCAATAATCCTCAGCTCCGGATGTATCAACGTAAAAGTATAAATACTATCCGCCGCACCTCCCCAAAACCTCCTCCTCGTCGTATCCGCCTCCCCCGCCGGCGTCGGCGGCGACACCACCGCAACATAATCCCCATACACGGCAACCAGCTTCTTCGCCCCCTCATACGCCGTCGGCGGCCCCCTCCCCTCCAGCGTGTAATAATACACGGCATCCTCCCTCGCCACCACAATCTCCCCCGTCCTCCTATCAACAACCATACAACCCACCCCACACCCCTCATCCTCCACCGTTTTAGGGGGTTGCCCATGCCCCTTCCCACTGATCACCACTTTCAACACCCTCGCCGTCGTAGCCACAAACAGCGTCGTCAACCCCACCCCACCATCAACATGCATCTCCACCCCCGTAATCGGCTCATCACTCTCATAAATCACCCTCTGCTTCGTCCCCAAATCATGAACCAAATCCCCCCTCACCACCACCACCGCCCCATTCGCAAACCCAACCGCCAACTGCGTCAGATCATCCGTCGCCGTAAACGCCGAAATGGGAAAAGGCCTCTTTCCGTTATTCACGACAACACTACTCAGCAACCCGGGGTTCCCATCCTTTTTATTAACCTTATCCAAACTCCAGACCCTCACCACCGGCTGCCCCGGCTCCAGATCTTCCCACGCCCCCCTCCCCAATCGTAACCAGCAAACTCGTCCCTTCCACCTGCCGCATGTGCGTGACCGAGGAGCCATTGTCGTAGGCGGTGAACTCCCTCAAGATCTTGAAGTTGGGCCCGATGATCCGCACCGTGCCGTCGAAGCCGCCTAGGAACAAGGATTCCGACCCGGAGCAGACAGAGGCGATGGACTGGGAGAAGTGGGAAGGGTTGTCGAAGAAGGAGCGGGAGGTCGGGTCCGAGGGGGTGATGGGGGTCGACTCGAAGAAGTCAAAGGAGCGCCACTAATTGACAGACAGACATCGTGTTAGTCGTCGCTGGGACAGATGTAAGAGTGTAAGAGAGCATGGGAAAGGGAACGACAAACCGTTAGCGCCATGGTGGCATCTTTCAGCTTTTGCGCTGCTGTATGAGGTCAACTTGGAGCGGTGAAGAGAAAAAAGGAAGGGCGCAAAGTAGAGAATATGCCTACGAATGCGCTCCAGTTGTTGATGTGCGGCCTGGAGAGCTTGTGACGCCTGTTTAGGGACCTCGTTGGGGTTGGAGCTCGAAGCTCCCCACACATGGCCTTGGCAATTGATTAGATAACCATTATCTCAAAGTAACCCTAACCCAGTAAGGCAGCTCAGTAACAAGCCAACCCCAGGAAGCTACCAAAAATGAAAGATCCTCGATGGAGGCCCGCAAAAGAGTTGGAAAAAAAATGCAAAAGAGTTAGCTGCGACTCGTTTCGATCGAGTGACCTCCGGGTTATGAGCCCGGCGCGCTTCCGCTGCGCCACGCAGCTTGTTGAGCTGTTGTTGAATATCAGGGTCCGAAACGGCCTCTACAAAGGTGGGTTGCTCCAAGTGTGACTCATTCCGTCTTATCCCATTTTGCCAAAAGAATCACCACACCCTTACTATTGTGCTACTACACAGTTACGCTCTCAGGTCTGATTCGCCCTTCCCACACTGTCCTTCCACTTCCGGATATCACACAACAGCCGTTTCTTCCCATTCTTTTCCCCGGCCATGCCGAAAGACCCGACACTGCTGCTCGGCCCGAGATGCACCAGAGGCACCATCGACGGCCTGCCGTGGGCACATTGGAACGGGAAGGCGCATGTAGCCAGATTCTGCACAAGCTGAAAGCATTGCTCCTTGGTCAGGACGTCATTGAACATGATACTGCCTGAAAGTACCGGTTAGCTTCAGCCTTTGTCACTAGTAGCCTACCAAGGCGAACTTACTTCGGCAAGCCCTGGAGTGGATCAACTCAATGATTCCCTCTGGACAGTTGTGGAACCTGGAGAACCACTGATGATCGGCCTCGTCACCGATCGGGAGCCGTGGCACGATGCCAGCCTGTTTGCTGGGGTTTTCATGCAGCTTCCAGATCTCATTCCGGAGCAGTTCAACAAGAAGCCTGGGTTCAAGACGGCACCGTTCCACTATACTGGGCGGCAAGGCCTGAACCTCCACCGTGACCCTCGATGCCTGGTCTTGGGTTGTCAGGTCGTAGATAACACCCCAATAAGCAAAATGCCGTTTGAACCTCACAAGCAGCTCTCCTTCTTGCCTAGACAAGTCAAAGAACAACTTCTTGTCCAAATGCGTTCTGGCCGCCACCAAGCTCCTGCCGTCATCTGGGTTCGGCACGAAGTACTCTTTCAGCAGAGCTTCAACCCGGTAACGCTCGTCAGCGGCATGTTGGTCTATGATCACCAGCAGCGGAGAATCGACGAGATCTCTCCTGTGGACTGTTCCAGCCTGGTTGAAGACTTTCACCAACACAAACTTTTCATCCACTTGATTCACCACTTCGGCTTTTCGTAGCGTGTCTTTGGATATTCTCCCTTCCAGAGCAGTCGAAACACTGTTATTGCTGTTCTCGAGGGTAATTACCCCAAGCCCATGGCAGCCATGTTCACCTCCTTCGCAGCCAAGCGTGTCTGATTCCTGGGATAGCCTAGGGATGGGCAGTTCCGTTGGCAGGAAAAAGGACCGGCCCCGGGTGTTTGTGCTAGGTTTCCAGTCCCTGAGCGCTGTTGAGCTTCTTCTCCGATCAAGGCTCGGCCTTTTATTGGAACCCTGTTTGGGCCTCATCGCAAAACCAGTCCGTGGATCAATCATCGACTTGATTTTGGTAACAGGGTCAATCCAGATCATTGGCTCAGCAGATGTATCTGCGACTGGATCATGCGGCTTTTCAACTGTCTCTGAACCATCCGAGATGGCATTGGAACAGCCGGCTAGAGACGTGCCACTCGAGGTGCGACCCATAGGCAATGAAACTGCTCTCTTGAGTTCAGTTTGTGGCTGGACGACATGCTTGGTTTTGGGCCATGATGAAAATGGTGATGCAGAGCGTGTCTCGGTGTCCCGTGTGGTCGACTTCCTTGAAGCCTTTGTGCGAACACTTAGTCTGGAAGCAGACCTGGCTACCGGCAGCTGCGAAGCTGATTTTCGGTTCGTCTCGAAAGCAAAATCAGAACCAGAGACCGTTCCAGTTTTGAGCTGCTTAATGGCGTGAACAGACCTTGGTCGAAACATGTGCTTCTTCAAGAACTCATATGCCATCACTTGAAGCAGGTCAACAATGATGGAGAGATTCGGCCGCCTTTCATCTAGAAAGTCATCCGCATCCACGGAACCCAACCCGTGCTCTAATATGATCTGGAGAAAGAACATGGGCCATCGGTCCACGCCTTTTCTTGGCTTCAGCTCTTTGCGGGTGAAGCCAGCCATCTTCTGTGGATAACCGTCGTCATCAACGCCAGCTTCTTCGATGGTACCGAAGCTGGAGTTGGCAAACACGTTGTTGACTTCATCGTAGAGGAAGTTTGAGTGACCTTCGTTGAGGGATGGCTGGATGCCGAGAGCGATGAACTGCACTCTCTTCGTAGCTGCCGGTTCCAGTGACACGCAGCCTCTTACGGTAATGCCTGGAGCAGTGGCACCAATCGAGACCCACGACTTCGGATTCTCTTGGTCCAACAAGGACGCTGCAAGAAGAAGCTTGGGTGTTCGCAAAAGAACATCCCGAGCTGACAGTAAATGGTGTTTCTCGATATCAGCAAGTGGAGATGTCTGGAGAGACACTGTTCTTCGAGCAATCGAATCCTGGAGATTTACAGCCACCTCTCCTGGCCAAGCAAGCAGAAGAGCAACGGCTTCGTGGATCAGCTGGTCGAAATACCCACTTGTGCCCAATCGCTCCATTTCTGTAGCTCTCTGCTTGACGCGGACAGGCAGGTAGCCGAAAAGATCACGGACGGCAACACGAGTCCCGCTGGAAAAGCCCAATATGCGCTGCTCAGGCAGGGCTGGAACATTCCGTGTCACCACGTTGGACTTGTGTATAGTAAGCGAGTTGTGTGACCGGTAATCACGGTGATGTGACGTGACGGTCAACAAAGAGAGAGAGCCTAGAGATGCCAGGAACTCGCCATGTTTGCCGTGACAGTCTGCGGACGGCGGGTATTTTGAGGTATCTAGAGCAACGATGTTAGTTGGGCCGAACAACAAAACATTGCTTGAGCGGTGGATGACGTACAGTGCAGTTGGCCTAGTCCCCCACCCTCCCGAAAATTGGATGGAGGAATGCCAACACCGTTGTCTTCGACAGAGCAGCTTCCACGCCCATAGTCAACTGAGATGTTGATCTTCGTAGATCTGGCATCCAAAGAATTTCGAAGCAGACCACAGACGGCAGTGTTCAACGAGGTAATGATAGTGGATGATTTGATTTGAGCAACAACGTCCCTGGGCAGTTGCTGTATCGACATGGCGGTTGTGAGCCCGACATCTCGCTACCCAGCCAGTGAGTTGTCCTGCATCCAACCTTGATCAGATGCAACACAACAGCAGAAGACTGTCCAAAAAGGGAGTCGTAAAATGGGAAAGTGAAGGTGTGGATGGACTCCCACGTGATCACTGTGTTGTGCCAAGAGCGTTGGGGATGGGCCCCACACCATCTTGTGTCGGCACCTGGGGCCCGGCTTCGTCACTGAACCCCCTGTGGAGCGTGGAGCGTGCGGAACGACAACCGAAAGCTTGGGATGTTTCCGCTTGAGCTTCTGCTGGAGAACAACGACCCTTCTTGGCTTCTGCCATTGTTCAATACCGACATCATCGCCCTCTTCCCGCCACCTTCCAAGCCATCCATTTCACCCGTCTCACTTACGCGCCACCTGCGAAACCACTCAGTTATCGTCTTGGGTGATCCGACAACGCCACGGCCTGTGCGACCTCTCCGCGCGGCTTTCCAAACAATTCATGAACCGCCCCATTGACAGCAACAAAAAGTAAACCTGCTCGACTCCTCGCTTTATCTTTTCCCATCCACAACGGCTGCACTCGACCAACATATCATCTGCTTCCTTTACTACCTGACGTGTACCAGATTCCAACACCCCTCCGGCAACCGCGACCAGAATCTTGACCTGCTATCCCCGATAACGACCACCTACGTGCATCCAACCTACCTGGTCCTCTCTTTGCGCAAGGCCGAGACCTTTTCCCCGCTTCTAGCGTCCCAGATACTGCGATGACGGAGACTGCGACTGCTTCTCATGGTGATTCAGACCTTCTCTTGTTTCGCTCGTTCTAGCGATAAGCAAAAGCTGACATGATGTTGGGTCGCTCAGGTCGATCAGGTGGACGACGGCCGTTCTCCACGTTGATGAAGAAACTGGCCAACCTGAAATCTTCCTCCAATGGTGAGGGTCACCGACACACAAAAGACAGCGCAAAGCTGCGCCCATCCAAGAACAACAACCCATACCCCGAGTCCGGTCGCCTTCCGCCTGCTACCACGAATAGAGAGAGCCAGTACACAGAATCCACGGATCCTAGCAGAAGATCATTCAGCATTGTGTCGGGCGATCAAAATGCTTCAGTCAGAATATCCGACGAGGGGCAACCACCACCCACAGTGGGAGCTCGCTCCATGGCGCCAACCGTATCGACCGAGCACGACACATCACGATCAATGACGGCGACGTCGCGCGGAGTACCATCAATTACCAACACAACCTACACCGTGAACGGCCGGCGAGGCGGCGATAGCACCTTCTCATCCCCGGCGCCTTCCGTCAGGTCCTTAACCACAACCCTTACAACAATCCAAACCGCGGCGCCAAACACGGCTGGCGGTGGCGCCCAAAACACAACCTCAGCCAGCAACGGCAACCAATCCAACTCGCACATCATTCACTTCAACCAGCCCTTTCCGACCGCCTCCCCCGCCTCCGCTATCCCCGCCCACCTCGCAACCGCCGGCGCCAATTCCACCACGGGCCACCCGACAACCTATCACACCGCCACAGCTAACAACCTCCTCACCGACAACGCTTCCATCCTCACACTTGCCTCCTCCTCCAAGCGCGGCCGCCGCCGTTCATTCGACACAGACGCCTCGGTGCGGGCGCTGGCTCCTTCGTCTCTGTGGGGAGGAAGCAGGGAATCCCTGCCATTGAGCGTGCTAAGCGCCAACTTGGAAAATCCCGGCATCCCCACCACCCCGGGGCTCCACAGGACGGGGACCGGTGGGGTCGGAGGTGAGCGGGCGAGCATCTACAGTGCCACGACGGGGAATTTCGGGGTGAGCAGTGAGAGGAATAGCTTTTATGCGAAGCAGGGCCTTGGGAGTGTGGTTGGTGGTGATAGGGATACTGCCAGTGTGAGGAGCGGGCTGTTGGGACATGGGAGGGCGGAGAGTATCAATGGGAGTATTGGGTTTGGGAGGGGGGATAGTGCTGTGGCCGCGGCACCGAGTCCGTTGACGAGTGCGAGGGAGGTGCAGGGGTATGTTGAGGAGGAGGGGGGGAGTGGGAGTGCTGGGGCTGGGACTACCAAGGAGTAAAGGGGTCATAACATGAAAGGGGGATGGGACAGCGGCTTGTGTTTCTTTGGGGGCAAGGGAGGTAGTCTGGAGTTTTTCGTTTCACGCGTTGCATTGTGTCTCGTTTCATGGCAACGAACAACAGGATAGGAAAGTGGGCGGTAATGGTGTTTTCCTTGGGTTTTTCTTTGTCGTCTCTCGGTTTGTGTTCTCTCTCAGTTTCAGTTTCAGTATTGATATCCATTCCTGTTTTTGTTTCTTTCATGACTTTTTATTAAAACAGACAAATAGCAAGGATTGCGCAAGCATTTTTTTTCTACTCGAGGGGGTTGACTTGTTTGTTTGTTACTTCATTTCTCGAGTTTATACAAAGATAAAAACCCATGATACCCCAGCTCTGTCAAAAAATACAATTACACAAAAACCTATTGATTTCATGAATTTGGCCCAGGGGCTGTTTGTTATATATGGTGCCAAAAGTTGGTTAGTTAGTTCAATAGGGCAAAGGACTCAAATCCAAGCCCCTGACCCCAAACTCGAACGAATCATTCCTCGAGTAACTCCCCGCCGTGTCCAGGTCCAGGCGTCCCCTGATGCAATCCTCAAAGTCGACGTCGGTGCAGATGAGGCCGGTGTTATCCTCCCATTGGGGACCGGAGAGGACCTCTCCAAAGGGGGAGATTATGCTTGATCCACCCCTGGAGACCCATTCCCCTCTGCTGGAGTTTGTCAGTTTGGGAGCGGGAGGGACCATAGGCTGGGTTTGGGAGTTGGTAACATGGGAGGGCTTTTTGCAGCAGAGCACAATCTCGTTGCCGTCTTTGTCGAAGACTGAGGTTCTGCGCTTGGAGGAGGGGGAGAGGGTGTTTACTGTTGAGGTGGTTGTGCGGGTGGGGGAGGGGGTGGCGCGGCGTGTGGTTGTGGTGGTGGTGGGAGTGGCGGGGGATTTTGAACGAGGGAGGGCGATTTCAAAGCCTTCTTCTGTTAGGCATGAGGCCCGGCGGTTGCTGTGGTGTTTGGGTGCGAAGGGGGAGGGGTGGTGGTCGAAGAAGATGGGGGTGTGGTCGTCGTGGGGGTTTTCGTGGTCGGGTTCTTCGGTTAGGATGGCGGAGGAGGAGTCTGGGTGGCTGTTGGGAATTTGTTGAGGGATGGAAGGAGGGGGGACGGCCATGTTGGAGGAGATAACGAAACAGCGGCCTTCGATGGCTACTGTCCTCATCAGGGATAGCCAGGTGTCTCTCCCGTCAGCGGTGGGGGCGAGGTAGAGGTTGATGTTTTGGCTGTAGAGGGATTGTCGAACCAAAGGCATGTAGTTCTCCCAGCAGATGGCTGCGCCGAGGTTGATGCGGACGCCGCGGATGATGGTGCTTACTGCGCGGAGGGTGGCTGGGGAGCCTTGAGCCCATACCAGGCGTTCGGTGCCGGTCTGTCTGGGGCGTTAGTATTGGAAAGGAAAAGGGGGTCAAAAAGGGGTAACTAACAGGCATGACCTTTCTGCGCTTGCCGATGATTCCTTGCTTTGGGCAAACATATACAACCGAGCAATACATGGAACCTCCGGTCTTTTCTATCAGGCCAGTGACAATGAATACTCCGGTTTCACGAGCAATTCTCTCGAGTTGTTCCCTGGTGCCATCACCCCGTTTGTTCGCAGCAGGCTCCTTGCTGTTCTCGTTCGACCCGGGGACAGCATCTCCCGGCAAGGCACGTTTGATCCATGCTTCCCCAGCACCGGCTCCATCACCAACGGTATCACCCAAGTCAATGGCGTTTTGGAAGTATCGGAGATATTCTTCTCTGCCCTCGGCTGTGCGCGAGCCAATGACACTGCCAAAGTGCGTTCCGCGAGGGTATCCTCCGATGTAAGCTTCCGGGAGCAGGAGAATGTCAATCTTTTTCGATGCGGCACGACGGGCGATCTGTTCCAGCTGAGCAATGGTTTCGGGAGTGCTAGCTTGTGTGCTGGGAGAAGCTGTGCCGAGGCGAATGGTAGCGGGCGACATGGTGGTAGAGTGGTTGACGATATGTGAACTGTATAATGGACACAAGGTGGGAGAGTCAAAATATTACAACAGCTTGCGGCTGTTCTGTTATATTTTCGAATTGAGGTCAAGTCACGGAACTGATGGAATATCGGTACAATGCACCATGTACCCCGCCTGGAGCTCTCCATGTGACCACTGCATGAAACCAAAACCGTCACCGTTTGTGGGGGACGCCGGGAGGTTGGAAATACGAGGCGCATAGAGGTCGAGAATCACTGCGCGGGTGACGTAACAAAGAACCCCCCACGGTCCACGAGGCCCGCTCGCCTAGAATTGGAGAAACTCCATCGAAGCCCTTGTGGAAGGCAGATGGAAAGCGTTTTGACATACAACAGCCATCACATTGGCTGAAATCATCTAGAAGCGTGAAGTAGGAGATCGAGATGAGGAAGCGCTCGTGACCAGACATTGATGTCTTTGAAGGTGTTGATAACACGACTATCTTGTCTGGATAACATTTTGAGACGCCAGATGGAAGCTCACGGTGGCCAATCGGCAGCTGATGGTGGGCCGAGCAATCCAGGAACTGCCGAACCGGGAAGGAGCTCACGGCTGTCATCGGGCGTGGGCCTATGGCGGGGATATACTGATTGAAGTCCACGAAGTCTAGAATCAACAATTGACTGTTGCTAGGGTAAAGGAAAATGCCAAACTTGAGGACAATACTATATAGCGATGAGAGCACATCCGAGCAACAGCTCTGATCCATCATCCCAGTGCCGAAAGAAACCCTTACCCACCGGGTAGCTTAGCCGGTTCGGGTAGGCTTGAAGCTTAGTCAGCTATGGCACACATAACCCAGACCCCACTCTTTGACAGGAGAAATTCGTGGCATTTTGAGTGGATGGGGGCTAGCGCCGTTTATCCGTCAACCCGATCATAACGACGCGTCGGCGCGCTCCGACAGCTGCGAGAGTCTCGCCGCCAACAGCGACGACGACAATGGCCGATCAGCACCAACATACCCAGCAGCAGTTTGCTCCACCCACCTATGCCTCGCTCGAGGTGCCCTTTGCGCCCCCTGTCCACCGCAATGCCCTGCCAGAAACACGCATTGCCGAGCCTGGTCCGAAGAAGAAGGGCAAGCGAAAGTCCAACGCTGCCGAAGGAGATGCCAATGGGACGACAGACTCTCCCAAGGAAAAGAAGCAGCGCATCTCCCGCTCCTGTGATCAATGCCATGGCAAGCGTATGAAATGCAGTGGCTTCAAGCCATGCAACAACTGCACCAAGCGCGACAGGGCGTGTACCTATGACAGACCCTATATCAGGGGCATTGCAAAGACACCACCCCCTCCTCCCGCTGATGGCCAAGCCCGTAACCTCGCCCAGCCAGTTGACGAGTTTGGGAGGGAAGTCCGTGACAGAAGCTGGGCTCTACGTGCCTGTGATCTCTGTCGAACTCAAAAGGTGTCTTGTTCGGGCAAGCTACCATGCGAGAACTGCTTCAATAGCCGTGTTGCATGCACCTTCAAGCTACGTGCAAAACAACGAGACTCGATGCCACCGGGCGAGGGCGGTGAGGAAGTCGAAGGCGAGGGTGAGGCCTCAGAAGCAGAGGCTGATGAAACAGAGCTGCAGGAGAACGACTCTACTGAATATGGAGGTACATTCGCAGTCAGGCGCATTCCACTTCAGGATCACGAGAACTACATGCTCACAAATCGATATGCGGATCCCGAAACACCACCCCTGGCTTTTCTTCACAAAGCCTGGGAGAGGATGGCCCGCTACCAGAAAATACCCACCAGCTACGGACAAGAATATGGTGTTCCTGGCGACCTCGTCATGCCGCCTAGTGACCAGCCTTTCGACACTACGTTGCCGCTGGCTTTTCCTGAGAGTCCGACCAAATGGTTCGAGATGCTCAACGCTTTTCAGAACGGCTGGACCGAGACCTTTCACTTTCTACACCGGCCCACCGTCAAGTCCTGGTTGGAAAGGGTATGGAAGAACTGGACTGCAAACTCACCCCTGGAGAAGGAGCTCGGCCCGGCAAAAGCCACCATTGCGCTCATGTGCATGTCTATTGGCACAATGTTTTACGACCGACCATGGCGAGAAGCCGTTAGACAAAAGATGTGGGATCGTCTCTGGACGCTCAACATGGGAGACCAACTGTTCCTGGCAACCATTCGTCTCACAGACTCCGAGCCGGGCCCACCAAAGCTGGAATCCATCCAAGCTCGTCTCCTCCAAGTCCTGTATCTCCTTTGCACATGTCGACTGAGCCAAGCTTGGTATATCTTTGGCAATGCCGTCCACATGCTGACTCAGCTCGGCCTCCATCGCAGACGAGGCCGAAATCGAGGCCTGGGTCGGGATATGACAGTCAACCCAGATTACGCAAAGATCCAGTGCGAGAGGCGCACGTTTTGGACCGCCTACATCATTGACAAGGAGATTTCGTTGATGTCTGGAAGGCCCTGCCATTTTTCCAATGAAGCAGTTGACCAGGAGTTCCCGGATCCTGTCAACGACGAAGATATGGGTCCCGAAGGCCCTTTCCGGCCACACCTGGGCGACTGCTACTTGGAGGCTGGCACTGAGCAGGCCAAGTTGAACCAGATCATCGATAAGATTATGCGAGACGTGTACACGTTTCGCGAGATACCCGATGACTGGAGGTTGGAGAGCGCTACACGACTAGGGAACGAGTTGGAACAGTGGAAAGAGCAGCTACCCTTCATGATGTGCCATCTCAAGCCTTCCATGTTGCACACCATTTTCCGTCGACAGTCCACTCTCTTGACCCTGGCTCATTGCCACGCCGCCATTCTCGTCTATCGTCCGTTCATGACAGCACCATACTCGGCCGATGCCGAAAAGAAACAGGCTGCCGATTCTGCTGTGCGCAAACTGCTTGACGCCGCTCGTATAGCTTTGAATATGTGCCTCGCATTGGCTAGAGATCAGGAGAAGAGGGACAAGAGCCACTTCCAGTCCATTTTCTTCGCGCACCACGTCTGCTTCTGCGCAGCCGCCGTTATTTTCCTTCTCCCGCACATCCGAACTCGGCAAGCCATGTACGGAGGCACTCACTTTAGGGGATACGGCAAGATGGACTCCTTACTCACCGAGACCGCAGAAAAGGCCATTGGCGCGCTCTTGAAACAAACAAATCGCTATTCGCCCTCGCGTAGATGGGCCATCATCTTGGAAGAGCTTCGAGATGAGGCGGCTCGCCAAGTGACTGGGGCTGGACGAACGCCGGCGGAACAGAGTCAGGCCCAGGCTCAGGTTGCAGGGCAAGGCCAGGGGGGCAGTGATGATGCTGATGCCCAATCTCCCAATGAGCAACTCTTGGAAGATGCATTACGTGCCCACTGGGAAGCTGATTTGGCCCGTCATGTTCTCCCGAATCATCCACCTGCTGAAGTTGCTGAACCACCGCCTCCCCCATTGGTATACCGTCTGTGGGACAAATGGAAGACGACCGATTGGATTGATCTTGATTCTGCGGTAAGTTGATCAGATCTTTCCCAGGCTGTTGACTGACAAGGTTGCCAGGCGTTTGGGCCGATTTCCAATTTTGAGCCTCTACCTCCTCCTCCTCCTCCTCCTCCTCCTCCAGCACCACAGCCTGCACCTCAACCAGGACAGCAGTCAGCAAACGAACCAGCGCAACCACCACCCCAGCCAGCACCGCAACAAGGCCCCGTTCAGAACCCAGTTCAGTAATGTTTGGTAATATTGACTCGCTAGCAGCTCTTAACTCCTATAATACAGTCCCAAATACACCTATCAACCACCAGCTAGGCTTAGCTCGAGCTTTCCGACGATGGCGAGATCTCATCCATCAAGGTGTCAACTTCATCCTTCACTGCTCGGGCCCGGCTCAAGATGTCGGCCATGTTCAGCCCTTTCAGCAGCCGATCCTGGATTTCTCCGTTGCTGTGGAGATATTTTTGCAGCGAATAGGAGGGTTCGCTGGTCGTTGTTCTTCTTCGGTAATATCAGTATCGGCATTCCTTGGAAATCAGAATCAAGTCAACTTACTCATCACCGGACAGCTGAAGGCCTGGTCCCATTCTTTGCGACATTTTGAGTTTTGTTTTGGGAGGCAAATTATCTTTCTTCTCGGCTGCTTGGTGGCTGCTCAGGCGTGTGTTGGCTGGTTTGACGATTTGGAAGTCTGTGTTTCTTGAGGAAACCATCGCCTTTTATCTGTTGGACTCCATCTCGTTATTCCCATTCTCATGAGGTTATCTGGCGTTCTTGGTGATCCTTTTGGGAAGCTTGGTCGCATATTGACGTGCTCTATCCAGTATCACGCGTTTGAGCACATGGAGAACAAGTGTTCGACCCTTTAACAAGCGTCCTGAATGGCACACGACTCATCTTTACCACGACATGCTCTGCCTGACGAGGCTGTGATGTCTCTGAGTTGGCGGTTTGGCCATCACATGTTCGGTTCAGGACGCGGGTTGCTGTTCGCAATTGAGCGCGTCTGATCAAGGGACCGGTCCTATCCTTTCACCTGGTTTCTCCGAATCTTTTGTCAGCTCTCCAAGTCCCTGACTTTGGGCCCTGTGCGTCATCGCCGGATCAATTCGATGCGAGGTATCTCTTGCATTAACACCACGCTGCCGAGCCGGCCGATTGGGAATAGTGTTGGTCCCTTCCCCGCTCTCAGCCTTATCTACAGTCCCAGAAGATCCCCAAGTGACAGGAGATCTGTCGCATTTGAGCACTTGGAAGTACTTGCGCACGCATAGCCACCGCTGGGGAATGCAGATGGATAGGCATACCACTAGGCACGCGCGTGGTTTTCCCTGTTGGGCCTGTACTGCGTGTCATCGGATGTCCTGTCCAATGCTTGAACGGCCTTGGGGTGGTTCAACTCTGCCGATGCATGCGCCCCGAGTGGGAGCACGCCATTGGAGAAAGCGTGCTCTGATCTTCTCGGGAGCCGGAGGAAAGGTGTGTAATAGCAAGCCCCGAGTTCTGCTTCTTCTCCGCATTTGCGCAAACGGATCGCAGCTCATGTATATAATGCCGTCTCAGAGTCATGGTTTTTCACAATGGAGACTTGCTTCTTCCTCACGCCCAGCTGAGGTTATTTGGGTTCGACATCACATTTGAAGCATTATTGACACGCATCAGTTCATTTTGTGGTCCAGCACTCGGACTGCTACTCGGTTCAACACAATCCTTTCTTCGGCCAACTTCCCCTCACTTATAAGCCATCGTCACGACCTCATCGGGTTGTGTGACCCCCCGCCAGTATCAACACCCGCACTCAGAACAAAGCTTCAGACACAGAAACCCAGCCGAGCAGAGATTCACCACCGTTACGTATGGCCTGAATCTCATGTCACGAGATCCAGGGTCCTCAGCGTAGAACAGATTCGACCCTGTCAACTTCATGGCATCCCGCGGCTCAAGTCACCCGACACCTTCGGAGTTATTCCTCGCAAAGAAAAAGAAAGAGATTCTAGACAGATCTATGGCTCTCATCCTCAAGAAATTGGACGAATGCCTTGAAAACCCCGTTCCAACAGCACCAAGGCGCCGTGTGGCGAAGCGGGCGAGAGACGACCAGGACACTGCTGCTGTTGACGACCGCGTCGCTGCCGGCGCCACCACCACCACCACCACCGACGACGCTATCGACACGCGAAACAAGAAGAAGCTGAAGCAAGACCCGGCAGCGGGACGCCGGTTCGCCTGTCCGTTCTTTAAGCACAACGCAGCAAAGTACAAGCATGTCAAGACTTGCTGTGGCCCCGGGTGGAAGGACGTCCACCGGGTGAAGGAGCATCTATATCGTCGCCACTCGGCCAAGAACTCTTGCGCGAGGTGCTTTGAGCAGTTTGAGGATGAGGCCGCTCTCAAGGATCACCAGCGGTCTGAGGAGCCGTGCAAGCTTGAGAAGCACAATATACCTGATGTCATCACGGAGGAAAAGGACAAGCTCTTGCACGCTAGGGCCAAGGCTGGGCTTTCTGAGGAGGATAAGTGGCGGGAGATGTATCGGATTCTCTTCCCTGGCGAGAAGATTCCATCTCCCTACTATGATGACTCGGATGGGACAGGCCCGGATAACGAGAATGGAGGGTCGTCCAGAAACTGGGAGGAGTTCAAGACGTTTGCCCGGCAGGAGGTACCCAGACTGATCAAGCCTCTGTTGCAGCAGTACATCGACAAGTACTTTGAGGACTTTGCAGAGAAAATGAACCAAAAGTCGATTGAGGTCGCCAAGGTGGTGGAAAGCCAGGTCCTGCGCACCTGGATCTTTAGGGAGGAGCAGCAGCATCTGTTCCCGCCCGGAGGTGCAGCGCCGTCGTCTCCTCCGCCGTCGGTTTCCGCCCGGGCATCCAGCCCAGAGGTCGATGTGAAGCCTGCGAGTTACAATGAAGTGATGGATGAGTGGAGGGACAACCCACACAGCGGAGAGTTCTGGGCTGACATGATGAGCGGACCTCTTTCTCTGGACAATTTCTTGGCAGATGCGAGCCACATGGGCCTGGGCTGTGGGAATGATATCTTCAGCGCTGACTCGGCCTACTTTACGAATCCTGTCTCAGACAGGGAGATCACTTCCAGCTCTGGCCTTCATCAGGTTGCTGGGGCTGTTATGGGTGCTGCTGTTGGGGCTGCTCCGATGTACCCGCGGTATTTGTAGGTCATTGTCGGTCTGTTTGGCGTGTTTCACATGCTTGTCCATCTCATTGCCTCGATCATTCGTGTCTCCTATTCTTCGTCATGTCATTTGCAATGGACCGGGGGGACACTCATTATTGGGTATCATGCCGAGATTTTTCCTTTTGTTTTCTTTTACTCTGATGATCAGGAAAGTGGTATCAGTACGATAGTTGAACATCATGCAAGGCTTTTCTTGACCATCATCTCATGAACCAACCAAACAACCCAATCGCTCCATCACCTACCCCTCCATTTCAGCCCCCAACTCCCGCCACCCTCATGAACTACCCCTCCCCCGCATACTCTTTTTACACGTCCGTATCTTATCACATTCAGCAGGCTTCCCGGCCGCATCCCTCGCGGCCAGCTACCTTAGCTCTGAAGAGATATATCAAGGCATCTATTGCATCATCCTATCCGGTCCTCCCGGACATCCGGCTGGCTGAGGAGCGACAGGAAAGATGTTTATTGCATAAAAGGCATGAACGGCCAAATTAAATTGGCTTGGGGGATTGGAGTTCGCGGAGGGGGCGAAGGAGATGGCACCACGTCACCCCATCGTTCATGTCTACCACCACCACCACAACAACAGCAACAACAACGACAACCACCACGAAAGAACCTGGACACGGCAAATTAGGATATCACAAAGCTAGTGTGAGACAACAACATTAAAATTCGGTCAGTCAAGGCTGTTTAATTGGTTCAAGTTGCGAGCATCATACAAATGCCGTGACGCAGAATGCTGTGAGGAAAGGTCTCCAAAGTCCCGGAACTGAAAGTGGGGGGATGGGTACGTTACGGCAGATGCAGAGATCCTTCCTCAGATCCCTCTATACGACACCTCTGCAGATGGAACACCTTGTTTCAGCTTGCAGGCGGTGCTGACTTTGATGGCAAATGCGGGGGACAGTCTCCCCCTCATTTTGCCACCAAGAAGAGGCCAAGTTCCATCGTGGCAGTGAGCGTGATGAGATAGAGGGGAGATGAGGCTCTGCTGTCAGTTGGGAGGTGATTATACAGCTAGTAAGCTAGTAAGCGAGGAAGATGATGTTTGCGCAAAAGCGCAGAGGAGGAGCTTGCTTATCACCATTTCGCTGGCCATAACCACAGCAATCACGGGACGGACCTTCTGATCAACGAAACACTGCCCTGCGGAGGTGGGGTGGTGACACAACTTCACACAGCTCACACAACCCACTCAATCACCACTTCCCGCACCATTCCCGGTGTTATATGCGGATGGTGTAGGTAACAGGTAGCGACCACCATGAGCACTAGTTCCACCCCGAGAAAATAAGCTACGATGGGTGCCCACACTCATAAATCTTCCGTAGTATAGTGGTCAGTATGTGAGCTTGTCATCTCTCAGTTGTCAACGCTCGAGACCCGGGTTCAATTCCCGGCGGGAGAGTAAACCACACTTAGCTTTTGGTGATTTTTACGTCACACCCTTGCTGTGGGAGGGATATTGTTGTTGAGAAGTTTTGTTTTGTTTATTTGCCGGCGTAGGTGGCAAAACAAATAAAGTGTGTCGACGGCGATTCGGGGTATAAATAAGAAAAGGGGCTTTTAGGGGACATAAACGCTTCCCTCGCACTATTTTTGCTATCAAGGCAAACAGTGTTTTTTTTTTTTTCACTTTCCACTTGATGTTTCTAGCTCTTCATTGAACTGTGATTCCCTAAAGGACAAAACGTTATGCCCGCGAGTCAAGTCCATAAGTGTCAACTCCGAAAAAAAAAGGGGGGACCCCATACCACAAACCCACACCCCACGACACACCAAAAGTAAAAATATTCATTCGACGTGGGCCTGATTCGAACAGACGCTCCCGAAGGAACAAGATTTCTAGTCTTGCGCGTTAGACCACTCCGCCACCACGCCTCTTGTTTGATGAAGTTTTCTCCCAGAATATCGCCACATCACCAACCGGCCAAATGGCACAAACTGGCGGCAGCGAGGATATATGAAAGCACTTTGGATTTTCCTTTCATCTTCACAATATCAAGATTACACCAGCGGGAACAGACTGGGATGAAAAAGAAAAGCGAGGCCAAGCGAGTCGCGCACAACCATCAGTCACGACACCTGCCTGAAAGGACCTTGTTCAGACCCAACGTCGTTCCTCATGTCGTCGCAACCTCGAACCGCCCAGGGGCGAAGAGAAACTACTTCGCTGATAGAGGCGAGAAATGGGGTGATATATCAATTGTTCAATAGCTTGCGTCCTCGTCGTAATAGTGAGCCACAGGCCTGAATGTGTTGACTGTTCTCTCTTATGAAGAGGGGACAGCGACACTGACAGCAGGCGGGTTTGCATAACAAGAGTAAGGAGAGGCACCGATTCATAGCAGCTCAACATTTGCTTGAAACAGAAAATATAACCAAAACAAAAGCCTCTGAAATGCCCTTAATACCCCTGCCCGTGACCCTGATACCCCTGTTGTTGGTTCTGGTTCAGCAGGTTCCCACTCCCACTCCCATAGTTGTTCCCAGTAGCATACCCCCCACCCCCATTCCCATAAACTACCAGGGACAGGGCACCTTCCCCGTCCCGGAACCCTCCCTGCTTGCGGTCCCTCCGGCTTCCCGGACCCCAGAACCGTCTTCCTCATCCCCCAGTCCAAACCCCTCCCACTTTGAACCGAATGAATCTCATAAATCTGACACCAGCTGCGGCGTGCCCCTGAAGCACCCCCTTGTTGCTGAGCTTGACCTTGCCCTTGTGATCCAGCCCAAAAGATAGGCGTCCTCACCACCTCCCACACAACTCCCTCTCTCACCCTCTTTTGCCACAGCCAAACCCTAAAGCCAACCCAGTAGAGTGCCGCCGCTACTAATACTGCCATGGCAGTCATCTGCGGCGCAAACCAATCCACCCTGTCACTCGAGTGAGCAATATATCTCTGCGCAGGATCATAGACCCAAATCGTGACAAGCGGCACAATGTTGGTAGCAGTAAAGATGACCGCCGCAATGACCCCCACGACATGCGGAATGGGGGACTTGTATCGCCAGTTTGATCCAGGCCACAAACGAAGATACAGCATCCCTACCCCAATACACGAAAACCAAATCACATCCAGGCCGTAAGCATACGCCATCAACAGAAGCGAATAACCCGGTAGATGCGAGAACACCACACTGTCAATCGACAACATGGCGGCAAGGATTAGAACAGAAGTAACAGTCCAGTGCAACGCCAAAGCTGCAGCGGGTGACTTTTCCGTATGCAAGAACCCACCGGCTTGATGGTCTGGGATGCGTCTGAACCCATGGCGAAAGGTGAACTCATAGGAAGAAGCAAGATAAATGCTGCCAGGGAGAACACCTTCCTTGGCAACTTCTTGCTTGACACGGGCGGCGGTGAAAGTGAAAACAATGACGTTCCCGATAGCAGATAGGGCGCGGAGCGAGCCGCAGGCGGCCTTGATTGTGCTTTCAGCTACGCCAGACCCGACGGTGCGCTTGAAGAAATTGAAGGCAATGTCGAGGTCAGCTGTGAAGAGGTCTGCTTTGGGGATGTTGGCGGCCTTTGTAAGTGATTGTTAGCTTAAGAGAACAGAGCTGACGCCAAAAAAAGGAGAGGATATCCTACATAGAGAATGGTGATGGTCATAAAGAGGCAGCAAATAAACAGCACTCCGTAACCCGATGTTCGGGCAAAGTTCTTGTGCGGTGCTTTGATCTCAGCCAGAACCTATCATTTGTTAGTTGTTACCTGGGTTTTGATAGCGGATTCAACAAGTTAAACATACGTAGTTGGCCTGATGAAATCCGCCAAAAGGGAAAATTGCGTAGATCATTGCCTCTGCATACTTGTAAACTCCCCATTGAGTGTTATCAGCTCTCTTCAAGGATGTGCTCGAATCAAAGTTGTCTCTTGCCACATCCAGATTTAGCCAACGAAGTCCGAAGATGACCATGATGACAAGCATAGTCACTTTAAGAGAGCCTAAAACGTTGTTGAGACGGATACCCCATTTTCGAGACATGCTGTGGAGTAGACAAGAGAAGGTATTGACAGCCAGAGCAATGGCCACCATTCGGCCGGCTGTTTGGCTGGTGTTTGATGCTTGAAGGACGGCAGCAGCAAAAGCAATCGAGTTGGTCGCCGTGTTGCCAAAGACAAGGAAGGATACTCCGAACAGACATGTGGCCAGAAACCGAGGAAGCTTGAGGAAGTAGTTCAACTAGACTTTGTCAGCTATTTGTTCCAAATAATCTCGTGAAGCGCAAGACTTACATAGGGCAGTTCACCTCCACTTCTTGGGGTTGAAATCTTTGTACCATCCGGTCTCTGCCACCTTGGGACTGTCAAGCCCAACTCGATATAGAGAATGATACCCGATAAGGCGACAGCAACACCGCAAAGCCACAGCAGTAGGGTAACGGCAACACTCTGGGTATTGTAGAAAATCTGCGACGAAGCGTTGAAGATTCCAGATCCGATCATGCGGTTGAATATCAGGCAGAGTACCGAGAAGCGACCCAGACTGTCTTTCTCTGATGGGATCTCTTCGACAATGGCGTCATGGTCTTCTCTCGCTTCATAAAGAGCTTGTTGATCTTGGGGATCCAATCCTGGGGCCCAGTCTGGGGCCTCTGGTGGAGGTTGAGCCTGATTGAAGCCAAATCCTGTGCTCGGATCCGGCTCGGCCGTGGTTGTTTGTTGATACATGGTGTAATACTGCTATATCAAAGGTAAAGCCACCACCATGGTAGCCTTGAGTCGTGATATGTTGTCCAGAATCAGGGTGAACAGATCTTGGGCATCTGGGTACCCAGAGCTTATGGGAGACAGGACATCGTCTCAGCCCTTCTTGGATGCGGGGGAGCTCAGTCTTGTTCACTTCAAGTGGTCGCTCAGAGCCTTTGTCTGGTCACCGGAGCAAAACTCGCCATGCCCGCCATAGACACCGAGAGAGCACAGGCATGGGCTGCCTCCTGCATGACGTGTTAGCAAATGAGCCACTGTGTTTTAGAATTATTGACTAACACCGGGAGCCGATTGGACTCGGTGCAGACGAGCGATGCCATGATGAGAAGTGAAGCGGGATTTCCTGGTTCTAGACCTTCAGCTGAAGCCAGCCAGAGCTGCGCCGTCCAGTGCTTTTAGCCACCCGCATCGGTAGGCGCATCTGGAACCCGGTGACCGAATTAATTTTGAAAGCCTCCGAGGGAATCTGCCTTGCGACGCTGCAAGTTGCTGTCTGTGCCTGGGCCGATGCGTGCGCCTCCTGCGATATTCGATTGATGTTAAGCGGATTCTTTGGATTTCCAGGGCGGACGACGGAAAATGCCATGTTTACGTTAACAAGGCTCCAGGTGAGCAATGCCGGGAAGGAAAGAATGCGGGGTGCTTCTCTTCCCTCTTTCGTCTCCTCGTCCTTTCCTCTGTGCTTTCCCGCTCCACTGAAGGGCTAGGGCCGTTTAACTGAGCCCCTCCCACCTGCCCATCTTGTCTATGCTCCCCACACCTATGGACCTGTCTTTGATCTGTCTGCATTCCGTGCCTCGATCCATGCGGAGCGATGTCGCTGCCCTTTGAGATATCGCAGATTCACGGTGCTCTTGCTCTCGCCTACAGGGTTATTGAGATTGGATGGAGTGACATCCATGACGCTCACGAACAATACCTCGAGTTCGGACAGGACATCAAGGACCTGAGAATCAGTCTTCTCAACCTCGCTGGCGCCATTGACCAAGCCGATCGTGGTTCACTCCTCAACAATAGGCCGACTACTGCTGCTGCCAACAACTTCCACCATGTGCTCGGCAATTTCACCGGCGTCCTTGAGGAGTGCCTACGACTCTTCGAACGTCATTCTACATATGGCTGCAACCGAGGCCCCATCTACAACTGGCGATGGTTTCTCCTCGTCAAGGACGAGGTCATGATGCTGAGGGAGCGTATTGCTTTCTTGAACATAAAACTTTCGGTAGCCTTCAAGGCTCTAGAAATGTATGCCTCCTTGTTTTTATGTTGCTACTTTGAGCGGTGCTGACTGAACCCCAGTGAGACCAGTGATGGCACTCGGAGGCTGATTGTAGGGGTCGGCGAGCTACTCCTACAACGTTTTGACTTACTTGAGGCGAGACTATCGGTAATGCTCGGCCAGCCCCGGCCAGCCGAGCCGGAGCGGGTCCTTGAAATTCCACAGCCCTTGGAGGATTTGTTGGTGGCCATTGCCATCTCGAAACACGGAAGTCTAAGCAGCATGCCCCTCGCACAAGGCATAGATGAAACCATCTTCTATCTCGATAGGGCCACATGCTGGCACGCCAGGAGAAGAGTCGAGCAACCCACCGAGCAGATCCTGGCATCGCAGATTGCCAACATGATCCGAGCTTACTGGACACTTCAGGCCACTAGGTCGGGCAATGAATGCATGGAAGTCTCCTCCAGGGCGACTATTGATGACTTGGAGGCACACTTTCCGCGTCTTGGCATGACGGTGCAGAGATATCTGCACAAGCTAGGAGAGGTAGGCGCCTGTCATTCATGATCTTGAACACTCCCCAGCCTAACCATATATTAGAGGATATTCGATGCTCATGATGCACTGGCTCAGAATGGAAGTCAGGTCCCGACCTGGGCTCAGGTGCAAGATGCTTTACACAGGGAACAGCATAGCTGGGATGAGCATTGTGGTTGGAGGCCACCACAGCATGACGTGAACGATCCCAGGAGGGGCGAGAAGATCTTCACCTGGTATGTTGAGACCTAAGAACCTGTACTGCGTGTTACTAACTTGTACCAGTCGTTTGCAAGATCACAATACTGCCGAGCAATATCTGGAGATATGGCAACACGACGCAAAGAATAACCAGCAACTGACAATGATCATACGTGTAGCCAACAGAGACACAGTCTACCAGGTCGACCGCACAAGTCTCATGGTGATACCATCGGATGATTCGCTGGTTCAAGGCAACGACTTTTATTCCATAATCGTAAATCCCAGCCACCTGGGTGGACAAGCTGGCTTTAGGTTGGCGTTTCACACCAAGGGCGCCCTCTTTGACTTGCAGCAATTCTTTACCGGTTACAGAGTGGTTGATGATCTTTTTGGAGCCAAGATAATTCTGCAGCAAGCAGAAGGGGTCTTGCGAGGAACACAACGGCGAAGCACAGGACGGGTGCAGCTATGGTCTTCGACTGTTAGACCGACTGGCCGAGCCTTGCCAAAAGAAATTCTGACCTCCTCCACGAGCACCTTGAGAAATCTACCTGGCATGGGTTTCAACCCGAGCACGCCGCCACCAGTTTTGCCTCCATTGGATTCTTTCTCGAGGCTGACCCTGTCACAAGAGCCTGCCCTAACCCCCGCAACTAGTCCAACCAGTTCCAGCCAGAGTGTTGAGACACCGCCCCCAATCATGTCTTCATTCCGGCAAACGCCTTTCCCTAACGGCAACAACAGATTCTCAGGAAACAGCTGCAATTCCAACTCCTCCTGGCAACATCCCATGCTCCTGGCTCAAGTCGGTGGGGCAACTCAGTCATCGCCCGTTCCTCAACGCTATTCAACTCAAAGTCACGATTTTCAAACCACGTTAACCTCCCCCGTTTCGCCAGTCCAGAGGTCCAATGCAAACACCAACCGCCCGCTTCCGCGGCGCCCATCAGTCGCATTTTCCGTAACATCTCAATCTTCAGCGGTCTCCGTCGCAAGCACCACCCAGTCTGCTGCTATGATTCAAGTGGGACCTCGAGGAACCATGGGATGCATCATTCAGGCTCCTGAGCCACCTCGCTTGGTGCTCTTCATCAGAGGAAGAACATCAGCAGAGCCAAGTAGTCTGTTGGCCATTGACAGTATGTTTCCTTCCGGTTCTACTTTCTAGCTTTAGCTGATATGAGCAGTCAATTCAAATATTCGAATCAACCCGGACCTCTGCAAATGCCGCCAGGGACGGTCTGAACATCCTCAAGCACGCCAACAAGTAGCTCCATCACAGTGCTGCCAAGTCGTGCTTCAGCCTGCGGGGGGACGAGACAAAATCTATGCCAAGGAGACAGCCGCTCCTGAAGACACGAAAAGTGTCAACAATAAGAAGAAGAACAACGGGGGCGGGACAGAAGGGGTCTCAACGTGGAATCTGGCCAGTGCTGGCAGGTTTCAACAGTACAATGATTTGAGCAAGGGTGGTATGAAGCAGGTCAAGAAATTGAAGCTTGTGACTATTGAGTTTGGCAGTGTCCAAGGTATGTGTGCTTCTGTCTCTGTTACAACTTGCAACTTGAAGTATCTGACATGATTTAGCTCGGCAGCGGTTCGTTACAAACTTTAACGACTTGAAGGAGCTGTACTCGAAGTATGCGGTGGTATGATTAGATGTTTTAGCTTATACACGACAGTGATGGATATACCCGGTTTTGTGTTGGCGTTCTGTGTAAAGATTTGATTTATACAAATGCTGTTTTTGTGTACGAGAGAGCAAGTCACGGTGGCCTGTGCATGGTGTGTACAATACAATTGAAGCCTTATTTCAAAAAGTAAACTCCATTTCATTACACATGGGTTCATAGTGCATGTCGTTTCCACAGCCCTTTATGACTTGGCAGCCGGGGTAATGCTCCTCCGATATTACCTACCCTGCATCCAACCATACGTCGTGCAGCGTCTGCCTAAGTAGTGAGTAGCAGGCCACCATTCAGAGCCGGCTCTTATGTTGATACCAAAGTATGTCAAGTTCCATCAACCTTAAATCGACATCTCTTCCATCCCCCCCCCCATCTTCAATTTTGTCACATCATCACCCCTCACACGTTGAACCAAACAACATCCCTCCGCCTACCCACCATGCCCCGCAAAGTCCGGTACAACCTCGCCGCCTCGCTCGACGGCTTCATAGCCACCCCCACCGGCTCCTACAGCTGGATCGTCGACGACAAGACGATTGATTTCGAGAGCCTGTACGCCCAGTTCGGCTGCTTTGTCATGGGCCGAACAACACACGAGGCATATCTTGCCATGGACCCCGCAGAGAACCCTTTGCGGGCTTACTACAAAACAGGGAGCGTGGTTGTTGTTGGCGACACCCTGGATCGAGATCTGGAGACACAGGTTGAGGTTGTGAAGCTAGGGGAGGTGGAGTCTTTTGTCAGGGAGCTCAAGGGGAGGGAGGGGGAAAAGGATGGTGATATCTGGCTTATGGGTGGGGGCAAGTTGGCGGGGGAGATGCTGAGGTTGGGACTGGTTGACACGGTGGAGGTGGCGGTTATGCCGGTGTTGCTGGGAGAGGGGGTGAAGATGTTTGAGGGAAAGGGAAGAGAGGATGGGTGGAGGTTGGAGTTGAGGGGATGTGAGAGGAAAGAGACGGGGATTTTGATGCTGGAGTATATGATGTTCTTTATGGGGGAGCCCTGGAGATGATGACAAGGAGTGAATTTCGGGGGGTATCATTCTAGATATCAAAGAACGCCCTTGATCCAGCCTTTTCCTCTTATACAACCTCTGTCCAAGAGCTGAAGAAATGGCACCAGATCAGCCCTACACCACATATCTCCCCTCCTCATCGAACCCAACCGAATACGGCCACCTCCTCCTCCTCAAATCCCACCAACTAGGCCTCACATACGCCGCCGGCCTCTGCAACTTCTCCAGACAAATCCCCCTATTATTCCTCCTCCTCCAGTCTCCCTTCTTCCCCAACCCGCACTCACACCTACACCCATGGCCCCCTTCCTGCTCCTCACCCATCCCCTTCGGTGCCTTGCCAATCATCTCATTATCCAAAAGCTGCTTCCCCTTGGCATTCTGAGGACACTGCCAAAAAGGCTCATGATAATACCCAACATCGCTAAAATGATGCACCTCCTTCGCCTCAAGCAGCAAGTGCACCGCCAGCGAGTGAATCGGCGCGTCTCCCCACCTCTCCCGGTAAAAACCCCCCGTTTTATCCAAATGTCTAAACAGTTTCTGGTATTGTTCCCCTCTGAAGAAATCCAAGTCTGCAATTTCAAAGTTGGACCAATAGTGACACAAATTCCACTTCTCGCCCTTGATGTCGTAGTGTTCTCGCCGGAGGACCTTCCCAAGCAGCCAGCGGATGGGCGCCGGTTTCAGCAGCCAGTTCGTCTCCTCGTCAATCATGGCTTTCCAGTTGGGGTGCATGGGGATGTTGTTTTGCGTTCGGAACTCGTCGACGGTTCGGAATAACGAGGGGCACGTGTTGGGTTCCTCCCAGAGGGCGACAGTGTAGCCGTATTTTTTGCCGCGGTCGGCCATCATGACGAAGGGGTCGTAGGTGAGGGAGCAGCCGTAGCTGACGCCTGGCTCGAGGCGCCAATAGTATTTGTATTCTTTCAGGGCGTCGAGGTTGTAGAATTCACTGTTGACACATGACGTTAGTTTCGAGCCATTTCGTGAGAAGAGAGGGTGAAAACACACCCAGAATAAAACCGACACATGTGATGATACCCCTCAATCTCCCCTTTATACACCCCCTCTTCCTTCTGCTTCCTCAAATACTCCCCCACCACCTCCTCCGTCAACCCCGCAGTCGGTCCCCATATCCCCTCGGGTATGACCTCAAACCTCACCTCCCCACTCACAACCTCCTTCATCCCCCTGACAAACTCCTCGCTCCAGGGCTCATTGTTCAGAAACAGCACCGGGTAGTTGAACCACTTGTTAAACCTCTCCTCCACATTCTCCACCGTCTTCCTCGCCTCCTTGAGCTCGCTGTTCCTCGCCAGCATAACCAGCACCGCGCTCTCCCGCGGCCGCGTCACCAGCTTGGAAACATCCTGACATCCAATCGAGAACGGCTCGTCAAGATTATGATGTTCGGCCGGTCGGGGGATCGACAGCGACACCTGGCTGTGGTAGAAGGCCTCGAGGACGGAGAGCAGGAGTATCAGCGCCGAGAGTCTGAACACGAGGTTCACGCGACGAGAGCGGGGCAGGCGGCGCGATATGGCTTGGAGGGAAGGATGGAGGAGGAGTTTCATCGTTTTGGGCGGAGGCGACGGTTGTGGTGGTGCTGTCGCGGGGTCATCTTGGGAGAGGGATGTTGTAGAGTTCAAAAGGTTCAAAACGCGAGAAAGTTGGAATGGGGATTGGGGATGACGATGGGTGGAGCTAGACAGGGGGTTCGGCTCCGTTTGCAGGGGTCATCAACAGCGTATCATTGGGGGCCTTGGGGCCAAGATAGTGAGATGGGTCCAAGTGGTGCCAAGGGTGATTTGGGGGGGTAACCCTAACCCAGGCTTGGAACAGCTTATCCTACGACTGGACCAATCTTGCTTCAATCGTTCAGGGAGGCATAATAGGAGCCTGCAACGCCGGGGAAACAGAGAAACTGCAGTGAATAGATGATGATGTCTGAAGGGTTTCTCAAGCATCTTTTAAGGCCTCTTTGCTATCATCACCCAGGCCTCGCCTCACACAGCAACCAGCAGCACCTTCTCATCAAACTCCATAAACCCATTCACCCACACCAACTGTGACCCCACCGCAATAGTCATCAAACCCTTCGACACAATCCCAATCACAGGTATGTTATCCCCCGTGTGCCACGTCGGCGGAATAAAAAAGTGCCTCGAATAATGTGTCGTTTCCCCCAGATTCTTCACACTCATCGAACACACCCATTGCTTCGTGTCAAGAAAAAACAAAGTCGACCGAAGGATCCCGACAAACCTCAGTACCTCGACATTCTCAAATGCCCGATGTTGGAGCGCCGTTACCTCCTGCTGAACACCGCCTGCAAGTTTTGCCGTGTCTAGCACAGCAAAAACATTAGATGCTCCTTGTCTTTGCCCGCATGTTTTGAGAACATAGTATCGAGATTTCGGATGTGAGACCCACGAGTCCGAGAGACCGAGAAATGGGCAAAGTGCTTCTGGGATTTCGAGGCTGACGGGTTCGCCTAGCTGGCTAAGAGAAGACCAGTCAAAAAGGTGTGTCGTTCGGTTTCCGTGTATGGCGAGCAAGCGGTCGGTGTCGGATGGGTCAGTTCCCCAAAAAGCGCCCAGTTCGACGGTTTTGGACTACCTCGTGATCGTCCATGTCGTCGTCAGTAGCATCCCCATACTCGTCGGTGCGCACATCGTCACCAGTCGCCCCATCATCTTCCGACCGAGCCTGAGGAAGGTTGACAGAAATCAGCCTGGCTCTATTCTCGTAGGCAATCAGTAGCCGCGTGCCATCAGGGTTGAGGATTCCTTGACGAGGGGAGAGCTCTCCGTCCTCGTAGTGGTGGCAACAAGAGAGCTTCGATGTGTAGTGTCGTGATTGGTTATCGAAGTAGGTTACGATGCATTGGCCCCTCCCGGTGCTGCTGAGGAGCAGTTTCTTGCTGCTATTCCAATCCAACGGCATAGTCCAGCGGTTATCGAACCTTGAACAGGACAGAGGCTGGAATCTGTTGGCAAGAATCCCGCCCATGTCAACTTCATAGGCCTCTATGAACCCGTCCACTCTTCCAATAAACAAAAGAGATCCTTTGATTGTCAGAATCTGTTTGATGCTGCCAGCGGAGGCCAAGCCCAATGTTTGTGAGGGAATCACAGTGCTATTTATATTGTCTGAAGGGGGAAGGGCCTTGCTCCTGCAAGTCGTATCCAGGTGTTTGCCATAGCGGTAACGCTCCGAAACCAGCACCGGAGGAGACCAAATATTGCAACATTTGGCCCGAAGATCGAAAAGCTTTAGGTTATCTGTCGAGAATGTGAGGCCGCGACTTGGCTCAAAGGCATCCCCTTCAAAGGGCGGGATCCGGTACATCGGTTGCAAGGTTTCGAACAAAAGCAAGTGGATCGATCCATCATCCGCCTCGCCGACCAAGATGTGGCCATCAGAGGTTGCGCTGAGGTAATCAAACGCGGTGTTGAAATGGCGCCCCTCAATCGGCTCAAGAGTCCAGGGGCTATATGTGACCAGATCACCGTCGTCGTATGACACGGCTAGCAGGTCCGTGCCGTTCACGCGCCTAAGTATGACTCCACGAATGGCGATTTCGACGTTTCTTTTTCCTCGCCGCTGTAAATGGCCCAGTTTTTTATTTTCTTCCACGTCCCAGACCTCCAGTTTTGATGATCCGTAGATCAGTACCGCAATATGTTGTGCAGGGGCGAGATTCATGAACCAAGCTGTAGGCTCAATACCTATTGCGCTGTCTGCCTCGCCGTCCGAGGAGTCGAAATCTAGATCATGACGAAGTGAGCATGTTGCCCTTGAACCATCATGTCTGTTGAACCGGATGAGTGTTTTTAGACGAGCATTGGCAAGTGTGATGTGCTCTCCGTCAGGGGTGAAAGCCACTTCGCAAGCGAGAAAATCTAGAGGCTGCGACCAGATACAGGGAAAAGATGACCCATCCACCGTGCGCACGTCTCAAAGAGAAAGCTTTCGAGCGCTACACGTCGCTGGAATCGATACTTTGGGATCGAAAGCCACCCGTCGTACCCTTCCTCCATGTGAGACTGTCCCCACAGGCTCGAATGAACTGAACTCGGTGTTCCGATAAATCGATACGCTCCCGTCAGACAACGCAATGGCCAGTAAGCGATCGTTGCAAGCAACGGCAGTAGGGAGGTCGGAGAACAGGTAGCATGTCAACCAATCTCCCCAGCTCTTTTCGGCAAGTCCTGCTACCCTGAACAGTGTGCTGAATTTTGAAAACAGCCGGTTGATGATCGATGAATGCGGGCAAAGGTAAGGGACCAGAAAGTAGATCGACGCAGGCGAGTCGAGAAGACAAGATTGAAATGTGGCAATTATCCGATCGATGTCTGTCACCCATGCTTCCAGGCTGCTCAAATCCATGTTGTCGTCTCGCATGTCATTGTTTCGCCGTGATAGACAACCCTTTAATCGGTGATTGGCCTCCTGGAGTATCGATAAATCCCCCATCTTAGTGATATGTTCGATCCATGCCAAGATATTTGTTGAGTGAAGAAACTTGTTCAGTAGTGCGAGTGAGTGCGTGTCATGGGTAAGATGAAATGAAAAGCTGGCAGCCGCATACTTTGAAAAGGGCGAGATGTTCCCTGTCGATTTCGGCGTGTATTGTCGACTCATGGTTGGTGTGAAGACGCTACTGCAGAGAGTGGCCAGACAGATCTTTTGACAGCCTTTCATGGGCTGCTTGTCGGTCTATCCAAAGGCCTTCGCGCTTCTAGATAAGGAAGGTTGCGGTGGTCTCGTGTGCTACTTGAACCCTTGATTCTCTGTCCACAAATATTAGATGTCCAGTAATAGACTTGAGCTGGGTCGGAGATGCTATGACTGTACGGCCAATATCGAGTTTAATAGCCTCATAGAGCTCCGAAACAAGCAGTGGTCGTTGCGCGCAAATAACCCAGTCCAATATGCATTTAACCAGCTCGTAAGTGGAAGAATCCTCGATGGATTTCGTGATGCGTGAATAAAGCGCGCTCATCTTGGATGGGATTCCCTTCAGAGCCTCCTTCATGTCTTCGAAGGTGTAGGAGCTTTCCAGCCGCGCCACCGTCAACGACGCCCAGAGAAAGCTTCCTTTAGCCTTTGACAGGATATCCGAGACGAATAATTCGCGGGTCTGATCGTCCTCCAGTTGGGGGCATCTGGCAAGAATAAATGTTTCGATGTCCTTGAAGGAGCCGGACAGGCCCGTTGAAAGATCGAAGAATCGAGTCCCTTCGTGGTTAAACAGCCTTTGTAATTCCCCGCCGGGACGACTGGTGAGGAAGATATGCAGTGGCACAGTCTTTTCCAGTTTGGAGATCATCGAGACAACTAGTGAGAGGGATTCTTGTGCGCACTCGTCCACAGCATCGATGACCCAGAATTGAGGGCTCTGAAGGTCGATCCCTAGAATACCGTTGGTGAACACCTTGCTCGTCAGCGTGTAATGGTCATCCTCGTCAATCACAACTTCGTCTTCTACCATCCTCATGATGGCCTGCCTAGCCTGGTAGTTAGCCTCAGCCATTTGAAACGCCAGTGATCGCAATAGTGATGCCACATTCGCTCCGGACCGGTCGTTGTGTCGAAAGAAGTAGAAGCTGCAGTCCAGTTTGTGCGACTCCAGATATTTGATGACATGAGTGGAAGCGATCGATTTGCCCGTTCCTGGTCGCCCAGACAGCCACAGGATTCTGGGGCAATGACCGCTTGAACTTCCGGGTAACCCAGCCATATCGGTGTACCCATTCACCCATGCTTGGAAAACATCGTTGCTGGTCAACCACTGGCAGGAACCACGGTGCTGCTTCTCGTTGAGGGCAAGGAAGATTGACTCTGGCCGTTTCTCGATCCGAAGAAATGAGGAGATCTGTTTCATCTGTGACCGATGCAGATTTGTCGGTTGGTCCAAGGCTGTTGAAACGTGTTTAGTCAATGTCTAAACCAGCATCATTTCTGAAAGTGACCACCTACTCTTTAATTTCAGTTGCTTGATGGTGGAAAGGAAAGAATTACATAAGACCAAGTAATTTGGACTAGTGGGGCTGTCAAATTTGCAGAGATGGCGGTGATCAGCCTCCATGTATCGAACATGCTCTCCAGGAAGCCCTTTAGCGTCAGAGTTAGACAACAATCAGCTTGAAAGTGGTCGGATGTGCAACCAACCGAGATCAGCAGATTCTTTTTCCACAACAAGGCCAAAGCTCATCGGAACGCTTTCGAAGAAGGACCATATTTGTATTCTGTTGCAGACATGGCGGAATTCGTCGTTCAGGTGCTATTACCATAGGTTAGGCAGTGGCCAAAAATGCCGAGAAAATAAGGGACGGACATACATCAATGGTCCGGTTTCCAGGAACAAGATCGTCAATGAAGGATTTTGTTCTGTTACCCGCTACATACCTGTATAGTCACCCGACAACATTTTTTGGCTCAGTTCGTATTAGTCTCAGAAGCTGAGCAAAGAGTGAACGCAGCAAGCATCGCCCTGAGCCGAAGTGGGTCCGAGGACGGCCCGGTGTGACGATCCCCTATCCAGAACCTCTGAAAGGGACACAGTTGAAGGTAACTTCTAGATGATAGATCGGTGCAGCCAAAAGGAGCACAACAATAGGCTTGTCTCAGTCGTACTTGTATTGCTCCATCAATCCGTGAGTTTATATACTGTAAATGCGACCAAAAAGACTCTGCATCTCGCTGCCGTGAGATCTGTTGGTAGCTCTTTGAGCTACGTCTTGACAATAGAGCCTGTCCGTACCCGGCGGAATATAGCGTAGACTGTAGCTTAGCTGAATACCACTGTCATTGTCCTGTCAACTTGTGCTATCCGTGACAAGGATGATGACATGAAATCCCAGCCTTCTGCTAAAGCCGGAAACGGCTTTTTTCATTTTGCCTGTGTAGGCAGCGATGGTCTGCCTTTGCTGGAGCTATAAACAGCTTCTAGGTTTTAACCTGGGCAACAAGGCATAGGGAACCGCTACTTTTATTGAAGCCATAAATAGCTTCTAATGGCGATACACAATAAGTCTGTAGGTGATTGTGGATGAAACTACACTTCCGGATTCTTAAGGCTATTTCCCTCGTGGATTCTCTTCTTCTTTTGAAGCATCATCCGCTACAACATGAGAGTGTCAAGGAGTGTGATGAACCGATGATCAGAACCTCTGAGAGCGATACTGGGTTGATGTCACCAACAGGCCTTGGCTACGACCAACAGCACAGTAAACTCCAAGTCCTGGGCCAGTTGTTGGAAAGTGAAGCGAGCAAATAAGCCACAGGTGGCATGGGCAGACGTATTATTGGTTAGGTCATGTATATTGAGATGGGGCTAAATGCGAGAAGATGATAGTAAGAAGAAAACTTCCTAAGACCGTGGCTAACTGCAGTTTCCAGTTACGTAGGAAAACCAACATCATTTGCTGAAGAGGTTGCTAAAAGAGCCTGCATCCATTTGCCCTTGAAATGCACGGCTACTCTTCGTGGTCGTTAGGCTGCCAAACGACTGGTCCACGCCTGGCTGTGCCACGCCGACTATCCCTTGCATAGCAATCGAATGGTCGTCTGTCTTCATTTCACCAAACTTCTGCCCGGTACGGCATGCGCGGGTCGCCGACAGAGTCTTCTGGCAGACATCTCTAAGGCTATCCGTTAACCGCGCGCTCGAGTCTCCCTCAGCTATGCCGTCGTCATCTGCTTGTGACTCTGGTTCTCTTATCGATAGTTGTGCACTCAGATTGGCTAGAGCCTTCTCCTGTGTAGCAAATTGAGTCTGAAGCTGATCGATATTCCCAGAGGTGCGGCTCGAAACAATCCTATTCTGTGTTAGTGGAGTTTCTCGGTCAAATGAGTGGGATCTGTACAGCGTGATTGAAGATAGAACCATCGTGATGGTTCTTTGACAGTCCGCCAAATCTCTGTTTAGTTTATTTATCTTTGAGTCTTGAAAGTATACGACGAGTCTGTCGCGTTTGCTGAAATGCGAATCCGTTGAATGGCTGGTAACTCTTGTCATGGCAGCTGTGAATCCTTGACAAATAGACTTTGTCGACTCCAATACCTTGTTAAGCTCTATCTCCTTGAGAACGGAATTGACTGTGTCAGGCGCACAATTCGTTTCGAGTGTTCGCGCTAGAGTACCTAACGTTGTTTGGGTCTGGGAAAGAAGGCTCTTGCTGTGCGAAACAGAATGTGGGGCATCCGCGAGTCCATCAACCAGGTCGTGAAGAGCCTTAGCGCTCTGTAACGCGGCAGTCGCAAGGGCTACAGCACTGGCAGTAACGCTGAGGGGATCCATAATCCGTGAAGAAGAATGTGTGACAAGGGCTGTAATATCAGGGTTGGGAATAATGGTTCAATTCAGACTAATAATCTTCAGTGGCCTCCAGTTCTTTGACTGTTGTCTATCGGACAGGTATTTATGCCTTACTTCCCAACGACTGGCTTAGAGCCTGCAGTTACCCCTCATGGAGGCCTGACGGTGATCTGATGTTGACGTGGCCGTGGATGATTGGTTAGTTGCCGTGTGACAGAATGTTGGAGAGGAGTTCGTGTAACGAACCCCTATCCAGAACCTCTGAAAGGGATACTGGTTGAAGGCACTTCTGAACAATCCTGGTTCGGTCAGCTAAACAGCGTACAACAAATGGCTTGTCTCGATCACAATAGCTAAGATACCAACGATTGTGACTTAAATTGCACACTGCGGAACTGTCTATCTACACTAGCCTCAACTAGCCACCTGGGACACTCTCCCTCATACAACACCAGAATTGACACCTTTTTTGGGCCCCATATTGTATTTGACAAGCTGTAAGCTCTCCGGCCTAGCGTTGTAAGAGACAACCGTTGATCATTGTTGTGTGCCATTTGGCTACACCGAACCGGTATTCAGGAGTCGCCTTTGATCTAGCATCCCTCTCAGAGGTCCTGATCGAGGGTTCGTCACATTATGTGATGGGCGGTTTCCATGGCTCAGCCGCACTCCGCCCTCAGTCGCCCGTAGCGCCCGTAGCGTCTCTTCCCACGTGATCTCTCCAGCCAGCTTACGCGCCAGGTTCGTGCAGTTATCGTTCTTACTGGCATTATCTTCGTTTCCAAAGCATTACTTTGTCTCTGCAGTGATCTTCATCCAGCGGCCAGCGCGTCTCAGTTATAAAATTATTTCACATCGCGCCCGAGAGAAATCCGTCAACTAGCGCAATGGCGAGGGCGGGGCAACATGTGGAGCAGTGCTTTGGGAATGCGGAAGCTTCCCACGGCGGCTTGCTGTTCCAGGGTCACGTTAACGGATCTCTCCACATCCATCGTAAGCCAACGTCTATCTGTTCTACGCTAACGATAGACGGCAACTGACAGTAAGACAGACGAAACACGGGCGAAACAGCACGCTGCGCAGCGGATTATCCCGTTTCCGCGCAATGAGGACGTAGTGGACCGCTACATCTTCGCCGCGCTCGACCGGCTTCTACCCCCCTCGCACGACTACCAGAGCGCGGCGCTCTGGGGTCTCGGCGGCTCCGGGTAAGTCTACCACTAAGTTACACTGCATCCACTGACCGGAAAAGCAAAACGCAGATTGCGCTTGAGTATGCCTACCGCCGGAGCCGTGACCCCGCCTGCTCTGTGTTCTGGGTCCACGCCGACAACGAGACGACATTTACGCAGGACTACAAGGTAATTGCGAAGAGGCTGGGCCTGGCGGATGGTTTGGGTGGTCCAGAGCTGTTAATGGCCGTGCGTAAGCAGATCGAGGCGAGCCCGTGCTGGCTGCTTATTCTCGATAACGCCGACAACCTCGCTGTGTTTGGGGTGGGCCGGACACAATCAGGCAGAGACCAAGGTCAGGACACAGAAGAGAAGCAAAGTCTGTATGATTTCGTGCCCCGGGGCCCCGCAGGGACGGTGCTGTGGACAAGTCGTGATAAGCGGATTAGCGGTAGCCTTGTGGGTGGCCGACGAGCGATTAATGTCGCTAGCATGACGGAGGGAGAGGCGAAAATATTGCTCGAAACGGTCATGTGTAGAGAGATTGCCGAGGAGGAGTCCCACAACGCTACGGCGCTACTTGCCGAGCTCGACTTGCTCCCGCTCGCGGTATCACAGGCGGCAGCATATATGGGAAGGACAGCCACCCCAATCGGCGAGTATTTATCAAAGCTAAAGAAACGTATAAAGAGATGGCAAGTGCTCAGCGAGACGGAGTTCGACCGACACCGCAGAGCGGATGTGTCGAACAGCGTCATGCAGACGTGGGGTATCTCAATCGAGCACATCCGACAGGAGAACCAGATGGCCTACAATATCCTCCACTCGCTTGCATTTGTAGACAACCAAAACATCCCGTTGGAGTTGGTGGCGAAGGCAGCCGAGATGATAGCAAGACCGACCAGATATGAAAAAACCGCAAGCGCGAAGTCTGTATGCATCAAGGACCAGGACGAGCACCAAGACGAGCACCAGGACGATGACGACAAAGTCCTAGCAGCAGTGGTTCTTCTACAACACTTTTCGTTCCTAAGTCCGCGCACGTCCGGCGAACGGTACGGGGCCTACGAGATGCACAAACTCGTGCAGGAGGCTACACAGTATAGCTTAAGCCAAGAGGATCGGCGGACGGACCAATGGCATTTTTCGGAGGTAGCTCTTCGTGCTGCCACATCTTTATTTCCGGAGGGGCGACGAGAATTATGGGGAGAGTGCGAGAGATACCTCAGACATGCGCAGCTTGCGGCCGGATGGGCCGGGTTATGTAGGGGTGGGGTAGAGGCAGCGGCGCTGTTGACTCGAGTGTCGGACTATCTATATGACCGTGGGAGGTGGAGAGAGCGGGAGCCTGTGGACCTAAAAGCCTATGAGTATCGAAGGGAACTTCTCGGCGACAAGCATCCTGACACGATCTGGAGTATAGCGTCGCTAGCCACCACATACCATGCTCAGGGGAGGTATGAGGAAGCGGAGAAGAATTACATGGAAGTGCTGGCACTACAGCGTGACGTTCTCGGCGACAAGCATCCTGACACGATCACGAGTATGGCGTCGCTAGCCACCACATACCATGCTCAGGGGAGGTATGAGGAAGCGGAGAAGAATTACATGGAAGTGCTGGCACTACAGCGTGACGTTCTCGGCGACAAGCATCCTGACACGATCACGAGTATGGCGAATCTGGCCGCCACATACCATGCTCAGGGGAGGTATGAGGAGGCGGAGAAGATCAAAGTGGAAGTGCTGGCACTACGGCGCGACGTTCTCGGCGACAAGCATCCTGACACGATCTGGAGTATGGCGTCGCTAGCCGCCACATACCATGCTCAGGGGAGGTATGAGGAAGCGGAGAAGATCTAAGTGGAAGTGCTGGGCCAAGCTCATCCCTCTGCTTTAAGATCTTTACGCGCCTTCAATTTATGGGGGCCGGACAAGAAGAAAAGCTCTCGTATACGCCGAATGTTTGGGCGTATAGCTCATCACGTCAGAGCTACGACTCCACAGTAATCGCTGGCCGAATTAGGGGAGCTGGAGGGATGTTGTCGGCGCCAATTGACGGTCTCAAGGTGGTGTATTGTAACTAGCTAGGCCACTCTACGAGTACACTGAACTTGGAGAAGAAAAGGAAAAAAGAAAGAGAAGTTTTGAGGATATGAGCCTCTGATATAGCTGGGCGTTGGCCAGTACGCGACGATATAAGGTTCTGGTGTAGTGGTTTGTGTATGTGGCTATGTGAGTTCGGAATAGCTTCATCAAGGGTGTTGCCGAAGGTTGTCGAGGTCTACATATGCCAGGACTTATCCCGTTACATTACCCCCCTCCTCTCCTAGGATGTCCGATTAGGGAGGGGAGCCCTTTCCGTATTTCTCCTCGAATATATCTAGCGCCTCCGTTTCCTCGAAGTTACTTAGGGGTTTCTATATAGGCTTAGCATAGCTAGACCATTTTATCAGGAGCTCTGTCCTTCCCCTTACCTTCTTTACCTCTAAGATTTCATCCACTTACCACTCTAGTTTCTTTTCTCCATCGTTGTTAATTCCGATCAGGGTTGGAGGCTGGGTATCGTCCTGTTTTTGTGATGCTAAAGAGTCTTCCACTGCCCTTTTTAATATATAATGCGGAAAACGTTATAAATCCCTAGTGGAGTATCCAGTCGATAGGCATAGGAGCCGATCAGCTTAGTGATAGTACACGTGTATATCTAGCGTTCAGCCAATCGAGTTTAGCCGGAGGTCTATCTGTCTTAATCTACTATAATCGTAACATACCTTATTCCTAACACGGAATTGTTCAGCTGTCTAGCGTTCTTTATTAGCGTACTCTTCCTAACGTTCTTACTTCCAGATCCAGGACGACCGTTCGAGGTCGAGACGGATGCCTCACTCCGCCATTGGAGACAAAGATGGGAAGTTACACCCAGTAGCCTTCTTTTCGAATAATTGGAGGGACTACGCAAGAACTACCCGATACATAATAAAAACAGCTATTTGCCATTAGAGAGGCCTTAGAGAAGTGGAGACCATACCTCAGCGCTACCAACCACGAGTTCCAGGTCTACAAGGACCACAAAAACCTGAAATACTTCACCACCACCTAAGGTCCTCAATGCGAAACAAACTAGACGGTTCAAATTCTTATCAGAATTTAATTTCCAGATCCACTATAAGAAGGGCTCCGATAACACAAGAGCGGATGCGCTGAGCAGAAGGATGGATCACTACGAAGAAATCACGGGAAAAATGACCGGAAAAATCACCATCCTTACGGTAAGAAATAATAGGAGGAATATTAAGGCACCCGCTTCAGCAGTGGGCTGGGTATTGCGCGGTATACCGAGAAGAATCAACAGCCAAAAATTATCAAAGTAATATCAGCAGCGACTATTAGGAGCGATAGGCTAAGCTGGAATCTTCGAGGATCTAAAAAGACGACAATTATCGACTCTGGCCTGGGATGTCACAACCGGGCTTACATCGAGCCGGGACAACGGAAGACATTGATTCAGGAGGTCCACGAGCTAAGACTCGGGGGACATATGAGAATAAATAAGACAACAGAAAATATCAAACAATATTTTAACAGGCCAAGATTGAGGAAAGTATGGAGGGAGCGCTACGGGGATAACCTTGGCAAAAGAACAAAAGCAGAGAAACACAAGCTTTACGGATTTCTGGAACCATGACCATTAGCAAAACAACTAATTATAGAGCTCAGTAACCATAGACTTGATCACGAAACTACTAGTCTCCAGAGACCCGGTCACCGGCGTCAAATATAATCGCATCCTCACAGCTGTTAACAGACTCACCAAGTAGGAGTACTTCCTGCCTTACAAGGGGACCTGGACAGCGGAGTAATTAGTAAGCGTGGTGTTTCGGAATATTACAGTAACATATATATAGCTAAAGGAGTTTGTTATAAACCGCGATGCGAAGTTTATATTAAAATTTTAGAAAACTTTAATAAAGCAAGTAGGAGTCAAGAACAAAGTGTCGTCAGTATATCACTTGCAAACGGACGGCCAAACAGAGAGGCTTAATTAAATCGATGAATAATATCTTCGGAACTACGTTAACCTCGAGCAAGATAACTGGGTTGAACTTCTGCCGGCAGCGCAACTTACTTACAATATACCTTCTACGGAGATAAAGTAAGTCACTCCATTCTTTGCAAACTACGGGTTCGAGGCGGATCTACGGATAGGACCAGAGGCAAGAGTGCCTAAAGCAGCAGTCAAAGCAGGCAAACTGCATATACTGCACACCAAACTCAAGGTAGAACTCGAGTTCGTCAGAGAACGTATGCGCAGATACTATAAAAATAAGCAGCTCGAGGAACCTGGCCTGAGGGAGGGAGATAAAGTGCTTTTATTAACACGGAATTTAAGTATAAAACGACCTAGTAAGAAGTTGGACTACAGGAAGGTGGGACCCTTCGAGGTCGAGAAGAAGGTGTTAGAGACAGCGTACATGCTGAAGCTACCTAGCACTATGCGACTTAGATCGCGGACCTTTTACATTTCACTCTTGGAACCAGCACCACGGGCGGCTAGTCCAGATACACAAATAGAAGCCGAGGACGAAGAAGAGGAGTACGATATGGAAGAAATCTTTGATTCCCGCATTAATAACAGACAACTGGAGTACCTGGTTAGCTGGCTGGGCCGACTATAGACAACTCGTGGGAACCAACGACGAATCTTAACTGCGCTGAGAAGCTGAAGGTTTCACTAGAGGAACCTTGACCGACCGCGGGAGGCGGCACAGACAAGGTAATAAGGTTAGCTCCCGAGAGATCTAAGCGGAAGGAAGACTAGTTAAAAGAAGGGCCAAGGCTTAAGGGAGGTATTTCGCCGGACGCGCCAGATGCAGGCTAGCTAGCCGAGAAAGAAGGGGGAGCGTCGGGGGCAGCGGACGAGGAGGTAGATTGCTATGCCTCCTCCTCTAATATACTACAACTAAACAGTTTAATCTCTCGCTCGCGCAAAAATCAAGGGGTGCGCTTGACCCGGGCAAGGCGGGCAACGAGGGAGGACAGTTGATTTCCCAGTTCTTCCTCCTCCTTCGCGAGTTCCTGTTGAACCTCCAAGTTACGGGTAACTGGTAAAAGCTGTTAGGTAGGATACCTAAAGAGAGGGAGAGACTTACGGGCAGAACCCACGTCCGTATTATCACAAGGGATCTTCAGGCATATACACTCGCTACAGCGACTGGACCCTTGCACTAGGACGAAAGGAAGGTTCAAGGAAAAGCAGCGGGTGTACGACATGATCTCACAACCGCGCCTAACGATCGAGCGCAAGAGGGCGGTGGCCTGACCGGTTGTACGGTGACGTTTCATCTGCACGCGATGAGATATGATTACGGGCAAGGAGAAAAAGAGCATAAATACTGACCGAAGAAAATGGGGAGTTAGTTGGTTCTGATGAATTAGGACTCGGCCGGCGAGGCGTCGGCCTAGAAGGAATAGCATTATGTTATAAGCTATGTGCGAGGACAGGTGCGAGGACAGACGCGAGTACAGTCGGGACACTGGGTGGACCAATGAGCAGAGCGTATTACGGTGGGACGTAAATCAGGTAGATAGCTAATTAGAAGACGACCCACAGACCGGCACAGGGGGAGCGGTCCAATGGTCCAGGATGACCACTCACGAGAGGACCGATGGACCGACGAGTCGGGATCGGTCCTACAATCAAAGAGGACGAGGGGTATATATATAACGTGCATGATAAGCGAGCGACGCAGACAAGCGAGCGACGCACTCTCCACCACCTTACTATAACTATCCTCAATTGCTAGACCACAACATTAAGAACCAACTACAATTACGTCAGAAACAGCTGAATCAGACCCTTCTGCAGCCTCCTGGCAAGTGCGGGAATTATGGCCAGGCTTGCCGCACACACTACAGCACTGAACCTTCGTACG
>NW_001914856.1:2846883-3010558 GCF_000226545.1 Podospora anserina S mat+
GCCAGGCTTGCCGCACACACTACAGCACTGAACCTTCGTACGAGCCCCCCTGGCACTACCGCCATCCGGCTGTATTTCTTCCACTGCCTCCTCACCCACGGCCTTCTGGTCCAGTAGATCCTGTGCATCTTGCACAGTAAGTGATCCTCCGAGCCGTACACGTGTTTTTTTAGCTCTCCGGCGCTTACTTAATGCCTCATTGGCCTTGCGGAGCGAAGCGTTCTCTGACTGAAGGAGGGCCACCTGGTGTATCACAGCCATCGTACCCTTAGTAAGCTGGTCTATAGCAACCAATATCGAAGTCGGGGAGCTATTTTAATGGTTGGTAATGCGAGTCTTGATAAGCGTTGACTGTGAGTTGGCTTCTCGGGGGTTTTGTGGTGTCTGGAATACCCAAGGTAGTGCCGTGCCCGGCCTTAAGGATGGGGGTGTTGGCGTACGAAGCTTTATATCTAGCTTAGAAAGTACCCTTTCTGGATCGTATAGTACAAGGCCAGCACCCGCAAAGCTACCCTATATATTCTTCTCCGTTACAGAGGCGAAGAAGGCCTCGCGGAAAGCACAGAGGAACTCGAGCTTACTTATATGGTTAATATATATACGCATCAAATCCTCGATCTGGCGGCCGTACGCCTGCTTTAATGGTCCAAAGCAGCCGATATCGAGTGGCTGGAGGAGGTGGGAGGAGTGTAGAGGTATGTAGAGCGTAATAATATTGCTCTGCTAGCAGTAACGCTCGAATTTAGTCGAGTAGTGGCTTTCGTGGCTATCGAGGATTAATAACCGGTATTTGCCCTTCGTACGGGACGCTATATAATGGAATCCAGGAGGAATACTTAATCTAATCTAGGCCTACCGGATTAGTAATCCAGCCATTATCGGTAGTTACGATACGCTAGGTAGATAGTAAATTGCATTCGGTATACTAGTTAGTAAGGTAGTATTATGCGGTTAAAATGATAAAGGGCGGGATAGCCTAGCTAAAGGTATTAACTCTTTGGATTACCGTTGCCCATTCGCGGTTACCAGGCTGGGCCAGTTTTGCTTTGTTAAAGCCGTCCGAAGTTATAACCACTATACCTGCGAAGATAATACCCATTATAAACCTAGTCTCGTCGAAGTTATAGATATTATTATCTATAATACTGTATTTAGCCTTAGTGTTCCGTACGAGTATAAACTACTCAGTAATAACCTTTAGATCCTTGCACTTAGCCCTTTAGTAGTCGTATTTACGCGTAAAACGCGTACGGAGCTGTAGCTAGCGTTTAACGAAGTTATAGGCCTAGCGTTTGCTAATAGGAGGCGCGTCGCGTACGCGTAGCAGTTGGTTGGCTATATCTTCCACACCACTTAATCTAGGTGGGAATGCGCGTGTAGATAGCTTAAGGACGTACTGAACTATCGTCTTCTCCTCCAGATCCGTTAAATTACGTGAGTTGGCCGGAATATCGCGTCGCATTGGTCGGCCATTACGCCTATGGCGGAGGGTTGCTTCTGGGACGTTATATAACTTGGCTGCAGTGCGGATACTAAGATCCTCCTTATTTTGAATAGCTTCGAGGGCAAGAAGAAGTCTCGCTTCTTTTGAAGGGCCGTCCATGGTTGTTGGTGGTGAATTGTAGTAGAAGATATTGAAGAGACGCGTTGTGGTGGAGAGTGCGTCGCTCGCTTATCTGCGTCGCTCGCTTATCATGCACGTTATGGAAAGTTAGTCGTACATAGTTCCGCAGTATGCAATACAAGTGCATCTGTACAAGTGTTAATCAGGCGTTGTGATTATATTGAAACAAGTCTTTTATTGTGCGCTTTTCACCTGCACCGAACCATTCGTTTAGAAGTTACCTTCAACTGTGTATCCCTTTCAGAGGTTCTGGATAGGTGTCCGTCACAAAGAGAAGAGCCGTGTGGTAAGTGGTATGACCGATAGAATGGTCGCTTTATCAAGCCAAAAATAGAAGAAAAGTCACGTAGTAGGCAGGTAGGGAGTGACGGATTTTATTTAGTCAAATAGCTACCACGACCCAGAGTCCCCTAAAACGGAGAGCAAATACGCTGGCGAGCTCGTTCTTAGTCCCCGTTTTGGTGGAGGAGTTGTTTGAGGGTCCCAAAAACGGGAGCCTCCCCACCCGGCCTCCTTCTCGTCCCTGTAGGAGAGGGAGGCTCCAAACTCGGACTATGAAAGAGCCGCTTAAAGTTGTTGTTTTTGGAGAATGGCGAGCGTAGGGTGAGCGGTGGTAAGCGGTGGTGAGCGGTGGTGAGCTAAAGGTGAGCCGAGGGTGAAGTGAGCCTGATTTTGGGCTAACCGTTCTCGGACCAGACACAAAAGGTTTTAGAGACCGACTACCTATATAATCACACCTGACAATATTTTGGCTCAGTCCGTATTAGTCTTACAAGGTGAGCAAAAGGTAAGCGTAGTGAGCATCACCCTAAGCTAAAGTGGGTCTAAGGACAGCTCGGCTATACTTACCGCAACCAAAACTAATCATAACTTCCGTTTTCTCCTTATGTATATTAGAAGCCTATTATTAAACCACTAGAACCTCCATTTATATTAAAATTGTAACTTTAGATATAGATAAACTTGCTCAATTCTTTTTCACAAAAGAAGAGACTTATGAATTGCAATATTATAAAGATCTAGTTACGACGGCGAGAATGTGTGTAGCAGACTAGCTGTCTGTTGCTGTTTCTATTTTGTTAAGGGTTATCTCCGTTACGTCTAACTTACAAACGGTTCCTATCTAAGGTTGCCTTTGAGTGAAGACCGCTCGATGCCTTCACTTTACAGACGCCAGCCAGCGCTCTATAAACGCTAGCCGGAGCTTCTTTAAGCAGGAGCCCATATATTTCTACGCATTTAGCCAGCTACTTCGTATCTCCCTTCTGACTTGGCTCTGACTATTTTTAACTCCGCCACTCTCGGGTTCACCGAAGTCTGCTGCTGCTCTATACCAGTTAACATATTCAATGTTCGCGGCCTCTAAGCTAAGAAGCAAGTCAGTTCCCACATCGGCAGTGGAATCATAACTCAACAGCTCTCTTCCCTCTATAAAGTGTTAGAAATCGCAGGGTTATCGGCAATACCGAGAGGAATAGAATCCTTGTTGATATGTGAATCTAAGTTCTTTCTGGGCGGGCCCCACAGCCCTCCCTTCCCCCCACCCACACTCCTAAATAAGGTACTAAGATTTTCCATGTAGCTGCCCACTATCCTAAGTGATTCCCAGGTCCTTAAATCGTTTCTTTAGACCGAGCTGAAGGCTTCGCTCGATGAATATATCGATGATCGTTCCAGCTCTTCTCAGACTTGATAGAGGCTGTGGAGGCGGGCAACCAGGAGGTGTTTACGGATAAGCTCTTGCCTTAGGGATAATTGTGGGCCTTGAAAGCTGAGCCAGTAAAGCTCAGGAGCGCTCACATCCTGTCATTAGGAACCAATCAGGAGTGGACCGATGGACCGGGGCGGAGCACACAGTCCTCGGTCCCTACCGTGGACCGGTGGGTTCGGAACGGTCCTCGGTCCTATGATGTATATATACGGAGGAACTGGCCAGTGTAGATAGTTCCGTAGTATGCAATTCACATCGTGAGTTCTAGGACCAAGCACTTACGAGAGACAATTGGTCTTGTTGTGTACCTTTTGGCTACACCGAACCGATATTCAGAAGCAGCCTTTAACCCAGTATCCCTTTCAGAGGTTCTTATCAGGGGTTCGTCACACGGAGCTGCTGGACCGTGACATTGATGCCTGTTACTGCTGTTGGGCACCGGAAGACACGGGCGGCTGTGAACGGCAACAGTGGTGTCTGGCATCAGACCAGCAAGAACCGGATTGTTCCATTTGAAGACCGTTATATGGAATGTCCCGAGAGGAGTTGACTTGTTACCGAACTGCTCGATAAGAACTTCATCCGAGCCAGCAGTTCACCAGCGTCAGCGCCTGTCTTATTTGTGAAGAAGCCAGGAGAAGGCTTGCGGTTTTGCGTCGATTATCGGGGTCTCAATGCGATTACCCGCAAGGATCCTCTTCCTCTGATCAGACAAGCTCGCGAACGCCCGCGAGCTTGCTTCCCAACAGCTCCCGAAGTCCATCTGCACAAAGACCCTGCACCGCCATACCATTGGACAAAAATGTTCTGGTCTCCGGCTTCTATCTGCCACTCGCAAGTGCCATTTTCCAGGGCACGACTGACGCGCCGTCCCCTCCACCCCAATAATTCCCCAGCAAGATACGGCATTTTTGCCGTCGAGGATGCCTATCGATATCTGGCTTTGAAACCCGGAGCCTTTGGCGACTGGTAGGTTCAACAATGTGATTCCCCATCTCAGCAACCCTACCGCCGGTATCCACACTCTGGAGTTTTATAGACTCCAAAAGCGAAGGGGGAATATGCTTTATCGAACGACGGATTGGTAAAATAGACCCCCACTTCTGGATGGGCAACGTTGATTATGCGCTATGGGTTGTGTTGCCGAGCCTGCCTAGCGCCAGTATCGGTTGGTTTTATAATCAGGCCCGAGGGTCGCGGCAAGGCTCATTCTCGATAATAAGGGGTAAGGAATCAGACGAATGTGATCCTAAAATATCATTCTGGGCGGAACGGCCTGCACCTCTGCTAGCAGATGGAACAAGGCAGGGTTCGCTTGATGTCCGGCCGAACGGGGCTGTCAAACCTATACAATGACAGCTGCACAGTGCCACATTGCGGGCGGCTAAACTTCCTCTTCAACGCCTGCCAACATCTTCAGCCTGCCAACAACTTCAACCTACCAACAGCTTCAACCCACCAACAGCTTCAACCCACCAACAGCTTCAACCTAGCAACATCTTCAACCTGCTAACATCTTCAACCTGACACCATCTAAAATACTCACTCCGTTGTCTCTTCACGTTCCGCTCACTGTCCTTCCTCATTGACCACAAATTCCCCTCGCATCAGATCTCCAACAATTTCATCCAAAATGTCTAACCTTGCGCGTGTCATTTCCAAGGTCTTCCGCCGGGAGCCGAACAGCGCAACCGCCGACACCACCGCCCCAACAGTGGCATGGCTCTTGGCTCACCGAGATGAACGCAAGGGGCAACCAGCACACAGCAAAGGCAAGACCCCCACAGTATCCCTGTACCGCATGTACGAGTATCTGGTCACCGGGTACATCACCGGCCTGCGATCTGAAATCGAGTACTTCTATAACCAACCATCGTGGGCTGTTTCCGACATCCCGGACCCTATCGACCCAGACCCGGAGCGGTACGCCATCCTCGCTGTCTTGCCATCAAATCTAGTAACGGCATTCAACCGTCTGATCGAGCGCGGACTGCCGCGCGGCAGTCCCGCTATTATCACTGGCGCCGCAGCGGAGAATGCGTTGAAAGCCCGGGAGATTGTCCTGGAAACGGAACCGGCCTGGGTGGCAAAGGTGCCGGCGTTGCGGCAGACTTTGATTATACCAGATAAGTCCGGTAAGCAGCCGGCGGAGGAGAGCAGGAGCAAGCGATTTTTGGACATGAATATCATTGCGGAGGAGCCTCACGTACTTTTTGTATAAAAGTAGTACATACAATGCTATATCATCACCTTGACCGGTCGCCTTCGCTCGTCATCCCGTAGGCCGCCTACCATGGCTGCATTAACAAGCAGGTATTTCGCCTCGGCAGCAGTGCCGAAAAGTGTGAGTAAAAACGCCTTCAGCGTCCATAAAAGATTCCAGAACCCACCGCCGGTAATTACAGTATCTTCATATGCTCTCTGCAACCCATCAAACTGCAGCCACTCCGTACCCGCACCCTCATGAACATGTCCAAACACATGCAGCTTGGGGCGAACTCGCCATAGTTCCCGCAACAGGTAGTCACAACCTAGTCTTTGCAGATCGAGATGTGCACGCGGAGGCCCATGGGTAATCAGTATATCGACACCTTTTGGTGTCGCTCCCGTCCAGACGTCTTTTCTGCGGGGATACTGGAAGGCCCAGTTCCCATGGCGAGGGGAGCGAGGACTGCCGTAAACGCGTAGTTGGCGACCGTTGGCGCAGGTAACGGTCGTCTCACTGTTCTCGAGATAGATGATATCGCCCCAGTTGATCATCTTGCCAGCCGCCTTTCCTGCATTGAAGTTATCGCCGCGATCGCCTGTATAGGATTCGTCGAGGAGTAAGTCGTGGTTTCCTGCAACGACGATCTTGACAGGGTGTGACTGGGCGCGCAGCCATGTAACTGCAGTCTGCAGTTCCTGTAAGGATCCCGACTGCGTAAGGTCGCCGGCGTGGATGAGGATGTCACCGTCCGGCAGCGCGGGTTGGCTGTTGTGGGTGTCGGAAATACAAACAACTGAGACGGGGTGTATCGGCTGTATGGGAATAATTTGTCCCCACGTGTAGAGCTTGTGCGCGAGGAAAATGCATGGCTGTTGAACAAATCGCTGCCAGGCGCTGGGACGTGGCCGGTTGAGCAGCGCATCGAGACCTGACATGAGGGAAAGTGGAGACCCGCTCGCTGGGAATTCCGATGTGACTTGAGGGAGTCGTCGCGGGAAGACTAAGGTAGAGAAATTCTGAATGTAAACCGAATATTCCCTCGCAAGGCACCAGAAAAATGGGGGAAAATAGCTGGGATATACAGCAGACCCAAAGCACTCTGATTGAAACGAACCTGGAATAGCATTTTGGTTTGTTGTGATAGTGGACAGCGCACGGGCCACTACCAACCGCGCCGTGCCTCCCAGTGATGGCATATGGAGGTGGCTGTGTTATAGGATAGGGCCAACAGCCTGGTTGTATGCTTCGAGGCTGCAGAATACACAGTGCAAAGAGTTTTCAGGTACTCCGCCTCAATATCAGGGCCACCGATGGGCGATCTGGTCAGCGCGTCCAAAGTCCGCCTGAAGTAATCAGCCCCTTGTGATGACTACCTTTTGAGACAAGTACTTACCGTTAGAAATAGGTAACGTACATGATAAGCGAGTGCACCAGATAAGCGAGTGCACCACTTTTTACCACCCCATCAACACTATCCTCAATTACAATATATTAATATAAGGAATTAACTATAATTACATCAGAAAGAGCTAAATCGGATGCTTCTGCAGCCTCCTGGCAAGTGCGCGCATTATGGCCCGGCTTACCGCATACACTACAGCACCGAACCTTCGTACGAGCCCCCCTATATTACTACTATCCGGCTACGTTTTTTGCACTCCCTCCCCATCCACAGCCTTCTAATCCAGTAAATCCTGTGCCTCTTGTACAGCAAGTGACCCTCTAAGACTCACACGTATTTTCTTTTAGCTCTCCGGCATTTCTCATGGCCGTGATGAAGGCTCGATCTTTGAACCTGTCAAAACCCTCCAATACCAGCGTAAATCCTCCCATTTGAGCTTCCGAGCGATAAGGTCGTCATTGAGGGCGCGAGAAATTCGGTCTTTTTCGGCGGCGGTGAACTCGGTGGGCCTACGCCCTCGACGGCCGGTACGCGGAGTCAACGGCGAATTGCAGGCGAGTTCAACTTACCTAAGGGACGCGCCAGTAGCCTAGGAAATGGCTTCGTAAGTGAATTTTGCGTCCTGGCGCAGGGTTCGTATTCGAAGCTATAGTCGGTCGGTCGGTCAGTCAGTCAGTTGAGCCGTTGAGGGTTAGGGATAATATATGGCTACCTTTTGGTCACGCGTGAGATCTGGGTGTCTGTATGGCTTTAGGTGCCAGTGTGGCCGGTATTGCCTTGCCAATTAAAGCCGGTAAAATCGCTCGGCCGAAGGTGAGGTGTAGGTGTTGATGTGTTTAACCGAAAGATGCCCTCCAGTGTCATGTCGTTCTGCTTGGATACCAATGCAAACCCGAGACGTGTACCATCCATGATGAAGAGGAGACCGAGTTTCTTGGCGTCTAGACAGCAAAAGCTGGCATTGTGATTGTGCTGGATCGGTTGATCCCTGGTGGTTCGGCATGAGAGAGCGTCGAGAACGTCTGGATGTGCTCCATCGCCGTAGTCGTTGAGGAACGTGCTGCGCTGTTCGTCTCGCGGGCACCATTTCATAATTGCTGTTGATCGTGGGAATACGCCGGACTCATCACGGAAGGATGAGTTGGTGGAAAGGTAGATGGTTAAAGGGCAGAATGGAAGTAGTAGCTAATTAAATAGGTAAGGTAGCTGGATCAAGCTACGTCTGGCAGGTATTTTGATTTGCAGTAGGCCCACAGAACGGGGACCTTGCAAAATCTGATAATCTTGATTACTCCTTCCCCTTCCTCTTATCCTAGGTAGGTATATTACAAATCGGCCAGACGCCTGAACGCCAAATTTTGATGCCACGTCATGTCGAGCCTGGCTCAACGGTTTATTCCGCCCCGACAGCAATGCCCTGGTCAACCTCACCACCCTTGTCCATCGGCGACAGGTTCGCCTTCGCAGGTCCAGTCACACAGATGCCCTCCTTGGAGAAGCGACTGCCATGCACCGGGCAGTCAAAGCTCTTCTCAGCAGAGTTCCAGCAAACGACGCCCTTGAGATGAGGGCAGAGAGCACTGTATGTATGCACCTGACCGTTCTCGTCCTTGTAGACAGCCATGGGCTTCTTGGTTTTCTAATGCTCTGTTAGTCACCGGACTCACACGTTACAAAGTCTGACTAAACTTACCGGATTCAACACACCGCCGCAGCCAGGCGCGAGATCCTCAATATCGGTGATGTCGCTCTGCAGAAAGCGCTTGTACTGGGCATTGATCTGCAAGTCGTGCGAGATCAAGCTCGGCAAGCTTTTGAGGATACTCGCGAGCCGGTTCGGCGCATACAGCGTGGCCCAATCGTTGGTCACTGTGTTGCCCTCGATCTCGTCCGCAATGAGCTTCCCAGCAAGCGTCCCGTGTGTCAGTCCATCGCCAGAGTCTCCCGTCACGATGTAAATCTTATCACAGCCCTGATTCTTGCCGATGAATCCCAAGAAGTCGACTGGCTCAAAGATCTGCCCGCTCCACTGGTAATCGATCTTGCCAGCCTGAGGAAACCGCTCACGAGTCCACTGCTCCAGCTCAGCATACCGCGGTGTTGTCTCCTCCTGGCCAACTTTGTGATCGCAGCCGCCAACAACCAAGTAGTCATCCTTGTCGTCGCAAGCTGTCAGGCGTACGTACTTGTACTCCTCGGCATTGTCATACAGTAGGCAGTCCTCGATGCTGCCTTTGGGTACGCGGATGGCAATGCAGTAACTCCGGTAGAACTCCAACTCGGTAATGACCGACAGCTTCTGCAGCGGCACGCACGTCGCCTCCACGGCATTCTCGGCCTTCACCGTGTGCCCATTCTCCGTCTGAATCTCGACCCTCTTGTGGCCGAGGCCAAGAACTTCGACACCCTTTTCCGCGACCGACATGACCCGAGTGCGCGTGTAGCACTGGAAATTGGGCTGCTGCTTCAGCCAGTTGAGCACACCAACGAGATACTGGGTTGGATGAAAGGTCGCCTGATTGTCAACCACCATACCACCTCGCTGGTCGATGTTGCCACTCCAACCTTTGACCTTCAGATTGGGCTGTTTTTCGGGCCAGATTGGTTAGCAAATATTCGAATCATGTTTCCACTTGAAGACATTATAATCAACTCACATCAAACCTGGTGTGCATGCCGATCTTCTTCTGCATTTCGGTCTCCTGTTTCAGCTCATCGATCTCCTGGTCATGCTTCTCATGCCCAACAGGAAACTGGCTAATGTCGTAAGCAGGCAAACGACGGTATTCGCACTCAATCCCAAGCTCTTGGGCGATCTGCCCAATCCTGTCCCTCGCCCAGGCATGACTCTCGGCGGCAATCTTGGCACCACCCTCCCCGTGCTTCTTTGCAATCTCAACGAAACCATCGTCCAAGTCGTTGGTCAGATGGCCGGATGTGCGACCTGTCTCACCAGAAAGCACATCACGTGCCTCAAGCATGACAACATTCTTGCCGCGGCGGACGAGCTCGTAGGCGGTCGTGATGCCAGAGATGCCGGCACCGATGACGGCTACATCTGTCTCGAGATTGCGGTCGAGGGTGTGAAACTTGGGGTATTGATCGTAGGGGACCTTGTGGACCCAAACCGAGTCGGCGGCCCCCGAGGTCTGCATCGTGTGCTGAGGGTTTGAGCTGGCAATAGTGGCCATGGTTGCGGCGAGGGGAAACTTGTTGACTTGAGAGTAGCGAGGGAAGAATTGGAGTCTTGCTGAGGTGTTGCGGGAGGAGGACGGGGAGGTATTTGTTCGAGATGAAACAGCTGTGTGCATATAGGCGGTTGCGAAGGGTGCTGCTAATGGTCTGGTGACGTCACCACATACGGGCAATGACAGGCGCGAAGCTGTTGGTTGTTTGGTTATGAAATTTCTTTGAATGGCCCTAGCCGTCGTTCGGGTGGAAAGAGAAAGGGTTGAGAGTGCCATATTTGCCGGCTGCAATTGGGGTAATGAGCAGACTATAAGTGCGACTTGGAGGACCGGAAAGCATGCTATGGCTGCCTGGGCAAGATGGGAAGATCAGGAAGTTTCCTACACGGCTTGGGAACACAAATTGTCTCATTGGCAGGCATGAGAGAGTTGTTACAGGTTCTCTTAACATTGGTGGTGGTCATGAGGGTTCGATGTGCAAGGTGTATGACGACACCACTTCTTCGGGGCGGAGGAAATCACCCGGCTGCCGGGACCTGCAGATGCGGATAAAAGTGGGGGCTGCGAGGTTAAGCTTGGCACACCACCTCACCATTCTTGACCTTTGGTTGCACCGCCAAGCATCGCCAACCTGGCCGTCGTCGGGATTGATCCTGCCCGGTTCCTGCCGGTTTTTTTGTGGTGTTTTGGCCCTCCCTCTCGGTGGCCTAATATTTGGCCGTGCCAGCTATGCATCCCTGTCCACACGTTTGCGGTCTCAATATGGGGGTCGCAGATGTTGAATCCCAGCCCCATAGATCGCCCCTTATTCAGTATCCAAACTGGGTTATAAGTCTCGACATTGCTACCTACAACCTCTACCAACGAGATTGTTGTTAGTGCGGCCAGGGCTATTTGCACCAAAAGACCCCTGTCACGCTAACAACAATAACCGTGGCAGAGGTGTAGAACCAACAGCCGCCACGGCAAGCGAAACGAGCCAATGATACCTTGAACATCACGGCCGCCATCAGCTTGCACCATCTACCAGCATGAAGTGGACTAAGCGGTTACACAGGGGTCGAAGGTCGCATTCTTATCGACTGCGCCCCTTCGCCTGAGCCTTACAAGGTACGACTCTTTTCCAGTTTTCTTCCTCGGTCCTGTTCTTGTTCAACATCGCACAGCAGAGATCGGCCTGCAAGGATGGCATCCCTCACATTCCTCCTATTCTTCCTCGCGATACTCACAAACCACCGCGTGCTCTCGCAGCAAGCTGTCAGCAAATGCTTCTACCCCAACGGCGACGAAGCCCCCGGCGACTTCCCGTGCAACCAAGACGCGAATGGCGCGTCAGTCTGCTGCAATGGCGATAAAGGGTACACATGCATGACAAACAAATACTGCCGTGGCCCAAGACAGGAACTCGTCAGGGGCTCATGCACCGATTCATCCTTTCCTTTCGCCGACTGCCCGAAACCATGCGGAAACGGAACCCCGGGGGACATCGTCTCATGCTCCAACGTCACCAATACCGACACTGCCTTTTGCTGCCCAGGAGACGCCGGCTGTTGCGACAGTGGGAACGGCCAGTTTGACGTCTTTCCCTCGCGGCCAAAAGTCTGGGCGGAGTGGTCAAAGTCTTCGAAGAAGTTCGTCGTTTTGGAGGCCCTTGCCACATCAACGACAAGCAGGTCTTCGTCAAGGCGGGTTTCGACATCGACAACACCAATCGAGACAGTCTCGGACACAAAGACAGACTCTACATCAGACCGGGAAACTGCCTCCCCATCCCCATCTTCAACGCCCGACTTTCCCGTCCCACCCGAATCCAACACCTCGGCTTCACCAGTCCCGCCAGCATCAGAAGGTCTCACCACCGGCGCCAAAGCCGGTATTGCTGTTGGAGCTGTGGCCAGTACGATACTGCTCATCGCGGTGGTGTTTATGGCTTACAAGCTCAAAAAGTACAAGCAAGGGCAGGGTGGCAGTTATGAGCATCACACACCGCAGAGCAACTGGAGCACTGCTATCACCGAGGTAAACGGCAACAACGATACCGGCTACGTCTACGGGACTGCGCCAAAGGAGCTGCCTTCTGCGTGGGAGAGGCCGGTGAATGCGCAGGAGATGGACGACGGTACGAATCAGAGGTACAACAACCGACCGGCGGAGATGGACGGGCAGGGGTATAGGTAATTTATTCAGAATTGATACTGTGGGAACGGGTGGGGAGCCTGGTGCTTGCTACATTATGGAGTGTAATCGTGTGCAGAGAGAATTGAGGTAGTAGATAGATTGTCGGTGTAATGCATCATTGAAGTAGTAGGTAGATTGTAGATGTAATATCTCCTTGATGAATGATAGATGATAAACGCAGAATACCTATGTTATGAAACACCCTCAGCAAAACGCCCCGAAGCCGGATATCCAAACCAGTCCCATGCATGTGATCCCATCTACGCCCCCCAAAAGAAAACCCAAATATAAAAATCACCTGTCCAGATACCCATCAAGATAATCAATGATTTCCAAAATACAAAGCAAAAAAGCCCGCCATATCCGGAACGCAAAGGACCACAACGCTAGCCCTTTGATGAGCCCCGTAATTCAAGACGGGTACCCCGTCGCGCCCAAAACCTCAACCTTCCTCGCAAACCTAACCTCCACCCGCTCCTTCACCACCTCCAGTCCCAACTTGACCACAAGCGTATACCCCCTCTGGATATTAAACGTCGTAAAATCCGGAACCAGATCCCCCTGGTCCCCCCAACTCCATGTCCCGCCTCGATACTGCTCAATTGAATACCTCTTCCCGCAAATCTCAAGCCACTTCATACTGAACCTTATCCCCAGCGAAGCGCCCAAATCCATCATTTTCCCACTGTCGGAATACGCCGGTGGCGGTGCGTCTTCAGTTTGAGGCAGCCGTTGCTCGTACCGGGTCTCTTCGCTGATAAAAGGGATTTCAATCCCTTTTCCATCACCACCCGGCAAGCCCAGAGCGGGCGTACTAAGTTCAAGTCTGGCAATGTCGGTTTCCTTCGTCATGTCATATTTATCGAGCACGCTCCCCTTCACCGAAACAGACGTGGTGGCCTTGATCTTGATTTTGAGGCTGACGAGACGGATTTTGATGTCGTTTTCTGAGGCGGCGTGCGGTTGCTCATGGAAAGGCCGTGCTGCTCGGATAGTAGAGCTCTCACCTTGCTCATAACCCGGAAGTCTCTCTCCTTCCGCTTCTTCCGTCTTCGTCACCTTCCCCTTGTTTTTCTCCTCGCGGTGTCTCTCATCCTCCTCCTCACTGTCATCCCCCAGCCCAGCAGTAAGCTCATGCAACTTCCACACCCCGACCCTCAACCCCCCAAGCAGCTCCCCCAACTGTATCCCCGCAGGTAAATCAACCAAAACCCTGAACCCCAACCTCGGCACTCTCGAACTCCTCACCATCTTGAGCATCTTCTCCTTAACACTCAGCTTATCCCCCTCCCGTCCAGCCAGCAACCGCTGCGATCGTATCACTTGGTTCGCCGACCAAAACCTGAGCATCTTCACCGTCTGCACACCCGCCAACGGCATCGAATACACCGCCACCGGCAACCTAGACTTGGCCACATGCTTAACATTACTATTGTGAAACGGCGCCTTGTCATATAAAAACGCCTCAAGCCAATACTCCACCCACGTCGCCTGCTTGCTCGATCCATGCCCTTGGTGCGACATCACCGAGCAGGGCAGGGGAATTTGCGGAGTCTGAAGTGGGACAAACGCCATTTCTGGATCCTGCTTGTTGCGCGCCCACCAGCCGTCCTCCTTTGTCGCGTTTGCCAACTTCGGGTTGAGGCAATGGGGAGGGATCTGCACCTGAAAATTCCACACTTGCCCTTCAGGGCTGTTTGGGGGAATATGCACCGGGCTTCCGTTGATGCATGTTACTTGCTGGCGAGGGAAGAGGGTGTATTCCGTGTTGTAGTGGTGCGTTGTTTGGCTTTCGCCCGAACCGGTGGTCTTCTCGATGCGTGCGACGGACCGGCCGTGGAGGAAGAGGATGAGCCATACTTCTGGGCGGACAATGTGCTCTTGTCTTCGGATCTGACCCGTGATTTTTTCGCCGGGGAAGAAGACAGTTCTGTCCGGGGTGGGCGCATGGAGGTGGATGGAGAGGTCTGGCGAGGATTTTGCTTTGTTTGGACGGATCATAATAAAATGTAACGCTGATGAAGAAAGATGCCGGTGTTAAAATTAATATAGACGGAAAGTAGGCGTGAGGTTGTTATAAAGTTTAGGGCAGTCTCGGCAGTGCTTGTTTGAGGGTGTCATGTGGGCCGTGGCCATGGTCGGCTTCGCCACGTTCCATTGCACTGTCCGTATTCCTCGCGTTCGGTGAGGCTCACCCGTGTCACCATCGGCTTTTTGCACTGCGACGCCGATCCGTCCTCCGTTTGACATCCGGGAATAGTGGGACTTTCCGAGCCGGAGGGCGGCAACAGCCAGACGGACTGAAAACTCCGAGCAACAGTGACCTGTTGTCCCAACCACGCGGTTCAATGCAGCCGCCCCCCGGAAATTGTTGTTGTGTGCCCCATCCACTATTGGCAGCAGCCCCGGTTTTGGTTAGCGTGCACAGCTGTAATGTCCGCTGATGAGCTGAACCCCTGGATGACCCCCTGTCTATTGACTTACAGAGTCCAGACCGCGATAAATGTTTAGCCAAGCAATCTCTGTATGAGAGACAACAGCAAACCGGTCTGAGGACTATAAACACCATGGCCAGCCCCAATGCAAGCTGCTCTCTTCTCTCTCAGGCCAGGCAACTGTCATTCATTCTTTGAACCCAGGACACTTTCTGTCCGTTCCACTCTTTCCCAGCCTGCCCCAGTCATTCATTGATACCACTTCACCATGCCTTCCTCCAAACTCTTGTCGCTCCTCGCCCTCCTTCCGGCTGCGGCTCTTGCAACCGACAATGCCTCGGTTCAGCCATCTGGGCTAGTCCGTCACTCTCTGACTGCTCAAGAGGGTGGTTCGCTTTTCAGCAGACACTCGAAGAGACAACTGGTCACTGAATCCTCGGCAAAGCGGGCCGGTACATTCTACACCATCAACGTCAAGTTCGGGACGCCTGGCCAAAATGTCCCTGTACAAATCGATACCACGCAACCCGAACTCTTCGCGAACCCTAGATGTTCCACGTCATCGAACCCATCCTTCTGCCAGAGCCAGCAGAGGTTCACCATGTCGAGCTCCCTCATCGATCTTGGGGTGCAAGGTTCGATGTCTCTGCGCAATGGTGGCTATGTCAACTGGCAATACGTGTCCGATTACATCGGTATCGGATGTAAGTTTGTGCATCATGGATGTTGTTTTAAACCGAGTTGGCTGACCTATATCCGTAGCCTCTAGGATTACCCAACAGATCTTTGGGGTTGCCTACGACAGTTCCGGACCGACGAACGCCATTCTTGGTCTCGGCCCATCCCTTCAAGGCTGGACCAATGGGTATCCCCTAGTTCTCGACAGTCTCAAGACACAGGGACACATCAACAGCCGGGCCTGGACTTTGGATTTGAAGGGACTTACAAGCCAGAGCGGTTCGGTGATTTTCGGTGGCATCGACACCAACAAGTTCATTGGGGACCTGGTTAAACTCCCCATTGTCCCTGCCGCGCAATCTCCTGATGGGTATACCAGATACTGGATCCGCCTCGATGGTCTCTCGGTCAGACAGGCCGACGGCTCAGTTGTGGATGCCTGGGCTAAGCCGGAGGGTGCAGCGGGTCAGCCATTCGTGATCGACAGCGGCGCGAGTCTCACTGCCCTTCCCACGTCCATCTACAGCCAGTTTGTTGCGGCGTTCCCTTCGGCCACGGCTAACGCTGACGGGACTTTGGTTGTTGATTGCCCTACTGAGGGTGAGGGTGGATCTGTCAACTTCAACTTCGATGGCAAGGACATCAGCGTTCCTTTCGGCGACTTTGTGTCTCGTGTGCCCGACACAGACACCTGTCTTTTGGGAGTTTATGAGGACAGCTTCCCTGTCCTTGGTACCAACTTCCTCAGGGCTGCCTACGTCGTGTTCGACCAAGACAACCGCAACATCCATCTCGCTCAGTCCGCAGATTGCGGTGCTGAGGCTCTTGTGGCTATTGGTACGGGTGTCGATGCTGTCCCATCGGTTACCGGCGCCTGCCCAGCTCCAGTGACCTCGACCACTACCACCGAGTCCGCTACGATCACAGAGGAGGTGACCTCCACCACTACCGAAGAGTCTGCCACCACGACTGAGGAGGCTACTACCACGACTGAGGAAGCTACTGCCACCACTGAGGAGTCTACCACCATCACAGAGTCCGCCACCATCACTGAATCTGCCACCGAGTCTGCCACCGAGAGTGCTACCGAGGCCGAAGAGAGCGAGTGCGAGACAGAGTATGAGTCGGCTACTGAGACTGCTACCGAATCGGCCACCGAGACTGCTACCGAGTCGGCCACCGAGACTGTTACTGAGTCTGCCACCGAGACCGCTACCGAGACCGCTACCGAATCCGTTGCCGAGACCTCAGTTGCTGAGCCCTCCATCACTGCGACCCAGACCTCTGCCGCCGAGACCTCGGTCGTGGAGACCAGTTCATTCCCCATCACCACCACTGCTGCTCCCCTCCTGACCATCACATACACCGAGACTTCGACCTCGACCATCACCTCATGCCCTCCTTCAGTTCCCAAGTGTCCTGTCGGCTCCGTCACCGTTGTTACCCAGGTCATCACAGCTACCACCTCCGTCTGCCCTCAGACCTCGGCCACCTACACCTTCCCTGCTGCCAACCCATCCGAGGCGCCTGTCGTCGTCACCCTCACCCCAGTCAAGCCGCTGCCCACTCCCGTCACCGTTCCTGGATGCAGCTGCACCGCTTCTCCATTCCCTACCGGACTCGCCCCCGGTCAGCCTACAACTTTGGCTACTGTGCCTCACATCGTCGCCACTGGTGTGCCCCAGGCCCCAGGCGCTGGTGTCCCCAACGTTCCGGGCACTGATGTTCCTCACGTTCCGGGCACTGGTGCTCCCCACGTCCCCGGTTCTGGCGCTCCTCATGTTCCTGGCTCCGGTGCTCCCCACGTTCCGGGCTCCGGTGCTCCCCATCTTCCCGGCACTGGCCTTCCCCATGTTCCTGGCACTGGCCTCGCCCCTGCCCCTACCCAGCCAGCCCATGGTGGCCACAATGGTACCAACCCGGTCCCCACCTTTGTTCCTCCTCAGGCTCAGCCCTCTGAGCCCGTGACGGCTGGATCCGCCAAGCTGTCCAGCGTGATGAACTGGGGCGCGGCGGCTGTAGTCGGTGGTGTCATTGCTGCCATGTTTTAATCGGAGTGTGAAGTTGTTGTGTATACTTCTTTTTGCGGCTGACGGTTGTTGGATCCGATTTCTGGTTGATTTTTCGGTTTATGTTCGATGGTGTTTGGTGCTTGGAAGTTAGAGGTAGACAATACAAATAATTTTTATTGGTTGGTGCTCTGAAAGATTTGTCCCCCACCTTCCCTGTGTTGTATCAATTCTTGAGGGAAGGTACGACCATGTGGTTTGTCTGATTGATTAGATAAGATCTCATTGTGGCTATTGACTGATATCACTGACATCGACTGAATCAATACTCCCGGAGCCGCAAGCCAGCATCACTTGGCTGCTGGAGGTAAACAAGGGACGGAAATTAACGAAGAACAACATTGACAACGCATGCAGAAACCCTAAGGACGCCATCGAGAACCTTCAGCTGGTGGGGCGACGTGCCAAACTTCCCAAAAGAGACGTGAAATCTCGGAAACTGTCCTATACTGCAGGGATTCAGATCGCTAGCGGCGAATCTGGCGATCCTTGCCCCCTGCATCTCTCCAGGTTTTCACGCCAACACACCAATCATGGATCATCGTGAGAGCCCCGGTTCTGCAGGATCCAGACCGTTCGGTGCCGCTGGCAACCATGTCATCGCATTCTAGGCCAAACTTCAAGCTCCACGCCGAGGTGGACAAGGTGACAAGCAGATATTACCCATTATCATTTCGTATCGTATTCCTTGACCTCCCTTCCTCACACTTTGCTTTGTGGTCACCTCACACTCGTTTTCCAGCCTACACTCACTTCAGTCACTCATTCGCCATGAAGCAGGGCCCCATCTTGCTGTCAGGTCTCACCTGGCTCCAAGTCGCAGCAGCGGCATGCTGTCGCAGCAACAAGTGTCTCAAGGGTGAGCTAGCCAGCAGATATTGGAGAAGTAGACGCTAACCTGTCCGTCTGCGCTGCAGCCGTCGTCTCCTCGGGTCTTGATGGACTCCAAGATTGCTCTACCAACTTGGCTGTGACCGTCACGCCAGCCCAGAGCACCGTTACCGAGACCGTCACTCAGTTGCCCACTGAGCACAACACCTTTGTCCACACGGCCTTCTTCACCGAGACTGTCACCACGACCGCCGAGACTAAAACTGAACTTTTCACCCTTCAGACCACCGTCACAGATGCTACTTACACTCAGCTCATCACCAACACTGAGACTGTGGTTGTTACCGAGACAGCCCAACAGACCGTCACGGCAACGAACACCGGTGCTGCCTATCCAGTCAAGGCACGAGGCGACACCCTCCTGGCCCCCGAGCCCGAGCCTACTTCTTCATTGTCGGGTTCTGAGCCATCCGCCATCCCAGAGTACGCCTCGGAACAATGCCCATCTTGGGAGGCCTACGTGAAGGCTTGCAGCTGTGCCGGTGTAGAACCCACAACCGTCACGGCTGAAGCTCCATCCGCGGCCACGGAGACAGTGTCATACACAGCGGACCCCATCACCGTCTCTGTGCCAACCACACTGTCTGTCACCGACACCGTCTACGTCTCTTTGACCGAAACCACTGCCGCCACCGATGTCGAGACAGTCTTTGAAACGGCCACAACCCAAGTCACTCAGACAGTTTCTGCCCACACCACCGTTACAGTCACGCAGACCACAACCACAGTGCTCCCCGCTGCAACATGCTTACCGCCTTCCCAGGTAAAGGCATTTAGAGGGTTGGCCACTGACTACGGTGGACAGACCCTCGCTATGTATGCTAACATGCTCAACGCCTTGTCGGGCGGGATGATTTGGCAACCCCCTTCCACATCCACGTCAACGTCGGTACAATACAAATACTTTTTCAAGCTCGACGACCAAGGACGCGTGGTTCTGGCCAAGGGAATTCCGCCCTACTCCTACACGTATGCTCTCTATGTAGCAACAAACTCGAATGGGGGTCTTTGGCCACAAGTCAACACAAAGGATGCCATCCAGAACTCGATCAACGCCGGGGGTTCGGTCGCATTCGTCAAGGGGTGCGTCAACTCTGTGACAGGAGAACTAACTTTGGACGCTGCGGGACGCAAGAATATTCTCTGGTGCGGACAGCAGATGTGGATGTCTACTGGGAATGGGGAGGAGATCAACCGCGGCACATGTACCGTCATGCATCCCAAGGCCACGGAAATCGAGGCTTCCTGGGGATAAGCCTTCGTCTTGCACATTTGAGGAGGGCAGTTGTTTTGCCATGCATTCTCGTGGCTCTCTGATCTCTGGAACTTTGTTTACTTTCTCAGGGGTAATCTTGGGAATGTTTATCTGACATAAATATCCATCTTGGTACATCACTGTAGCCATACCCTTTGTCCCCTTGCATTCAGGTCCGCGAGCGTGACAGGAAACCCGCTAATCGCAAATCGTTTCCCTCTGCCACGTTCATTTTCCTGCTGGTTGATGCTCCTTGCGTCACTCTCGTCGTCGGCCTGGAATTCAACCACAATGGCCTGCAAAGCTGCCTTGTCTCTGACACGCAACTCAAAGTCAAGCCTGAACTGTTCTATCCCCGTTCCGTCTGGATTGCACTCCCTCACTCTGACCATATCCCTCGGATTGACGGACCCGCTGGTGATGTCAGTCAGAGTCCTCCATTGTCTGTCCGCCGATGCCAAGCTCTTTTCCTCCTCGGCTGCTTCCTCAGTCGTCAGCTCTGTGTGATAAAACCTTGTCACCTTCCTCAGCAGCTCGCCCACAGCTGGCGCCTGATGCCTCAACCGACACCGCACCGCTCCCCGAAGCAACCTCCCATCCGGTCCGCCTGACGCCTGCTGATGAGACAAAGTAGACCTTGGAGAATAAGAGTCTGGTACCTCGAAAAAGAACATGCCCGCCATCAACACCCTCGCCACATTCTTGATCTTGTCCCTCCCCTGCCCACCAACCCCCGCCCACTCCCCTGTTTCCTTCAACAACCTCGGCACCTCCTCACACTGATACAGCTGCACATACTTTGGCTTCAATTCCGGGTTCAGCCTCATCAACCTCCCCCTTTGCGACCGCTCCGCGCCCTCCACCACCCCCTCCCATAATCTCTCCGTGTCCAGCTGCCGTTTTATCATTTTTTGCAAGGCAGTAAACCCCCTGAAGTTGCTCGCAAAAGGCATCTTGTCCGATTTTGGGCCTTGTTTCCCCGTCCCGAGCGACACAAGCGCATCAAGCACCACCCCGTTCCCCTCCCCACTCTCCCGAGACCAAATCTTTGTCTTTTCATCCATCGCCACTCGTGCCGGACAGTTGGCGTAAACCGCCCCGTCAATGTACTCCTGCCCCCCCACCCCCCATTCTCTTTTGAACACTGGCAAATAAAACGGCGCGGCCGCGGTGGCCATAGCCGCCTCCCAGATTTTGAAATCCTTCTCCAAATCATCTTCCCTTTCAAAACCAGATCTGCTGCTACCACCACCAACACTGTCAGTGGCAGAGGTAGTCAAAGGCCTGTTATAATTCCCAATCACAACCTCCGTATCCCCATCATCCCTCGTGCTCGTCACCGCAACCCTCACCCCCGACCCAAGCGCACCAGAAGCCAGCACCCTCTCGCTGTTGAACGTTGGCGCAAAAAGGCTCGTCTTGTCCCCAAAATACTGCTCCAACCCCGACCGCAAGGGCCGATCGCTATACACACTCTCCACCCTCCTGAAAACCATCGCCCCCCTCGTCAGCGCCCGCCACCCAAGTCGCGAGTTCTCAAACGTCGCGGTGGAGATCTTGCTGAAAAAGGCGATCATGTCCTGCATCCTGGTATCGATCCCGCTACCCCGCCTCGCCAACGGGGAAGAAGCGACGGCGGCAGGGTCGGAAGGGAGCTTCCCCGGAAAGGTCAGCGCGAGAGCAACGATCCCTCCTGTGCTGGTCCCCACGATGAGGTCAAACATCTCGGCCAGTCGGACGTTTGTCAGGCCGATTTCTTGCTCGAGCGCCTGGACGAGGGCGAGCTCGACGATGCCGCGGACGCCGCCGCCGTCGAGGGTGAGGATGCGGACGCCGGAGCAGCGGGGTCTGAGCTGGATGGTTTGGTGCCCGTCCTGGCCGTCGCAGAGGATGCAAGAGTCTAATTCGAAGGCGGCGGCTTTCCAGCGGGAGGGGGTGGAGAGCTCTTGGATGCAGCGGGGGCAAAAGGCGTGGCCGCACGATAAGGCGTGGTCGGGGGAGGAGAGGAGGCAGGAGAGGCAGGTTTTGGTAGAGAGGAGTTGGGTGAAGAGGGGTTTGTTCTGGGGGGTGAGTTCGCGGCGGAGTTTGAGGATGGAGGTGTCGACTTGTTGGTTGCCGTGATGGTTGAACTCGCGGTCTCGGAGCTGGAGTTGTTGTTGTTGTTGTTGTTGTTGTTGTTGTTGGAACTGTCCGGCGGGTTGGGGTTCGTAGCTGTCTTGGTGGGGAGGAAGGGGGGAGCGGTACACTTTGCGGTATAACTCGCAGAACCGAGCTCGTATGCGCTGGCGCCAGACGTCTCTGTTCCAGTCGTGACCGGGGACAAAGTCGCCCGGTACCGGCTGGAGGTTGTGTTTGTGGCCGGGACCGGACGGGGGAGGGACGTGCTGTTGGTGTTTGCCTCGCTTGCCACCGTGCCCCCGGACTTGACAGCTATATGGAGTCAGAGCGCCTTGTGAGTTCAGAAAGGTGTAAGAGCACTGCTCATGCAAGAGCTGGTACAAGGCCAGCCCGCCATCCCAGTACTTCCTCAAGTCCTGATCGAATTTGATCTCGGGGGTAAAAGTGGCAGAGTCCCGTCTCCGAGCGAGGATCAAGAGAGACAAAGCGATGACATTCTCAATCATGCGGTCCATACCAGCAAGCTGGGTGTTGTTCACCCTGTTTTCACGGTCATACGCCAGCCGCAGAAAGTTGGCAATATGTTCCCTGAGATTGGTGGGTGTGTGATTGTCGCGACAGGTGGCCTTGTAAAAGTCGAGAGGTGTGCTCGACTCGGAAAAATGTCGAAATGTGTTGGACAGAAAGAGAGAAAGCCCAGCGACGTTGTAGCGGGTCAAGCTCTCCGCTCTGATATCCCGCTCCTCGACAACCGCACGATCAAGAATACGCTTGAGGTTTCCGAAATGCTCAAGAAGCTTCTCTGGCTTGCCATGGTTGTCGACATGGTTGTTATCAGGGATGTAGCAAAGGTGAATGCTGCGGAAGAGCTGACGATACAAATCGTTATTACTCCTGATCATCAACCCTAAGCTCGTGGACGCGTTGAAGCGCTCGACAAAAGTGGCAATCACTCCGGTCCTCTTCCACAGGGCTGGGCTCTGCGACTCCAGAAACTCTTGTTTCAGCATCTCCGGCGTGCTGTCCTTTTTGTCTGGGGTGTACTTGTTGCGAACAACGATCAATGTCTTGCCAGACGGTTGGTTGAAAGTCTTGAGCATTGCTCCGGCAGCCCACTCGAGGATCCGAGGAAAGTCGTGTCCTTTGGTTTTGGGATTCTGCGTGACAAACACAACAACGTCACTGACAGCGTAGAGAAACCGGGCGTAAAACAGGTCAATCCCTGCTTTGCCTCTGCCGTAGTCGTCGGCCTTGATGGTTCTCGTTTCCACCTGCTCGTCAGGATCTTCTGTGTCCGGGACGGCCTTCTCAGCGTTGGTGAGAGCAAAATCGGCTGTGAACCCTTCACAGTCAGCTAAAAGTAGGGGGTATTGAGGATCTGGCGACGGCTCTGGTTGAGTGGTGATGTTGTTGCGATAAAGGTGGACTCCAAAGGTAGCGGGATCGTCGCCGCCCTGTGAGACTGGCAACTCGTGCTTCTCAGGGCGGTCCAAGACGCTTTGTAACAGGTTGTACAACGCGTTCTCTCGACCCAAAGCGCCCGAGGAGTCTCCTGCTCTCTGCTCGGCTAGTCCGAGTAGAAGCATTGCCCTAGCGACTGTGGACTTCCCAGCATATGTATTTCCAATGAACGACACGATGCTCGGATAATGGTTCCCCGTGATCCTGTTTCCAGTTTGGTGAGGGTCGCAAAGACGTCGAAACCGGTCGTACAGCCAGAGTTCCGGCTTGTCATCTTCTTCTTTTCCCTTCTTGACGCTAAACCAGCGCGCAAGCTTATCGTGGCCGTGGAGTGCCTTGATTTGAGCATCATCAAGGTCGGAACAGGTGATGGCCTTGATGAACATTTCTGCTGTCGGGTTGGCTGGTTGATGAAGAGCTTTGAGCTTCTCATTTGTGAATTGCTCGATGTGCTCGTTCCAACATGAGTGATGCTCAGAACAGGGAATGTTTCGGCAATCGTCAATAGTGCAAGAAATACAATAGGAGTCGTTGCATTTGATGCACCGCCGACCTATGGGCTTCCCATGATGGGGGCTGGAGGGCTTTTCGCACAGAAAACATTGCATTTTGAGTACCTTGCTGATGGGTGGTAATTGTAGTAAGCTGAAATGTTTGGGAATAAATTGGGTTTGTGAATGGTCTTCTTGGATTCAAGACAAGCGAAGCACACTGATATAACAGTACTAAGATATGACAAGGCCTCAATTTATACTACGGTAGATCATAAGGTACCCCCCCTCTGGAACTGACCTGGTAGCCAAGATCATCCCGAAGAGGGGTGCATACCTACGACCGTGAAGACGATAAGAGAGAAACATAACCGGCGTGTCGAAGTGGATCTTGATTCGTGGGAACTGTGGTGATGTACTTACCTTAGGTACTATTGATAGCTGAGCCGCCACTGTGGTTCGCGGTCAACGCAGCCGGACATCGACGCCTTGCGCCAACTTTGGCTTGATACGGTTTTGTGGCTTGTTTCCACGGGAGTCATCACGCATTCATGTTCGATTTAGGGGGTTGGAGTGGCGGCCGCTCTGCCAAAATTCCAATTTCCCGAAAAGAACATGAGTCAGCGATATACAGGGACTAATTACACGAGGGATCTAAAGTCCGTCTCAAAATGATGCTCAGATCGTGGTCGTCTCTCGTGAGTCATTCAAGAATTTTGATTCAAACAATGACCTCCATTTCTAATTATACATTAAACGCCTTTATCTGCTTAGAATCATCATTCGCCGAACCAATTTCTGCACTCTGCCCAATCTCCAACTTTCGGCTCACTCCATTCAGTTCCACAGCCTTGGTGATGGGCCACGATCGTTGTCAAGTGTACTGAGGGGAATGCCACCTTCTATCGTATCATCTTCCCATGTGTGACGCTCCCGTGCCCGCAGGCGGTCTTGGATTGCCGGATTTCCATCCTTTCCAAACTTGAAGATGTTAGCCTGGCTCCAAGCTTTAGCAGCCCGTTTCTCTGTCTCATCTGATCGCATCCATTTCACTGCGAACATGATAGATCTGCCGATCATTAGAATTATAATGGTGCCGGAGAAGCTGTAGCCAAGCCCGGCGAAGGCATCCTTCATTTGATTTCTAGTAACTGTCAGTAGCTGTGTCGTCTCTACGCTGGCCATAAAGCTTACCCGAGACGTTCAGACACCGATGCTGTCGTCAATACGGAGAAGCCGTCCGATTCAACAACCTCTTGACTGCATAGCTGTCAGATACAAGTCTTATCCGGTGTAGGTGACTGATTCTTCTCCTACCTCGCAAAACACCCAGTCAGAAACATTCCGATGAAACCACTAACGGTGTGTATGAGAAACACTTTGAGCTCGTCATCCGGGAGATATTCAGAAGTGAGGGGTTTCAACATGTACACGACAGCACTTGAGACAATGCCGAATATGGCCGACGTAGAAGCAGGAACCTGGCATTGTTAGCTTAATACAAGATTGTCAAAGCCTTAAGATTCGCCACTAACATAACCGCTTCCTGGCGTGATGGCTACAAGCCCAGCGATAGCCCCATCGCAGAAGTGCACGGCAGTGAGCCTCCTAAACTCGCGCGGCTCATAATCGGCGCTCCTCATGTATATCTGTTTTAGAACCCAGTGAAGGAACACAGTGGTAGTACCGCCAGCGCAAGCTGCCACGTGCGTGGCCAAGCATGCAGATACGGCTCGGCTGTTTGCCCCAAGTGCTGAACCCCCATTGAAACCGAACCTGTTGAGTGTATCAGATAGGGTCTGACGAGGGGAAGCTTTGGACTCCGCAAAGAAGAGCTCTGGGGGACAACTACATACCAGCCAAACCAAAGTAACCCGGTCCCAAAGATTGCTTGGTTGACGTCGTATACTTCGTAACTCCTTCCTGGAATGATGTCGGCCTGTTTGTACTTTGGGAGCCATGGTGAGGTGTTGAACAACCAGCTTTTGACCCACATGGCCGCTGCCCATGGGAGGTTTTCATTGATACGTTTTTTCGTAACACTTGATAGGTGCAAGTAGGCCCTTTGCCACCCATTGGACTCAAAGAAGTAAAAAATAGACATGGCGGCAACAGCGGCGCCGCTCGCTATGTGCACTGGGGTGCCGCCAGCAAAGTCCATACTGCCCAGTTGGTGAGACCAGCCCTCGCTGTACCAAGACCACCGAGCAATTGGACTGTAGATTACAGCTGACCATACACTGACGAAAAGTAGGTACCTTGCTGAGTGCATCTTTTGCATTGTGCCTGCGCAGATGAGAGCAGCACTGGTTTAGGGTTAGCAAGTATCAGGTCATGAACGGGCGATGGCGAGGGCCTACGTAAAAGCTGCAAACATGCCCTGAAAGAGGGCAAAGGCTAGCTCTGGAAGATGCTGGACGGGTGGCCCTTCACTGGTCGTGACTGATGACCCTTGGTTGGTTGAGTAGACATCGCTCGGCGACATCTGTAGACCATTTGCCGTTGACAGGCTGCCGAACCAAATGTTTCCAGGAGTAAATGTCAAGGCGTAACCCCATAAGTACCACTGAATGTGTCGAGGTCAGACGCCCTGTGAGGTGGGGAACAAATTGGAATTGCCGTACCTGGAAAGATATCATAGCACCAGTGAGCAGGGGCTGTTTGAACAAGGTGATGGCGAACAACCGGCTTCCAAGCCCAGAGTAAACCATAGAGATCGATATAACCATAAGAAAAACAAGAGCTGAGCATACCATCAGCCAAGCGATGTCAGCTTTCTGTTTGAGTCGATTCGATATCCTGATCAGCTTCCAGTCTCAAGGCGGTTTATGCTCTGGCACAGCAACTTACATCAAAAGTGACATCGGCACGCGTCAAGATTGGAGCTGTCATCCTTTCCATGTGAATCAGGTCGCTGCCCGTCTAGAATGTCAGCGCATATGAACAACAGCAAACGAGGGTAAGAAGAGGGCCGCAATTTAATGGGATTTGGACATGATGACAGTCCGAGTCAAGCAAACCGGCCAGAGCAAAGATGTCACCCTTCTCAGAAACCCAGTGACGCGGCAGACGAGAGCACAGCCAGCTCGAGCCTTGTGCAAAAGTCTTCCCAACCCCGGATCGGGACCCGGGGTGTGAAGGCGTCAAAATACGATGCAGCGGGCGGCAAAGCGGTGGCTTGAGGTGTGATAGTTGCGATAAGGGATTGATTGGCCAGGAGACGGAGGCTTCATGACAATATTAGCACAGCCGGCAACCAAACCGGTCCAGCTTTGACCAATTTCCGTTTCCACGAGGTGGGTGGGTGTCTCCTTTCAACCGAGTTTAAGGCGACCACTGCTTGCCCGCATTTCCCTCCTTGAAGAGCTCCGGATCAGAACGGGATGAAGAAGGCGGGGGCTGGTGCCGCTGCCCACACCGAGAAAGGAACCCCCACCAAAACCAAATATGCACGGTATCGGAGGGAGGGGGAGTCCTCTGGACTTTGGTCTGCTCTGGCCCTTCCAAGCTGTGAGGCACATAGGTACCTACTTAGGTAGTGTGGGTGAACAAAAAGCATCGATTCGACCCCCTGGAATCCTGTAATGACCAACAGATAACACATCATGTCGCTCTGGCCATTTTCTCGCGATCGTTTTGACAGTGTCATAGATAGAAATGACCGCTCCCGTATGCAGCAGACTCCTCTTCCGACATGACGACAACCATACCGAGCGCCTCATCTTCTGGTCTCCCGATGAGGTCACGCGCGTCAAGAAACGCAGCGCTTTCCTCAAGCGGCGCATAGTTTATCTCGAAGTCGACCTCGGGCGGAGACCAGAAGAGATAAGCTTCCAGAGACAGGGCGAACTTCCCCATCCAACATCCCTGACACCAGGTGTTAGTCTCAGCGACTTCAGGGGCTTTCTCCGTGATCTTGCTTCAACAGGGAATATTCCCAGCACGTTTGAACATCTAGTTCCCTTTTGCAAGTGCGCTTGGGTGTGCGAATGCCCTCCCGACCCCGCCACCCTGCCCTTACAGATCTTCAGCCGCAAGCGTGGACCAGATGAACGTCGCGATGTCATAGCTTGCAAGTTTGACCCGATTTCGAGAGACGGTCGGCCTTGGGGTCTCACTCGGGAGTGCGAGGTCTACGATGGCGACACCTGCGTGTGCAGCGCTGAGCTTGCCAACATGTTCCTTTGGTTTGGCTGGGAGCATCATTTCAGAAAGCATCTGAAGTTGGCCATATGGACAGGAAGTAAAGAAAGCGTTGCTATCCTGACGCCCGTTGCGCAGCTCCAGAACCTTCAAGGTAAATACTTTGGGATTCATCTGGCAAAGACATACAGCGTTATCTAACGACTCGATATGTAGATATCAGGGATCGTGAGATTCAGTCCATGAGAAGCGATCTTCGTCGATATTTGGACAGCAACCAAAGCGACTACAGGCACTGTGTCAAAGACTCCACCAAAGACGCCATTGAAAGATACCTCGCCAACATGGAGGATTTGCCCGCAAGAGTAGGGCGCACTTTGGAGAAGCTATTCACGGGGAGCAGCGAGGTAAACGGCGCCGCTTCGACATCACCGACACGACCCTTCAACGAACACAGGGTTTCGCTCAGCCCTAGTGTGCCAACATCACTGAGTTCCGGGGGCAGTGGCGCCGAAAGTTCTGGACCTGAATCGGCAAGCGGCTCTCAACCGGATCGTACAAGCTTCTACAACCCAGAGCTCCACGGCTTCTACCATCCACATGCTGCCGGCGTTTACTATTCACAACCGGCCAGTGTCAATCTTCCTGACCCATCCCCACCAACGAAGAGCCCCGCGAGGGCTGGATCGTTTATCGAGATCTTTGGTTTTGCTGGTAAAATATACAAAAATATAGAAAAGAAGGAAGGGAAATCTGATGAATTTGCCTCCAAAGTACTGGCTCATCTTGCCAAGGGGATTGAGGTGAGACAGAAGGAGCTTGAGGACTCAATATGGGCTATGCGAGAGGGGAAGATACGTGCGTGGAAATATGAGCTCGGGATAGAATAATGGTGGCGTAGCGAGCAGGCGTAAACATGTAAAAGTTTAATCTGCATCAACATATCATATCTCGTGACCCCTTTTGATGGTGGGTCCTGAAGTGTTGGTGAGTGAGACAACAAGTAGGAACCCTAACCCCAAAGCTCCATCAGTTCCATCACCTGTTCCGTTGCCACCAGCTCCAAGATCGTTCATCGATTGACATCCAAAGAAGACGTCAAATATATTTTGTTTATCTCGAATCGCTTCGTCCATCTCTTCACTGTTCCTCGGTGTCCTTTTTTTGTCAAAGAGAGTTAGCGACGAAAAAGAAACGCGTGATGTCTGGCACCGCCTGTCCATCTCGGTGTGTTGGTCGCGACACGCTCGGCCTTGGAACTCATCTTCTCACTTAAACATCAGCACGCGTCACACCAGAGGTTGCCATGGAGTCGAAACCAATCAACGACACGGCTTACAATCGATTTATCACGCTCTTTTTATTTCGACTGAATTCTATCGGATGGATGCGCCGTCTGCGAAAATCGCCCTGGGGCATTGTTTGCGTGTCATCAAAGCGGTGCATCAAGGCGGGGGCGTTCACGACGCTGGCTGAGGCCAACGCGATGCGCTTTGTGGCCGAAAACACATCGATTCCAGTCCCCAAGGTCTACTGCAGTTTTGAGCACGGCGAGAGGGTGTATATTTTGATGGAAAGAGTACCAGGACGCATCCTCTCAGAGGACTGGAGCGAGCGGTCGGAAGAATCTAGGACTCGCATTCTTGATCAGTTGCGAACCATGGCTAGCGAGCTTCGACGGCTATCGCCTCCAGAGAATATCACGGGGGTTGCGAACGTGGATGGTGGTCCTATCTGCGATGGTCGCCTTCCTGACGGTCCGTACTGGGGGCCTTTTAAGACTATTGAAGATTTCCATCGAAAGCTCTGTGGTGGTATTGGCAGCGCTGATGAAATTGACGATGACCTCGAGGGAAAACTCCCCGGCTTGAGGGAGCTAGTTGCTCAGTATAACAGCTCATCAGAGTCGCAGAAACCGGTCTTTACACACAACGATTTGAGCCCCAACAACATCATGGCCGAAGGAGACACCCTCACGGCGATTATCGACTGGGAAATGGCGGGATGGATGCCGCCTTACTGGGAGTACACATCAACTTGGCACATCACCCCACGGCTGGCTTTCTGGAGAGATTATGTTGACCAATTCTTGGAACCGTTTCCGCACGAGTTGGAGATGGAAAAGCAGCGCCGGCGCTACTTTGGCGAGTTCGGAGTTGACATCTAGTCTACACATTACTGGATCACCTCCCTTCCGGCCAACAGGTCAAAAGTCGGCACCACCCGGGGATTGAACTGGCCTGGCCTGGCTCTGCCATCAAACCGGTGCTCAGCTGCCTTTTGCCGCACATACCGCATCGCCGTGACCCGCACAGTCTGCCAGTCAATCCTGGAAGTCCCGAGGGCCTTCCCGTCTCCGGCCAGCGCCGACAACGCCTCTCGGACCCACTCCACGCAGTTCCAACCCGGCTGCCCAACCCTAATGGGTACACTCCGCAGTACCTGTTCGAGCCGGACCATGTTCTTGACTTTGGCGGTACGGATACGGACCAGGATCATGAGGGTGGATGCGGTGCCAGTGTTTTGTTCGCTGTACTCCCACACTCCTGGTCGTGGCTCTTTGGCATGGTATCGTTTCCCGCGAGAAGCATCGGCTTCTCGCTTGGGGCCGGTGATCAGGGCCCAGTGATATCTGGAGGCATTACACTGTTAGCACGAGACCTCCCGAGCGTGGGATAGGCAACTCACCTGTCTTCGCCTCCTGGCATCCTGGCAGCACCTCCTCTGGCATACAATGCTACATGCAGACGGGGTTTATTCCGGGCCATTTTCTTGGATGATTTACAAATAAAATTACTGAGCACAGGAGGCAATGCTGAGAACAATAATGGATATCATCACGGAAACAGAGGTCCGGTGCCTGATCAATCTATACGCCTCAATCATGGTAAAATGTGTCCATTTCTAGCCCCCTAGGGCTTTTCTTTTGGGCTGGTTTCGAACTTGCAACATGTTGGGCCCTCCAGATCAGCGGTTCGCTGCATATTGTGAAGCCCTTAGCGATGCCCGTTGGGGGCGGAGGCAGCATTGGCTGACCCGGCAGTCTGGAAGCGAAAATCACCAACACAGCTGCGGCTGTTGACTGGCCGCGGGTGTTTGAGTTGGCGCTGCTGCTCTTTGTATAGGGGTGCCCTTGTGGTCACATTTCTCTACGGTGCTCATTCGTTGGGCGTGTGAATATGAGTAGGTGGACAGCCAATCTGGACAGGACAGCACATGATCCGCCCAGTGAAAGGCAGCCAGATCATGTTGCGGGCGATAGTATGCCTCTTTGCGAGGCTCAAAACGTTGGGATTGGAGGCTTTTGCTGCGGTAGGCCTCGGGCGGGGTAAAATCCGGCTGTTGACGTCGTGGTGCAGCTGTCCGACAAACTTCAGATTATAATTCTGGACGACAAGCAAAACAAATGTTCTTCTTCCTTTCTTGTCCCTGAACTTGTCACTTCGACTTCATATTGACCATTTTGATCGCGAGTTAAACTGCACCAGACGTGCTGCTTCGGCGCCCCTCAACGCAGCCATGGTCCTCCTCCTCGCCCTCTACGTCCTGGTATGCCACCACCCTGACCTTTAATCACCCCAATGCTAACCCTTTTCCCAGCTAATCATCACCCTAACCGGCCTCGCCATGTCTGTCCCCCCGTTTCCCCTTTCCCCTCGCCATCACTAACCTTTATCCCAGCTACCAACACCACACAAGCACCACCCTCTCCCTCCCCCTCTCCCCCACCCTCACAATCCTCACCATCCTCCTCCCCCTCCTCTCCCTTCTCACCACCTCCCTAACCTTCTTCTCCTCCTCCCACCCCCGCAAACCCCTCCCCCCCCTTTTATCCAACGCTCTCCAACTCCTCCTCACCATCATCTTGTCCACCCTGTTCGGCGCCACCCTCACATCCCCCTATCTCCCCTGCGCCCTCCAAACAACCTGGCGATCCCTCTGGACATCCCACTCCGCCACCCCCATCCGCACGATTCAAGACTCCCTCTCCTGCTGCGGCTTCAAATCAACCAAGGACATGGCCTGGCCTTTTCCCTCGAGCGGCAACAACGGCGATGTTTCCAGCTGCGAGAAGCAGTTCAACCGGCACACACCCTGCGCTGGACCGTGGGAAGACGCCCTGAACAAAACGACCGGGGTGGAGCTGGGTGTTGTTGTGGTAGCGGGGGTTGTTCAGCTTCTTTCACTGGTGGTGTTTAAAACACAGCGGAGGGGGGGGCAAGGGAAAAAGGTGTGGTTGGGGAGGGTGGTGGAGATTTTTACTGGACAGGACGATGAAGGGCAGGGGAGACGGCCGCTTTTGACGGGGGGGAGGGGTCACAGTGAGGAAGGGAGGTATATTGACGGGGGAGTGGAGGAGGAGGAGCAGGGTGGTCACGAAAATGGCAATGGCTATGGAGGGACCTCAAGCTCAGCCCAGACGCAAACACAACCAGACGACAATAACAGCCGTGGTGGACCAAGGGTCGAAGTCTCCCATCATGACCCCTGGGCCGGGGCGGAGAGGGTCTAATTCACCAATCCTCAACATCAAAACATCAAAAAGCATGTAAAGATCTAGCTCGATTTGTCCATCTGTACACATTCAACATTTATACATGTCTTCTTTGCAATTCGCACCTCCCAGCCAAAACTCCATCCATCCATGTAAACCCCCAAAACAACTGAATGATGCATATATTTTTGACGCCCTCCTCTATAGTTCATCATGTCCCCCCTCCTCCTTCTTTTCCACTGGATCCTCAAAGACTGGTTCCTTGGCCTCCTGCTGATTCTCATTCTCCAACTGCTGCTTGTCCAAGAACTCCTTGAGCATCTCGTTCAGCTCCTCCTGGCTCGGCATCTTCCCGTCCTTACCGGGCTGCAGCTTGAGAGTCGGCGCCGCCGGCTTCCCGTTCTTCTGCGTCGACGTCGACTTGGCCTTGGCCGTCTTGGTCTTGCTCTTCGTCTTGGCCTTCTTGGCCTTCTCACGCTTCTCGAAGTTGCGGACGCCCTTCATGGCGAGATCCATGCCCGCCTTGTCGAGCTTCTCTCTCCGGTCGACGAGGTCCTTGACCAACAGGACGGGGTCGTCCGTCTCGCCGAGCTTCTCCTGGGCGATGAGCTTCTCCTCGAGCCAGGCAGAGATGGTGATATAAAGCTCCTCGCTTTCCTTCAGGTCCGCCAGTTCATAGACAGGGGGAACAGGACCGCGGTCCTTGTTGAGGTCCTCCATGCTCGTGGCAGTCTTGGTAGAGCTGCTGGGTTCATCCTCAAGGCCGTCAAAGTCGTCGGCAGACGAGGCAGGGGCTTCGGTGACGGTCGAGCTCTCGGTGCTGGTGGTGGATGAGGAGGCGGAGGCTGAAGCCTGGGCAGAAAGGAACGCCTCGTGGTCAGCAATCTGCTTCTTGATGTCAGCAACAAAGTGCTGGGTGCTGTTGAGGGCGTCCTTGAGATCCTTGATAAGCTCAGGTCTCTTGGCCAACTCTTCGATCCTCTGCTGAACAGGCGTGACAAGCTTCTGGAGGTTGGTCAGGCGCTGCTTGAGCACCTTCTCGGTGGCATCGGCACCATCGCCATACAGCCAGTCACTATCCTCGCTGTTTTGCTTCTCAATCTTGGCCCGCTCCTCGGCGGTCGAGACGCGGACAAAGTCCTCATTCTCAACAATGTCCCGGACCTTGTAGGTGTACGACTCGAGCTGGTTCAGCGCCTCCTCGCGCTGTCTCCGAGCGCGATCAGACGCCTGGAAAGCCTTGAGACGGTCCTTGATGGCAGTAAGATCCGCCTTGGAGAGCTGGGGAATGCCAGACTTCTCAAGAGTAAATTTGACTGGGATAACAATTAGTTCCCTTTTCGGTTCGGCAGGCTTTCCGTCGGCAGAAGCAGAGGCAGAGGCAGAGGCAGAGGCAGAAGAGGCGGCAGAAGAGGCGGCAGAAGACGAGGCAGTGGTGCTCGAGGATGAATCGGTCGGGGACGACGACGCGTCCGCAGACTCGCTCTCGGAATCACCTTCCAGTGGCTTCTGTTCCTTCTTTCCGAAACCAAACAGGTTCTTGACGCCATCGACGATACCGGCCTTCTCGGCGGTCTCGGTCTCGCACTCGACAGTGACCTTGGTCACGTCCACCTCACCGTCCTCGTTGGTGAGACGGACGCCGACCTTGACCTTGACGTCGGCCTTGTCGCACTTGTGCTTTTCAACAAGCTCGGCGACAGTGGCAGTCAAGTTCTGAGTGGCCAAGACCTTGGTGTCAGCCTCGGCAGACTCAAGAGCCTGGTAAAAGTTGACGGAAAAGTCCTCCTTGTTGGTAAAGGTGAGCTCCTTGGCAGGGGCGCCAAAGTACGAGCTGGCGGTCCAAAGGCGCTGGTGCTTGGGCTTGCCCTCGTCAGTTTTCCACCTCATGCCGGCAGGGTACACAGCAGCCTCGGAGATGCGAATCTCCTTGACACGGAAGCTGGGGCTGATCTCGGCAGCTCTGAAGCCAGCACCGAAAACAGCAGCCTCATCAGAGTTGACGTTGGTGCGGAGCTTGTCCGAACCGCCAAGGGCCTTCTCGAGCTGCTTCTGAACAAAAGGAGTGCGGGTAGCACCGCCGTGAAGAATGACAGAGTCAAGATCCTTGACCTCAAGTCCGGCAGCAGTAAGCGCGTTCTGAACGGCGATGCTGACTCTTTCAATCTGAGACGAAGCCATCTCCTCGAAATCGGCGCGGGTAAGCTTGTACTTGAAGTCGATATCATCGTAGAGACCCTCGAAGCTGGTACCGGTAACCTGGTTGGCACTGAGAACGTGCCTGACCTTTTCGGCAGACGTGGTCAGCTTGGCGATGGCGCGGCCGTGGGCAATGACGCCCTCAGCCGTCACGGAAGCCTTCTGAGCCTTGGGAGACTCGACAAACTTGGAGATCATGTCATCAACAATCAAGTAGTTGAGCGCATCACCACCAAGGGTGCGGTCCCAACCACTGCCAAGAACCTGGACTTCCTGAACAGTCTTGTTAAACTTGCCAATGTCCTTGACCGTCCTGCTCTGGAACTTGAGCACAGTAGCTGTGGTGGAGCCAGCACCCATATCGAATACCATGTGGTGCTCGGGCTTTCCTCCCTCGTTGACATTGGGGAACTGTCTGCTGGTGGCATAGTTGAGACCCACAGCCAGACCCTCGGTGATGAGCGACAGGACCTTGAGACCAGCGAGGTCAGCGGCCAACTCGATGGCGCGCTTCTCCTCGATGGTATAGAAGGGGGGAATGCTGAAGACGACAGAGCGGACAGAGCTTCCCTTTCCAGCGAGTTCCTCAGCGTTGGCGCGGATAGCCTGGAGCTCCATAGCCAGCAGTTCCTCCACTAGCCATGCCTCCTCTTCCTGTGTAAATGCGCCGGCGCTCTTGAAGGCGGCGGTTCCCTTGACCTTGTGGGCAACCAATTGAAGAGCTGGGTGGCGCTTTGCATATTCCTTCACCTGGGCGGCATCGACGGGGAGACCGAGGAGGGGCTTGAGGTTTGGGAACGAATCGCCAGGGAATCGCGGGGCAAGGGCCATGGCATCAGAGCCATAGGCGCGCTCGGGGTAGGTGCCCTTCTTGGGGCCATTTTGAGAGGGCTTGAAGGTGACGGCCGAGATTTCTTTTCTTCTCGAGTCTTTTGTCAGGACAATCTCGAGGGGAATACCCGGCTTTACCAGGGCGGCCTTGATGTATTCTGTGCCCAGATCGACGCCCAGGACAGCGGAAACGGCAAAGACATGGGAGGAGAAGAGGAAGATGGCAGATAATAATATTGACAACGGCGATAATGTTGGCCGCGCCATGGTGGGCGAGTGTGTGCGTGTGTGTGTCGCCGAAACAACAATCGAGTCGGTGTTGTTATGTTGGTGTTGGTGTTGGTGGTGCTGGTGTTAGGTGGGAAAGTAGAGCTCCAGCCAGCTGTCACCCAAAAGGTACTTGTTCGAGTTCCCCGCCAATTTGGAGCTTGCTGTGGATGAATAGGTAGAATGAATGCACCGCTACGCAAGAGTCAATGGCAAGCAAGCGGCAGGCGACAGGAGATATCGCAAAGAAAATGGAGCAAAAGTTATAGATGTGGCCTCAACTGAGGAAGAGTCTGATGACCTTCCTTCTTCGTTTCTGGGATCTGGTGTTTCTTGTTCTATCAATCTGTTCCAAAATCCAAAGTGGCTACGCTGTTCACATCTTCTTGACAGCGCCCACAGACCCCTGTCCACTGATGCGACGCCCGAGCTTGGGCGAGCTTTGGCCAATCAGATCATCTCCGCTCACAAGACCAGATCGGTATCTGATTAGCTAATTGCCAAGAGGGTGTCTTGGCATCAAAGAGCAAAGCCTGAAATTCATTGTTCGAGATTAGCAGAAGGCTGCGTGCAGCATAAAACTAGCATATCTGAGACCGGAGAATCTTCATTCACTCATACTGCTCCTTGACCCCATGTCCCTTTTCAGCGCTTGACCGGAGGGTTTGTCGGGCCGGCGCCGTGAAGTGGGGCCGTTGAGCCGGCGAATGCGGCAGATGTCCCGGGACGTCTCATTACGTACAGATACCACAATGTTACGTTTCGGTCGTTTCGTCGACCACCGGTCGTCCTTCCATGATTGGAATGCTCTAGAATCTAGACTTATCATCTATGTACAACCATTGCAACTACCCTCCAAGGCTTTGGACAGTGCAGAATTAGGTTTGTACAAGTTATGCAAGGCTGGCATTAGATCTTCTTTCACCCATTGCTGCCGTTGACAGCCCATCACGATATACTTCAACTAATGTCACCTCCCCTCCTTCCTCATCTTCTTCCCCCTCGAAAACGTAGCCTCCTGCTGCAACTGCGCCAAAGCCCTCTCATAAGCCTGCACCCTCTCCTCACTGAAATCCTCCACCTTGGCACCCTCCTCCTTCTCCCCAACCCCCTTCTCCTCCTTTTTGTCCAGACGGACCCTCTCAACCGGCGTGGTGCGCAAGATATTCGTGGAAGCCCCCTCTCCTTCACCAGCAAAATCCCTCCAGAACCGTCTAGCCTCGGAATGCTCCAACAATGTCCAAGCCGCACCTGCCCTGCCAGCACGGGCCGTCCTACCCACGCGGTGGACGTAGGCTGTTTCGCTGATGGGGAGGTCGTAGTTGATGACGTGCTCCAGGTTTGGTAGATCGAGACCACGCGAGGCGATGTCGGAGGCGACAAGAATGCGGAGCTTGGCCTGCGTGAAGGCTCGTAAGGTGTGCGTGCGACGGATGGTTTTGGTGGTTGAGGTGAGGGTGCCAATGAGATGCGCCAATCCAGGTACCAAAATGGCCAAGAGGCGAGAAAGCCGGAGAGCGGCTTCGTTGGATTTGGTGAAGATGAGGGCAGAGCTGGCGAATTTGCCCTTGGTAGCCGGTACCTTGGCTTTTGGTTTTGGCTCATCAGCTTCAGACTCCGAGGATGAATCAGAGTCGGAAGAGCTGGAACCAGAGTCAGAACCAGAGTCAGAGCCAGAGTTGGAATCAGAATCAGAATCAGACTCAGAATCAGAGTCTGAGTCTGAGCCTGAAGAGGAATCTGATTCCGAAGAAGAATCCGAGTCACTGCTCTCAGATGCAGATGCTGTCTCTTCCTCCGCAACTTTCTCAACCAGGGGCACAGCGGCCAAAAGCTCGCTCTGAAGCAAGTCGACCAAGTACAGCGGCTTAAGACTTGGCTCGCGGACCTTGATGGCATACTCCTTGAGCAGAGGCGGCAACGACTGATCGCCAGCCTTGGTGCCTTCCAGCACAACCAGTTTTGGCCTTGAAAGCTTCAGCAAATTCAACATGCTGATATCGTGCGTCATGGTGGCACTCAGTATGACCTTTCGCACACCCTTCTTGTTGGACTTTGGGAACACCCGCCGTGATGGTCTTCGTTCCACGCTCAGCTTGTCCAATACCAAATTCAGCCACTGCTGAAAGTCCTGCGCCAGCAGCTTGTCGGCTTCATCGACCACTAACCAACGAACGTAGTCCAGTGTAAATCCCGGTGTCTGCTTGATATGCTCCACCAGACGACCAGGCGTGCAGATAAGCACATCAACCTTGGAGGCATAGTCCTCAGGGTTGATATTTTCGCTAGCAGTCCAACTTGACAACGCCTCCATCGAGTGGGAATCTTCCGCCGTGCCATATCTCGCCTTCTTTTCCACAATCGCCGATTGCTCCTCCTTGAACACCTTGTTACCCACAGCTGTCCCAATCTTGACTCGTTTCCCGCCATTTGAAGCAAAAGCAGCAGCGCATGCCTCACACGTTTGCTGTACCTGCTGAACAAGATCTCTAGTCGGCAGCACAATCAACGCTCTGAGATTCGTGATCCGGCCATAGCTAATGTCCTGAATCATCGGCAAAACATATGACAACGTCTTTCCAGAACCAGTAGGAGCAGCCACCACCACATCTCCTTGTCTGTCGGGATTTGGCAACAGTAACGGCAACACGGCAGTCTGCACCGCGAAAGCCTCCTTGAACCCCTTGGACTGAAGAACCTTGGCTGGCTCGGCAGCAATCTTCAACTCCTCAAACGATTTCGTCGTACTTTCTGTAACTCGAATTGGCGAGGCAATCCATTGCGGCAATGTTTCGTACGTCAATTTCGACTCGTCAAAAGCGACTGGTGCTGGCTGAGGGATCGGCTCGAGGCCGTGCTCCACGACTGGCTCCTCCTCTTGCTCTTGCTCGGCACCATCGACATCCATCTTGTCCTCGTCATCTTCAGGAGCCTGCGCCTGGAGAGCTTTTGCGACCTTCTCAAACACGGATTTATGCCTGCTCCGAACCGCATCATCGTCTTCTTCTGGTTCCTCGGCTTTTGGCTTCTTCTTCTTTTCTCGTTTTGGTTTCCGCTTGTCTTGTTGTTCTTCGTTGGCGATATTCTCGGTTGACTCCGCTTCCTCGGCGACACCTGGAGTGTCCTCCTCTTTGTCTTCTTGCTCTTCCTCCTCTACCCTCCTCCGCTTCTTGGGCTTTTCCTCTACCCCCCCCTCGTCGCCCTTGGACTTTTTGTTCTTTTTGCTCTTTGACTTCTTGGGTGTCTTTTCCTCCTCTTCGGTAGCTACTTTGGGTATGTCGTCTACTGGGCCCGAGCTTGGCGCGCTGGGAGCTGGGGGCTCGTCATCGCCGAATACAATCTTGGTTGGCTGTGCTGTAGCGTCGATGCGCTTGGCGTATGGTTGAAGCCATGACGACGTCTGTACTGGCACAGGGGCAGGCTCTGCATATTCCGACCATTGCGGCAGTGGCTCTGGCTCTGGATCTCGGTAGACGGGCGGTGGTCGCACAGGTATGTCAGATGGGCGCGACGCCTTTGCTTTTGGTGGGGGAATGTATCTGTTGTACATGCTGGAGTATTCAAAATCCCAAATGTCATTAAAATGGTTCGCGATGTCAGAAAAGAGCTGGAGAATCAGACTCTTGTTTGGCTGCAAATCGGAGACGGGCGCAAAGAAAGTCGACATCCAGGCTCTCAGTCGAGCTCTGCGCAATTGGCAGTGGGGTCCCAACTTTTTTCTGGGGCTCGTCCAATTGCCAGCATTGACCGCTCTCGCTATCCCTGCTTATCGCTTATCGAGCCGTTCGAGGGTGGATCTACCCGTTCTTGGCAGCCCTCCCAAACACCGTCGCAGGCCAACGCGTGCGCCATCCAATCACTGGTGTCCCCTGAAGGGGCATTGGATGAAGCCATCTCACCCTCACTCACGACACTCACTCTTGTCTTCATGACAGCTCCATAACACTATCCTCAACTCACAAAAAATGAGAGGGATCTCACACTCCCCCCATCGAAAATGGCGCCCACATACAACATCGCCATGGTCAGCGACTTCTTCTACCCGCAACCAGGCGGCGTAGAGAGCCACATCTACCAGCTCTCAACCAAGCTCATGGACAGGGGCCACAAAGTCATCATCATCACCCACGCCTACGAAGGCCGCACCGGAGTCCGCTACCTCACCAACGGCCTCAAGGTCTACCACGTTCCCTTCCTCGTCATCTTCCGCTCTGCCACCTTCCCGACCGTCTTCTCCTTCTTCCCCATCTTCCGCAACATCGTGCTCCGCGAGCGCATCGACATTGTCCACGGTCACGCCAGTCTAAGCAACTTTTGCCATGAAGCCATCCTCCACGCTAGAACCATGGGTCTTCGGACTGTGTTTACCGATCATTCACTGTTTGGCTTTGCGGACGCAGCCAGTATCCTCACCAACAAGTTGCTAAAATTCACCCTGAGTGATGTAGATCATGTCATTTGCGTGAGCCACACCTGGTAAACCCCCCTTTTCACCCCTTTTCCCACCCTCACGACTTACCCCCCAAACAGCAAAGAAAACACCGTCCTTCGCGCCTCCCTCGACCCCCTAATGGTCTCGGTCATCCCCAACGCCGTTGTAGCCGAAAACTTCAAACCCCTCTCCCCCTCTGAAAACCCCTCCTACCCACCCCCGGCCCGCCCTTTAGGTCCCCACGACATCATCACCATCGTGGTCATCTCCCGCCTCTTTTACAACAAGGGCACCGACCTCCTCACCGCCGCCATCCCCCGCATCCTCGAAAACCATCCCAACACCCGCTTCATCATCGCCGGCTCCGGGCCCAAATCTATTGATCTAGAGCAAATGATTGAGCAGAATGTCCTCCAGGACAGGGTGGAGATGCTCGGTCCGATTCGTCATGAAGAGGTGAGGGACGTGATGGTACGAGGACACATCTATCTCCATCCGTCACTTACGGAGGCGTTTGGGACGGTGATTGTGGAAGCGGCAAGTTGCGGGTTGTATGTAGTCTGCACGCAGGTCGGTGGGATCCCGGAGGTCTTGCCCAGTCATATGACGGTGTTTGCCAAGCCGGAGGAGGACGACCTGGTGGCTGCCACGGGGAGGGCGATCGCCTCGATGAGGGCGAACAAAGTCCGCACAGAGTTGTTTCATGCGCAGGTGAGGGAGATGTACAGCTGGGAGAATGTCGCGGTGAGGACGGAGAGGGTGTATAACGGTATCTGCGGCGCGATTTCGGAGGGGGAGTTTTATGGGTATTATGAGGGGGATAATGCGAATAATAGCTGGAGCGCGACGAGGGGGCGGTCAGGGGTGCAGAGTTTTGCGTTGATTGATCGGCTGAAGCGGTATTACGGGTGCGGGATCTGGGCGGGGAAGCTGTTTTGCTTGTGTGTGATTGTGGATTATTTGCTGTTTTTGTTTTTGGAGCTGTGGTTTCCGAGGGAGGTGATTGATGTTTGTCCGGATTGGCCGAGGAAGAAGAGGAATGATTTGAGTAGGGAGTAGGGGAGTTTTTTGTTTTGTTTTTTTCTGGTCAAGCAGGTGTTTTGGTGGGATGGGTTTGTAATTTTATGTGGAATTTGGTATAGAATAGTAACACCCCAGTAGGAGTAGGATTCTCGTCATGTTTGCCGACTAGGTATGCAAGGCAAGTATGAATCCCCCTTCTTTGCACCAAACTATCGTGTATGCTAACATTTTCTCCAGATGGTCAAGAAGGAAGGGAGAGAAAAAAAAACACCATGGGCATCATCTTCACTCTTCCCACCTCAACCACTCCCCCTATTGCTGCCTAAACCCATGCCCGCCCCCCATCCCGTACGGCCTCAACATACTCAGGCTCTGCATAATCACGCTCAGCTCCGCCCTCTCCTCCTCGTCCCAGTACATCTGCCCCTTTGCGATGCTGTTCTGCCAGTCCCCGACCATGTTCTGGATATCCCTCAGCAAATCGTCCGCCTGTGCCATGTTCTCAATCGTCTTTGGGTGCGTCGACCAGTGGGACTCCTGCGCGGACCAGATCTTCATCCGGAGCTTGAACAAGGCGCGGAGGAGCTTGATGCACCGCTGGACCTCGACGGGAGAAGCTTTGGCCTGCTTGGAGAAGTCGCTCGGTTTGGGGAGCGGGTTGTTGACGGGTTGGGGCTGGGATTGGGGTTTCCTGAGGGTAAATGGGCGGGGCGGTGGTGGTTTGGAGTCTTGTTGTTGTTGCGGAGGCTGTGGGGGGAAGTTGTTGTAGCCGCGGTTGGAGGCGCCGAGGCTGTCGCTGCTGTATCTGGTGTCGGGGGTGCTCACGCCTCCGCCGTAGGAGCTGGGGTTGCTGCTGCCGCTGGTGTAGATGTTGGTCAGGCTGTTGTGTTGACTGTTTGGTGTCGGGGGGGTTCCGGGGGGGATCGGGTGGTTCTGGTATTGGTTTGGCCCGAGATGCTGATTGAAGCTTTGCGTTGGGGGAGCATACGAAGATGGGGCAGGCTGGTACTGAACGGGGACCGGAGGAGCAGAGTATTGCACCGGTGTCGGTGCCGGGCGGCCGTATCCCAGGTCGTATTGCGATGCTGCTGGAGGAGCGGGATTTTGAGGGGGAGGGCGATATGGCAGGAACCCGCCGTTGTTGTCTTCCTCGATGGGACCGAGGTTATTGCGCCCGGGAAGAGCCCCTGAGTATCGAGATGAGACAGACATGGAAGAATACCTCTGCGAATTCATGCCTGCGTTTCTCGGAGCCGATTTGTTGTAGTCCGCCCCATAAGGGTTATCATTGTTCGGGGCCGCTTGGGAGGATGCTTTGAGAGAGCTCATGCTCTTTCGGCGATCAAGCCATCCTTTGACACGGCTGGCCATGGTTGATAATCTTTACAGATGGTACAGAAAAGAATAGTAAAATACAGCAAAGGCAATGACTGAGGTCTGTCCAAAGGGGCAGCAAGGAGGAGGTTATGCAAGATTGTATTTCTGACTCTGAGTTCAAGTTCCAGCCAGAGGAGCCAAAGAGTAAAGAGGATACTGGGGGCAAGTGCAAGGTGAGGGTAAGACGAGGACTTGATGGCCGCCGAGGCACACCAGGGGACTTTTGGTGGCCAAGCAGCCCATCCGGTCCCCCTTGACAGGTATTTGTGTATCTCGACAGCCCGCACTGTGTACAAGTTGAGCGTGTAGGCCGTGTGCAAGAACAGCCGCTCTAGAACCCCTGCACGTAGAGCTGAGGCTTGCATTAGGTCGCCTGCAGCTAGGGTAGCTTTGGGCGCGCCAAACGACAGTCGGATTGGGCATTGGCACAAGGCTCTCAAGGGAGCCTTTGTATTGGCAGACTCGTAGTTCTAGCCCCCAAGGTAGACTCAAGATGGCTTAGAAATGGGGATGGTTCGCAGTTCGAGATCTCCACGGAAAGGGATCGATATCGGTGTCGTCTTTTGCCGGAGCTGGCTGACATTCACTGCCTAATCCAGCTGCCCCCTTCTCACTTTCGGGTATGGCTCTCTTCCGCTGGATACCTATTCTCACGACCCCCGACTCAAAGCTGTTGCAACAAGTAAGAGCACTATGGATGGGTTTTCTCTTGGGTCTGCGAAACAGAACTCAACATTTCCAGTGATCCGGGGCTACCCCTATTCCAAGGCTATCTTCCTCGACGCCAATGTAGTCTCCCCACTCTTGATGCTTACAGTCACCTCGTCAAACACCTGAATCTCAACCACGACATGGAACTGCAACTGCCTCCCTTGTTGTTTGTTTCCCGTCTCCACGGGAACAATATGTGCCTGCGGAACATCGGTCAAATTGACCTTCAATGTATACATCTGTTCAGACTCTAGGTTGGATATTAGCAAAGGGTTAATCATCATCAACATTTGCCATGACCTGTGCGTACCCTCTTTGACCATGCTCATCGCTGTCGGTGCCTTGTCTCTTGACGAGGACAAAAATACAACATCCCGAAAGACGGCCGCCGGCTGTTGTGGTACTCCGCGCCCACCTCGTTTGTTCTGCAACTGTGTGCCAGGGAATTCGCTTGCGTTCATCGAGAAGTGTAATTCGTATCTTGCCACTGTGGGTTTGTTGGGGAGAATCGCGTCGCCTTTTTGGATAAACCAACGGATTTGGTCCGTTGCCCATTGGATGCCTTGGGCATCGACATCGATGTCGCTGCGGGCGTGGTTCTCGTACGAAGCGAATGGCCTGCGCACCTTGATGCCGTAATATCGTGGGCAGCTTATAACATGCTTGGGCTTCTCAGTGTAGACACCCAGAGACTTGATGATGGCACCTCTGGCGACGGCAGCCCACGAGCCGTTTCCTTCTTCAAGCTCAATCTTTTGCTTGGTGCAAAACTCCTTGACCCTTTGGATCAGGTATTTGTTCTGCGCAAACCCGCCAGAAAGGAAGACGGTCTGTGGAGGTTTAGCGTGTGCTCACAGCCATCAGGCGTGGGAGGGCGGATTGCTTACCTTGACCGTAAGCTCTTCTCCCAGCTTGATTTGAGTTACAGCTTGCTGAATAAGATAGACAGTCTTGTTGACCGATCGGTCAAACATCTTTTTCAGGTCGGCCCTGGTAGATGGCATGTAAGAATACGCCATCAGCACATTGGTCACAATGACTTACGGTGTTATACTCAGCGCTCCGTTCGAGACACCTTTCATTTCCTCAGAGATGCGGAAGCTCTTGGGCAAATAGATAGGAGCTGTTAATCCGCTTTCCTTTCCGTCGTAACTGTGCTTGATGACCTGGAACTTCTCTTGTATGCCACGAAGTGTAGGCCTCATGATAGTATGCCCTCCAGCAGCATGCTTGACACCTTCCGTGGTGAGCTGCTGCCAGGCCTTGTCGCCTAACTGGTACGCTGCGAAAGCCTCGAAGTCATCGTCGACGCAAGTCGACCCACAAGTAGCGCCTGGGAAAAGTTAGCGAACCCAGTCAGGCAACAATAATCAGCAAGCTTACCCAAAGGATTTCCGACTTGGTCCAGCTTCATCTCCTTCTTCTCGTAGTCAATGTCCACAACTTTGTAACAAGCAAGATCCTATCACAGCATGTCTGATTAGACTTGGTCTTTGTCATGAATGCTAGGGAAAGACTCACAACGGTCCCACCGCCAGCATCGACCACAATGAAACAATCATTCTGTTTTGCCTTATCAGTCAAGTTCAACACTGGCCAAGGTAGCCATAAACTGCGGGCTCGTACCTTTCTGAACCGCACCCGGTTGTTCTTCCATGCCTCACGAAGCGTAAAGTGAGCACAGGCAACCGGCTCAGAGACAAATGAAATGTTCTCCAGCTTGGGGAAGAGGTCATGATTAAAGGCTGCCCGAACGGCACGGTACGTAGAGTTGAGGGCTCGGTCTGACCAAATCTACTTGATGAGTTAGCCACATACAGTACAAGGCATGGGAAAATAAGCACTTACTGCTGGATGAGTGACAGCCAAGTCTATGGCAACATTTGACAGCACATGTCTGCCAAGCTCAGTGGTGATGATCTTTTCTGTCTTCTCTGCAACCTCGTTTAAGTAGTCCTTGACAATCTCCTCGGGTTCTTTGGCAAGATGCTCGGGAATGCCGTTCTCGATCACTTCCTCCTCGCTGAGGTCCAGATCGCGAAGTTCCTTGAGCAACTCGCTCAGGGTCCGCAGCTCGTCGAGGCGAGTGCCCATTGCCTCGAGCTGAATCTTTGTCTTCTTCAACACCAGGGAGTTATCGTCAATGTCGTAGCCATACTGTGCACAGCCTTTAGGCGTGACGGAGTAGGAGAGTTGGGATGGGACTTTTTCCTGCTCTTCCTTTGGTGGCCAAGCTGTGATTACTTTGATGTCTTCTGTGAATTCCTCCAACCCGCGATGTTTCAAGTTGTTGGCAGATACGGGCAAATAAGCAACACCTGGTTTTGCCCGCAACATCAGCGTGACATCTACCTAATGGGCAATCAATGAGCTGAACATACCGGTGTAGGTGGTGCCATAGTCAAGAGCAATCTGCAGACGTGTTTCTCCTGTTGGTACAGCGGCCGGCTGTGCTGGTGGAGGAGGTTTTGGCATGACATCGGGCGTTCGTTGGCCTTCAAATTGCAGTTGGACTGATCGCTGTCCCTGGCCACCCTGGGTTTTCACATTGACCTGACCTCCAAATGATGGGGCTGTCAGAGGCGGCATAGGGCTACTGAAGCTTGCCGGGCCCGGGGGTTGCCATTGGGATGGCGGAGCTGAAGCTGGGGGACGGGGATTTTTTTGAGAGCCATATGCTGATGCCGAGAGCTTGTATGAAGACGGGGATGTCGTCGACGCCGGGGCATCGTTCGTGCTCTGGGCAGCGGGAGAGGACGTTCGTTGCGGAGCTGTGTGCTTGTTTGAGAACAGTCCAGGAGGTAACCCCGTGAACGTGAATTGCCCAAATGCTTCAGATGTTGAGCCTGATTGTAAGGGGGGAGGTGGCGGCGGTTTAGCGGTAGGAGGGGGTGGTGTCGAGGAAGCCATGATGCCAATAATGCCAATGGGTTGAAGCGAGGTGATTCAGAGCATCAGAAAGAAAGACTTGAAGCAAGATGCATGTATCTGTAAAGTAAAGAGGTGAGAAGATATGGAAGTTCCTGTCCAGTCACACAGAACAAAGAGATGATGCCCCTCCAAGGGGGTTTGCCTTGGGCCTTGCGCCCCCGGCCTGAACAATTGGATGATCCATGTCGGTTACGGATACACTCGAAGCGCTCGCATGGTGAGGCTGGATTGATGGGACTGGTGAGAGGAAGTGTGAGTTGGTTGCGCCGCGCATCACCCCGCTGCATGTGGCGCCTACTAGCGCAATATGCTGCGCCTTCCTTGAGCTTGGGCTGGGAGCTATGAGGGGGGAGGGGCAGTAATCAGTTACCACTCCGTTTTGTGCACTGTGTGCAATGACAACAACTGCATGGACACAAGCCTGAGGTGTTGATGGAAAGGCACCATTTTTCAGCTCCGGCGGGGGGTCGGCAGCACAGAGACGAGATAACCCGATGGGTGATCAGGCTACGGAGGAGGCGATGCACCTTCTTGGTGCTCATCTCTGTCTTGCTACTTCGTGCGATGCCATCACCACCCTTCGCGGTTCAGTTCCTTTCTTTTGAACTTGACTCTCTAGGTATTTCACCTCCTCGTCGTCAGCATGGCGAACATACCCAACAACTTCGCGACGCCGGCATATCCGGATTTACGGCCTGATGTTCCTCCTCGCGGATCGTCTACTGCTCGAAACATCTTTGACAAAACCAAGAAAAAGGTCTCCAACTTTGGAAGGAAAGACAGGCCAACAGAGAAGCCCAAGCAAAAGAACGATCCAGATGTCCTCAACAAACTATCACGAGAGCGCCAGGACCAGTTGCCTGTTGAATTGCTGAACGAAATTGACGTCGACAGGCTTGCTCATCTCCACTCACACATTCTCAAGAGAGTTTCGGAAAACAGGATATGTGAAATTCCTGAAGATCGGGTTCGGTATATAGCCAACCACCATCCGCACAGACTGGCTGTCGTGTTGACAAAAGCACCTGGGCTTATGGGCTATCTCAACAACAAGGAGGTCGGAATATTATCAGAGCTCGATGCAGCGACATTTCTGAAACTGCCCGATGTGGTCAAGGAACGGCTCTCCCAAGCATGTCCAGAGTACTACCAACGGATGATGTCCCAGCCCCAGCATGCTCTTCCACACCAGCCAGCACCAAACACACATTCTGGTGATCCTCAAGTTCGCGCTCAGCAACCTGTGCGGTCCGCGTCGGTTCAGCCATCACCTTCTGACGCCCCGGTTCTTCCTCCTGTAAATTTTACCACAGGTCCTCGAATGGATGCGACTCCGGACGCCTATTCACCGGTGAATGCCACTCTTCAAGCGCCGTTCAGCGGTTCCCACCCCGAACATGTAACACAATTCCCGCCACCATCAACCACGATCAGTCCCCGCACCTATTCACTTCCACACAACACCTACCACTCACAATTTTCACGATATCCCTTGTCTTCTTCCAGCCCTCCCCCTTCCTCTAGCTCCCCTATTAACGGACTGCCTGTCAGTCAGACGTCTTTCGGTACGCCCGCTGCAACTCTCGTCACTCCTTCAATGTCCTTGGGGCTCTCAAGGTCCTCCAGTCCAACGGGATACTTCAAGCCAAACCCTCAGTCTTATTCAGGTCTCCAAGGTCCCTTGAACCAAAATGGCAACAGATCAACACTACAAGATTCTGCAGGACCACCCCCAGCCGTCCCACCTAAAAGCATCACCCATCACAGCTTTGAGATGGCCCTTCCAAGCACCCAGGCTCAAGGAGAACTGAGCTTGCCTATCCAAAACCCAGACCCTCAGAGCTTCCGGGCACGCCAACAATCCCAAATTCAAGGAGAGCCTGCTGATCAACTTACCAAGGATGAGAGAATCCGCGACCTGGAGGCTCAGGCCGAGGCCTGGAAGATTGAGAAAACCACCTTGACCCAGAAGGTAGCAAGCTTGACGGAGAGTTTGGAAAGCGAAAGAGAACGTTTGGAGAGCGAAAGGAAGAGCACAGGTACTCTCCACCAGAGCATCGGTTCCCTGAAAAACGAGAAGGAGCGACTGGAAAATGAGAAGAAACTGGTCGAGGACGAGAAACAGCGAGTGGAACACGAGAGGGACGCGCTTGAGAGGGAACAGATCAAGTTGGAAGGAGGGATCAAGAAATACTTGGCTGCTAAGAAGTGGAAAGGCCTGGAGCAACAAAAGACCGCTTTTGACATGATCATTGACTACTGTAACGAACAGCTCGCCTCAGTCGCAGATTGGGAAGACTACAACAAAGAGCAAACGGCACGGGTGGAGAAAATCAAGTTGGAGAATGAACGCTTGGTGCAGAGTTTGAAGGACCAAGACGAACTCATTGCAGAACGCAACAAATGGTGGGGCGAATTTGAGGCCTTGGACAACCGTCTCAAGCAACTAAACCCGGAGCACGAACGAAGACTTCAGGAAGAGAAAAACAGACACCAGCACCAGCTCCAGGAGGAGAGGAAGCGGCATCAGCACAGGTTTAATGCGGAGATCGGCAAGCTCAATACGGAGATAGAGGCCTTGAAAAGGAAACTCGACAGTCATAAGGCCGATCAACTTGCTGCGACGGAGAAGGTCCGAACAACGCTTCAAGCCGAGATCGACACACTGCGACAGGAGAAGAACATAATGCAGACACAGTACCAATCGTACAAGGATGCACACGACCAAAAACTCAAGAGGCTGACGGAGGAGCATGAGGTGGCTTTGAGCCAGCAAAAGATCGATCACGAACAGAAGATGCAAGCATTCCACGCTCAATGTCAAGACCTCATCAACCAAGTCGGTATACAGTGGGAACTCAACAAACAACAAGCTGTCAAGGATCTCGAGAACAAGGTCCGCTTGCTGGAGAGCAGCCTGGTCGACAACTCGGACGACTATCGGCCGGCAACCGATGATCACCTTCAAGTCGACTTTGACCAGCTCAATCTCGACATCAGCAAAATAACGCATAACTTGCCTGCGGTTGACTTTTTCCAGGTCAACCAGCTAGACCCTGGCGGGTTTTTGGAGAGGGAAGGGAGGGATCAGCTGAGGTTCCTGTTGCAGGGCATCTTCTGGGAGCACATGATGTATGGCTTCTTTTCTGCTCCTTTCGGGCTCGGTGCCTTGGGTCCCCAGCAGGGGAAGCAGAGGCTTCTTGAAGTCTGGATCGCCTACCGCAAATTACTTGGGACGGAGAAGTCTGAGGGTATGTGTCTAGATCACGACTACGCAATTTTTCCAATGTTAACAAACTCGCTCGTTAATATAGTTCGCTTGCCCATTGGGGAGTATGACATGGCAACGATTGAAGAAGACTACGTCAATTTCCTCCGGAATGACAAGGAGACCAACAAATGGAGATCGTCCACCTTCCAGGCCGTCATGGCGGCCTTGCTACCGAAGAAGGACAAAGCTCACTCGTCTTTGTCCGACTACCTGAGCTCGCCATTCTTCCAGAACCGCAACAATGTCCGCGAAAATATACTAACAGAACTTCGCCGCATATGCGTTGGTGGAATCCCGCAAGCCATCGAACAGACGGTTGAGAAGATGGTGTTCAAGGCCAGCGAACTTGCTCTCCAATTCGGGATGCAACGGTCAGAGCTTGGCCTTATGTTTCCTCAAAGGAACACCTTGGTTCTGCTAGGTCAAGATTTTGTGCTTTGCTATGACAATGATGCCGAGCATGGGATGCAGAAGCCCGTGTTCCTCAGCGTATCTCCGATGTGCTACAAGACAGGTGATGGGAGGAAGGATACCACAACTACGAAGGTGATATCGCCTGGACAGATATATCCACACGCCCAGTAGAAGGTTGGGATCCCGTTCAAATCAAGTAAGAGTTGCAAGTCGGGTCGTCGGGTTCATGGGTGGTTGGTTGGCGACTAGATCCTCAACGCAGATTGCTGCCTTAATTCACGTCGCCTAGTTAGACAGGTGCTTGGATTATTGTCTCGAAGTCCAACATCTTTCATCATTGAATCTTGACCATCTTTACGTGGTCTCATATTTCACACGAAAGACTCAGGGTTAATGGTGTGGCCTTAAGAACCCTTCATGTTAAATTCATAACCCCAACAGCAAGATCCACACCAACTCCAAACGCATCGTCAATCCATGAAGAAAAAAGACAGGAATAGGATGTCTGTGAAACCGCAGTCTTTATGAGAGCAATGATATTAGGCGTTGCTTAACAAGCTAACAGATTTGCTGTTGATTCTGCCGGGAACCTGTTAGCACACAGGGTTAGACCACAGGGAATTAGCCCCACCGCGGTCCACTCTGTGCGACGGGAGCGTGGAATCACTTCAACTTCTCAAGTCTTGCTCGGCAGGTATGGGGCAAGGTTGAGAAAGATGGGCCTCTCGACCTCGTCCAATATATCTCCTCCAGCCGCAGAAATGAAGCACCAGATTGTCCGCTGTTTCCCAGACTGCTCTCATTCTTCTGGTCGACTCCAAGTAGCCGACCCCTCACTTTGTGGCGTCTAGCCGCATATTTCACGTCGCTCTGGGCGGTTCTCGAGACGAGGCTCTGACCATCGATAACACCAGTCCAGAACAAGCTTACACCTCATGGCCGCACAGTGCGCGTGCTACAGGCCCCCAGCATGGGGACTTTGAATCCAAGTCTTCCCTCTCTTATCACGGCACAGCAGCTCGAGTGCAGTCGAGACCTAAGCAAGTTGTCGGACCTGAACGAGCCTCCCATTGGCCGTCCGTCTTGTCATCCTGCCAAGAAGGATGAAGCCGCATTTCCTCTTACAGACGCGCCTGCAATAGCGTGGGCCAAGCTGAATAGTTCGCTCAGCCAGAGTAACCGATCAAACACCACATTGTTGAGGAGGCCGATGGCACCTTGACCCAAGGCAGACTCCCCTACGGATGGGGTCTGCCAGAGAACATGGCTCAACCAGGTACCCGGGCTGCGGCTTGTGAGCATCCCGATGCCACCTTTCGAGGAGCCTTGTGGCTGTCCATTGACATGAGACACACTGACCACACCAAGTAGATGGACTCATGGCACAAGAAAACTTCACCAGGTGATGGCAATCCTTGTGGAATCAGACATCGACGCCCTCTACTCGACAAGATAACGCTTTTCACACCATTGGGTCATCCACTCTCCTCAACTTACCACCTCATGGGGCTGGCAGCCTATTACAAGATGAGCTAGGACTCTACGACCGGTTTACAGGCAAAATCATCTCGCGATGGCTCATTTTCTACGCTCACCACGTGAAATATGGCATCGACAAATCATCGACACTGGTGCCAGGCTCCAGCTGGGCTCTTCCGATTATTTTCCCTTTGATGCTCTCAGGCATGCCACAGATGCCTTTATTAACCGGCAAGGGCTTGTTCAAGGTTCATCACAATGCGATTCATTACTTCGAGAGTTGGTCTTGGAACATGCTGCGCGGGAAAACGGTTCGGAAAGAGTCGGTTTGGTCGCCTGTCTTCACGCCCTTTCCCACTCCGTTGGTACGACACTGCTGGTAGCAATGAGAGAGAAATGCCAGCTAGAAGCTGCCAGCCCGAAATTCTTGAGCTGCTTGACGCTTGGTGCACGCGCAAACCCGTTGCTCATCAGCAGAACAGACAGCCAAGTTGCGGATATCCTCTTGAGCCTGCTGGCGGGCACCGACTTTCTCCCAGCCATCAAACAGCTTTTCCAGACCCTGGAGGAAGGCCCTGATGCATACATCCTTCCACCTTCCTACATCATCGACTTTTTGAACGCGACAGACTTTTCCACGGCTTTCAGGACCCACTTGGACATGCTGCAACAAGAACGAAAATACATGAGTCTCTGTACTGCAGTTTCCTGGATTCGATCAGTATCTAATCAGCCCGAGACCTCCACAGCAAAGATAGTAGCGTCCGCTTTAGTGCCAGACAGGATATTTTGGGCCAACTGGAGACCAGACCAGGAACGGCTAAGGAACTGGGAAGAAGGGACCTTTTCAGAAACCCAGAGACAAAAGCTGTGCTATGTGTTTGATCTCGAAGGACCAGACATCACCGGCTCAGGGTATCCGTGTCTGAAAGACTCGGTTCCTGGATGTTTCAACGTCGTACCGGTCGTCAACCGAGACGTTCTATTGCTCCACCGCCTCCTAGCCAATCTGGACAACGCACAGCGTATTCCTGGCCCACACGCCATCAATCTCGTCATACACCTCTGTATCAACAGCTCGAGGCCTCTGGACAATGATCTCCTTTCCCTCACCGAAGCAGTGCTGGAGACCGACGATGACGAGTCCATCCACTCGATCCTCATGTGGCTACAAACCTACGACGCCGGCTTTGACATTCGAATGACAGCTCTGACGAGGACACTTCCCATCTTGGAAGTCTATCCAAACCTTCAGCGGTTACTCTCTGGATATGTCAGCTTAGACGTGGCTCGAGTCATGCAGTTGGCCAGGGAAGAATACAACTCTATACTAGAGACGGACGTTGCAGAGAATCTTGCCATGAGGATACACGACTTTGGGGCGGCTATAGTGAACGCCAACTGGCTGCACGGATCTCTGCCCCTGAATCTATGGCAAAGCCTACAGCAACTCCCACCCAAAGAGACCTTGGATGAGATCTTCGAGGCCCTCGGGACATCTCACATCATGAACGAAGACATCAGGGCATACCTGAGGGTGGTGATTGGAGGAGAAACCCATGGCGACTCCCCTCCAGCCGAAGCGTTGCTAGCAATCGTCCGTCAGACCATCCGATTTTACGCAAGAGGTGTTGAGCCCGAAAGAGCAAAGCTTGCCACCGAGATAGAGCCACTACGCCATCATGACCCCAAAGTATATGACGCCTGTATCGAGCGAATCTTGAACGAGGACATCGTCCTCATCAAGGATATGTTGCCACTGGTCCGGTCAGAAAGCCATTCCTCGTGTGTCGAATTTGCGCGCCTCTTGGCCCAGCGTCAACAGCTGCGCTGTTACACTCATGAATGCTGGCATCATCTGTTGTTCTTCCGGTTACTCCAACGGAGGCGAGACTTGCTGGCGTGGTCAGCCGCGGAGCTTCCTTTGCAGAACTTCGTCCAGTGGGTGCATGATCTCAGGGCTCTGTTCTCTCAACAAAGAGTTGGTGGTAGCAGTGGCATCTCGAGGATGTCGTTGTCGGATCTTGGTTTTACGCCGGAAAGGTATCAATGGTGGGATGTGCTCCAGCACCAGTATGGAAGAGCAGTTGGTATATTGGCATATCTACACCAGGAGGGCAACGGAGATTTAAAATGGCTGTGGCTGCAAGAGATACCAGATACAACTGTGTTATTGGACATTCTGCAAGACGAAAACAAAGTGTTGCCGCAGGACTCGGTGCTGATGTCGCTTTTTCAGCCGAAACCAGACACGCTGAGTCTCATCTGTTTGGCTTTGGCTGGCTTACGTCGCGCTGCCCCTCAAGGGAAGGTGGCCCTTGAGAGTATCTGCGCTCGGGAAAAACAGCTGGATGCTGGGAAGTGGAATCGTCAGGCCACGCAGGTGCTGAGTTACTGCTGGAGACGCTCGCCAGACATCAACACCGATGACATGAGTCGCAATGCCCTTTGGGCTTTCACGGCTTTGTTGGGGTTAGGGGATGATGTTGACGACCAAGGTCTGCAGGTTGCCGGAGAATGTCTCATGGCCGACTACGCAAACCTGGTTCTCGCGGCCAATAACCTTCTCGATATGCAAGTTCTACTTCAAAGTTCGGATGCGGCCCGAACAGCTATGCTCATGGAGGAGCTCGGCGTAGAAGATGCCCCTCCTGTTGAACCCTTCACTCCAGCTGCGGCCATGATTCCTACACACCTCACCAGCTTCATCGAACCAGTCGGTGAAATGCAATGGGAGCTTTGCTTCCCTCTCAAAAAAATCTCCGCCCAGAAGAGACAAGCCATCGGCATCGATCCCTCCCCACGCTTGCTCCTCGTGAGGATATCCCTTCTAGACCAGCAACCAGCTTTTTGCATCCACTACCACCCCAGCACCACCGACGACAGCAACACCCGTCCTCACGGCTTGTGGCACGTAAGCGGCCTCAACATGCCAGACGGCACCAACTGCTTCGCCAAACCATCCCTATTCGCCTACCTCCTAAGCCGCAGACTCTCCGCCTTCCTCTCCTCGCTGTCTCAAGATAACCACATCAGCGGCACCATCCAAGAGCAACTCCAACTGGACAGAACCTACACCTTCATCTCATCCATCCTCGCCTCTCCCCTGTCCCACTGCCTGGCATGCCTCGAACAACTCGCTCGCCCCGGTCCAATTCCTTCAACTTGCGGATCTCAGTTCTGTGACGAGACCTTCTTGTTTGCTCCATTAGAAGTCAGAGCACACCACCTCTTGTCCGACCCCCCGGCGTTGGACTTCTTACTATCATGTGTCTATTCAGCCAATGTCTCTGTTCCAGAACTGAGAAATGGGCTCAGAGCGGTCATTGACTCTTTTCCTGTCCTGGCGGGAGTTAGCTCCTCGCCAGGGGAGACGTTATCCCGGATTTTAAGTCGGGAAAACCCAGGGTCAGATGATGGCCTCTCAGCAGATAGAGAGACTTTACTCTCTTGGATGAGCGGGCAGTTTGGGGGCAGTAGTAGTCTGATTTCTGCGCCGGGTGGGTCGAGATTACCGGCTATGCAGGGGGTTGTGCAGTTTATACTGAGAACTGGCGACTTTATTGGCGGTGCGGGGGGCTCTGGGAATATCAAGTTTATTGGGTCGGGATTGGGGACTAGGAGCATGTGGGAGATTTTGTGCAAGGGGTTGGTTGTGGGCGGTGACGGGGAAGCGGAGGAGAGAGGAGAAGATGAGCCGCCGATGGATTTGAGGACTTGCCGGAAGACAAAGACTACGTGGAAGAGCAGCCTGCTGATGGACAGGAGGGTGTTTGTTGCGTGTGAGGATTTTGGGGGTGTGAAGGGGGTGGTGGTGAGGTATGTGTTGTTGTGTCCAGAGGGGTTTGTGCCACCGAGGATGAGGGTTATTGGGGATGCGCTGAGGCAGAGTTTTGGTGCTTTGAGGGCTGGGAGGTTGGTCAAGGAGTAGTATCAGGTAGGGTTGCAATCATCACCTATACTGAAATAGAAGACTTTCTTCGAACCACACACCAGACACAAGCACACATGACACCTGTGACATGGACTCTATTGAGAAGCGCCTCTGTAACCGCTCAGTCGAGACAGCTGAGTTAGCAGTTCAGCTCCCCTTGGCAGACACTTACACCCCAGGTAGGCAGACTGACAGCCTGATCCAATGTGGCGCGCACTAACGAGCTGCTGCATAGGTGTACATGAGGCTGCCCCCCCTCTCTTTATGATTTTTCATCTTCATGTTTGTCTTCTTCACCTGTCCACATCATTTATCGAAGCCACATAATAACACAAAATGGCCTCCCTCTTCACGCAGCGCAGCGGCGTCGCTCCAACCAAACACTACCCCAACCAACACCCTCATCAGCCAACACCAACCTCTCCCGTCACACCTCTCTCCAATCCCACTCATCCTGGTCCCCCGGCGGTCTTCCCCAGCGCTTCCTCCCTCCCCAGAACCCCCGACCGCAAATAGTAACCCCAGAACAATTCACCTCCCTCTCGCAGCAATTTTCAGCCCTCCACGCAGACCTCACCACCCAAGCAAGTCTTTTGCTAGGAGAAATCCTCGCCCTCCAGCAAACCCTTCCCGGCGTCCGCCTCTCAGAAACCTCAACCAACCTAGACATAACCGCATTCCTCCAAGCCCTACTTCACGGGAAGCTCTCCTCCGCCCTCACCCCACCAGTCCTTTCCCAACATGAGGAAACCCCCAAACCCCCCCGCCCCATCAGAGCCCTCTCCAGAGAAATCCAAGCCTGCCTCTCCAAAAACGACTACTTTGCTGCAATCGGCACAGCAATCGACGACCTGCGCCCCTCTGCCAAAGGTGACTCCCCCGACGCCGAGCAAGAAGCCAGGGATCGAATGGACTTGCTCCGATCTGCAATGCCAGAAGGGGAGACATACGAACAATTCTGGGCCGATGTTGCTATGCATCTTGATCACGAGTTTTCTGTTTCTGCTGAGGCTGGGTATGTTAATTCGACAACGTTCAAATCTGGGGTGGGGGTGGGAGAGATACCGAGAGAAAGGTTTTTGGCGACGAGTGATGGGTTTGCTTGGGATGTGGAGGAGTTGGTTGAGGAGATTGTGAGGGGAAAGGGGGAGTTTAAGAATCCGGTTACGGGGAGGGTGTTTGTTGGGGGGGATGTCGAGTTGATTAGACGGCATCCATTGGGGAGAGGGGTTGATGAGGCTGTGCTTGCTCTGCAGAGAGAGCAGGGGCAGATGGAAGGAAAGGCGGAGATGGATGGGCAAGAGAAGGCCGGGATGGATGGGCTTGGGAAAGGGGAGGAGAGGTGGGAGGCAAAGTTGTCGGCTCAGTGGGCGAGGCAGATGCATGAGAACATAAGGGAGAAGGCGGAGAAGGAGAGGAAATTGTCGGGGTTGATGTCGGGGTTTGGGAGGTTGAAGCTGGAGGTGACATCGCCAACGACAGCTGCTGTTGAACTGCCAGCAACAACGGCAGTGAGATCAGACGATGTGCCCTCAAAGACAGCTAGTCCATTCATTCCCGGGGCGTTCCCTGACTACACGACCCTTGCGGAACTGCCAGGCTCCAACGAGCATGACAACATCAAGAAGGAGGAAGAGGGCAACAAGGCGAATGCTGGAGAGCCAGATTCCAAGTCTTTTGCATGGTACAATAAGTACTTTCACTCCATGTACGGTCAACATTAGAGCATTGATACCGCCAGAAGGCAAACAAACAAATCTTCAAAGTCTTTTGATCGGCCCCTTCCCGGGAGTGATCAGATATTTGTGGCCATCTGAACTGTGAGCATTGCGACATCGGCCTCGGTTGAGGCATTGGGTAATCTTAAGTTTCCAATAAGGACATCTGCAAACAATGGCGTGATTCTGCCAGGCACCATCATCAGAGGGAACGTGCTTCCATCACCCTCCCGGAACGTGACTCCACTATTCCGGCCAATCCGGTGCTCACAGCCGGAAGTCACCCTCTCGATATTCACACTGTGCCGAAAATTGGTCCGCTCTTTCCGAAAATGTGGTCCGTGCACGCCGAAAATGCGGCTTTGGGAAGGTACGGAGCACGGAGTCCAGAAGGAAAGAACCATGCCAACACTAACTCACCCCTCTCGACTTTCCCTGTAATAGTGAGTCAGATAAGCTCTCCATCTTCCTTTAAATTTTCTCACCCTCATCATCTTTTCAGGTCTAAACCCTCCAAGCGACACACGAGAGGGGTAGCCGGGCAGACTTCATCTTGACATCGTCCCAGTCATTGTACTGTTGGCCGTGTGAGGTTGTTAGTCACCTCACTCCCTCAACAGAACGGCCAGTTTCAGCTGTCACTCATTCAACAACTGTGTGCCCTTCGTCTCTTCCCTTTTCAAAGCCAGTTCCTACACCTCACTCGCCACCTTTACTTTGAACAACCAGCTCAGACATCATGACAAGAGTGACCATGGACACGAGCTCTTTCAGCTCATTCACTCCCCGGGAGCTTCAAACCGACCGCCCTCCAAGAGAGCCGGCCCCTCCCACTCCCTTTATCTCTTTCATCAAGCCTCAAGGCCAGCTCTGGAACTACAACCGGCACAAGACCCACGAAGACCAGCCAGGCAACATCCCCAAGGCTTTCCTCGATGCCATGAGCGTCAGAGAGAAGGTCTACGTCGAAGAACAGGGCGTTGCCTTGGAGAACGAATTCGACAGTGACGACCACCGTAGCTGGTATCGTCTCCCCCCGTTTACCCTTTTTGAATTCATAACTAACACCCTGCTCTAAAAGCCACTGGGTAATCTACGCCTCTGTCCTCACCACCATCCTTCCAGCCATCCTAGACCCCCGAACCGGCAAGCTTGTCCGCCCCCGCGTCACCAGGACCACCTCCCTCCCTATCGGCACCCTCCGCCTAGTCCCCTTCCCCCACTCAGCCCACCCCCGCGACGGCGGCATCTACTTAAACGGCCTCCTCACCAACGTCGGCGACCCCGTCCGCCCTAGAAGCAGCGAGACGGTCCAGGCTCTCCAGCCCCAAGAGATCCAAGGAGGCAACCGTCGCAACTCCCTCTACATCCGCGACTTCCCCACCACCTTCCACAACGGTCAGGAGCCGTACGTGAAGCTCGGTCGTCTGGCTGTCCTCAAGGAGTACCGTAACAAGGGAATCGCGGGCCAGCTTGTGCGCGCCGCAATTACCTGGATGCAGACGAATTACACCATCTTCAACCCTAGCCCTTCCGTGTTGGGCTTTGACAGACTGGGCATGGACGTGACGGGCCAGCTGCCTAAGTGGCGGGGCCTGTTTTGCATTCATGCGCAGGAGGAGGCGGTCAAGGTCTGGGAGAGGTATGGGTTCAAGGTAGACGAGAAGATGGGAAAGTGGTGGGAGGAGGGGATCCCGCATGTGGGCATGTGGTTGAGGGTTCCGGTTGGCAAGGGGGGTCATACTGTTGCCTGAGCTGAGGAGATGGAGGACTGGTGTGGTTTTTATTTCTTTTTAAGAATGGCGAGTACAAGTGTCTCTCGTCCAGGCTTGATGCCTTTTCCCTGTATTCTGCTGGCCAGGCATGCTTTTATTCCAAAACAGAGAAACTCTTCATGGCTATGGCGTTTTTTTGGGAGCAAGAGGACAAGGAAAAGCATCTGCTGGCTCGGCTGGCTTATGATAATCCCCTGGCAAATGGGTCATTTACCAAGCACCTCTCTGTTCATCTGTCTGAGATCGAGGTCATCTTTGCAATGTGTATGATAGCAAGCGTTGGAGCACCGGGGCACTGGAGGTTCTTTGCTTTTTACTTCGTAGATTTATGGGGAAACGGTCTCCAATCACTGAGACACAGATTATAGCCCCCCATCTCTATGGTAAAAAAAGACAGAAAAATACAAAGAGATGTAGAGGAGGCCACACACACAAGAAAAGACATGTGCACATGTGGCATGGTATTTTTGACACCGATGACGCCTTTCGGAAATTGACGATTTGCTCCCTTTTTATGAGAGACCCCTATTTGTGCCTGTTTAACAAGAGTGCCGTGCAGCCATCCCAGACCGTAATGGGCAAATGCATCCCTGCAAAACAAGTCGTAAAATCCGTTCCACGCCGAACCACATGCCTTCCACCAGAGACACCATTTACCGGTTGCTCTTGGCGACACGCTCCAACTCATCCTTCTTCTTGATGGCATAAGAGTTGCTGGAACCCTTGGCGGCGTTGATGAGCTCCTCAGCAAGGCACTCAGCAATCGACTTGACGTTGCGGAAAGAGGCCTCGCGGGCACCGGTGGTGAGGAGAGAGATGGCCTGGTTGACGCGGCGGAGGGGAGAGACATCGACGGCCTGTCTGCGGACGGTACCAGCCGAGCCGATACGGGTGCTGTCTTCGCGGGGACCGCAGTTGACAATGGCGTCAACGGCAATCTGGATGGGGTTCTGGTCGGTCATCAGGTGGATCTGTGCGTGATGGTGTCAGTTCTCTCAGATCCTCCAACTTCCTTGGGTGCTCGGTGATGCTCACGATCTCGAAGGCATGGGCGACGATGCGGACGGCCATCATCTTCTTGCCGTTGTTGCGGCCGTGCATCATGAGGGAGTTGGTGAGACGCTCAATGATGGGGCAGTTGGCCTTGCGGAAACGCTTGGCGGCATAGCGACCGGCAGAGTGAGGGAGGTAGACGGGAGCCCGGATCTGGATGTAGTCGCTGAAGCACACAAATTCCCGTTAGCCTCCAATTCCCCAGCCAGAGAGAGAGCAAGAGCCACCATGTGAAGCCTGCGTTCCGAATCTCGAATATCTTTCGGTGGTTCGATCGGCGCGCGTAACTTCGCAATCGGGCTTCCTGCTCGGGTTCTGATCTTGCGACAAAGGTAGAGGGCTCTTACGTTAAGGAGATATCCCGGATCTCGACATCATCGTAGCTCCAGCGGTCTGTAATTGACACCAGTCAGCGTCTGAGTTCCCCATCTTCGAGTTTTGACGGTTTTTGAAGTCGTCCCGCAGTCGAAATGGGGGGTCTGCTGCATGGGGCAAAATAACGTACTGAAGAGCTTGATGCTGCCAACCTCAGCGGCAACCTCCTTGGGGAGGACCTCGTAGGCCTGAACTTCAACGCCGGCGTCAGACATGATTGCTGGTGGTTGGCTGTCGTGGTGGATGGATTGATCGAAGTTGGCGTTGGGGCGGGCTGCACAGCAAGTCTTCTGAGTTCGGGAGTCGTGAATTTTTTGGTGGCCCCGCTTGAGGTGGTCAGGGCGGCCCACCAGCCACTCACGGGGCCGCATTCACCTTAGGGCTCGGTTGACCTAAGCTTTGCCAGAGAGCAGCGAACCTCTGTCAGAAAAAACTCCCCGCCTTTGACATTGCGACCGCTGGACCTCGACCTCTGACCCGTTCACCAAACCACCAGAACAGACATCCAAAATGGCTCCCGCGGCAACTGGTGCGAAGAAGCAGAAGAAGAAGTGGTCCAAGGGAAAGGGTAAGCTTCATTCATGTCGAAAATTTGATGCCCTGATGCCTCTGCAATTGGGGTTGGGGCGATGGCGATAGGCACGGTCGCAGACGCAGATGGCTAACCTTTGGCAAAAACAACAGTCAAGGACAAGGCCCAGCACGCCGTCATCCTCGACAAGACCACTTCCGACAAGCTCTATAAGGATGTCCAGTCCTACCGCCTCGTGACTGTCGCCACCCTCGTCGACAGACTCAAGATCAACGGCTCCCTCGCCCGGAGGTGCCTTGCCGACTTGGAGGAGAAGGGCCAGATCAAGCAGGTCGTCAGCCACAGCAAGATGAAGATCTACAGTATGTTTGGTTGATGGTTCGCGACAGTAGCGGAATTGTGCTGACACGCTCTAGCTCGCGCCGTTACCGCCGCCGAGTAAATATTTCCCACCAAAGACTTCATTTCAACGGACCTGACGGGCAGGACAAATAACGACTTTTGTTAACGGCGGTTCGCTTGGGGTTTACGGTTTCATCGGGTTATTTACGGCTACATCACTGGGAAAGGGGTTCTTTTTTCAGCACGGTGTAGCATAGGGATCGGAAGCGCTCCAGGATTCCTTAGATCGGAATTGCATCAAGATACGAACAGAAAACGCCGCTCCGCCCGGCAGCCCGGAGCATGGAGATGTGATACCACACAATAAAGTCAGCATGCCCAAAAACTGATGACGTGACGAGAACTTTCTTTGGGATTGGAAGCGGAATGTGATGTATGCCGCGGAGGGCGCAGGAACCACGCAGCTCAAGACAGAAATCGAGACTGATTCCCAGTCCAACTGTGCCAGTGTCTCTTCGTGTGCTTGTGCTCGTGCTGGCCGAGACGCCCCCCGAGTTGATGACATCACTTGAAGACTACGCGATCACGCGTTAAGTGCAATAGACTGGCCATTGAGGTGTCGACGACGAGGAAAAGATATGCAAAGTGTGTCGGTGGAGTGTGTCGATGCCTTCTCCAATCCATATGGTATATTGCTGCTGACTCTTTGCCGCGCCGAGCCTCTCTTTGTCCTGGTCTTCTTCGATTGTTCGAGGGTTGTTCGAGCAAGCTGTTTGTTGGAAATCTTATCTCAGTCCAACATGTAGGTCTCCAAGCAAGCCCGTCATGCCGTAATTATCGCCAGTATATCAATAAGGCAGTTGGGTAATATTCATGCAGCTGCTGGTTCCAAGACACCGGATCATTCCGGAGGTTGGAGGTCTCGGCCCTGAGATGAGTTGGCAAAGAACCACAACATTCTATTCGTCCACCCAAACAGACGTTGGAAGGCACAAATAACAACCAAAATCCACCACAACCTCAGGGGTTTGCCGCATCTCAGAATCGTTGATGCCTTTCCATGTCTCCGTATCTCAAAAGAAAAGCTGAGGATCGTTGCCCTGTCCGGCAAGTGCCGTTTGACTCTTGCCACTGGTATCTTGACGCTGCCAAGGCCGGGAAGCCTGGGGAAAGTGTGGGATGCCGACAGGCCGGGAGGTCAGGACATGGGAGGATGATGCCATCTGGATATCAAAATCGAGGGTTCACCTTGCTTATAACCTGTCAACTTGTCAGTTCTTCAGGGTCCTTTCCCAACTCCAATTCGAACAGACATAGCAATTGGATCCGGCCGATTGGTTGCTGTCGGCGGCGTTGATCGGAAACTTTTTATTAGCCTCGTGGAACCTTTACAGCCGAACGGGGCTAGAAGAGTTGGCAGCGATCCTTGTGAATTTTTTACCATGATCGAAACCCGGCCCGGCGATAAAGCACTTTGCACTTTTCAAGGGGGAGAGGGGGGCTTGAAACTTCGGTTGAGAATCGGTCTATGAAAGTTTACACTTTGAAGGCGGCGGGCTGGACTTGCGGTGACAGCTGCTGCATGTGAGAAGCTGGAAGGAAGCCCACACACAACGCACCCCGGGCGGCCGTTGATGCAATTCCAGGCAAAATCCTGCCACAGAAAAATGGCTCCCCTTCGGCCGCTCACTACCAGAGAAAGAAAAAGACTGGAGCCTCGGGCTTAACCGGCAACTGCGTTGCTGTTAGCGCTACTGTGCCGGCCAGTGATAAGGCTGGAAATTGAGCAGAAAGGCAGTGGATGGCTGGCGATGGCCCGTGCCCGCACTGACAGGGGCGCCGGGAAGACTCGCAAAGCTCAAAAGCTGGTCTCTTCCAAGGCCCACTTGTCGAATTTTTTTCCCTCTCCCCCCCCAAACCCTCTCGTCCGCAGAATTTAATTCTCGCGACCTCCCCATCTCTTCCCGTTTCCAATCTCTCACCGCAGAGATCTCTCCACTCATTCTTTTCTAATCGAGGCCGACTTGATCAGAAATCTTCAAAATGTCTGACGTTAAGCCTCACGTTTTGGGCATGCCCGTAAGTTCAACCTCTCTGCCGCCGTCATCTCCGTTAATTCCCTCGGATCCGTCCACGCCGACGCCCACGAAACCCCTCGGAGCCCTGTCGTCATGACTGCCATCACCAATTGACCCCGACGACTCGGAACAATGGTCTCTTGGATGATGGCCTTCAAGATGGCATCCTCACGAGTGCTGTTGGGCACCGGCTGTAGCGGTTACCCCTCCAAACGGACGATATCAGAATTGTGCGCAGTTTAACTAACATGTTTTGCAATAGCCCTTCGTGGTGGACTTCTTGAGTACGTAGAACCCGAAATCAACGACCGGACGAACATTCACATTCTCTTCTCTTTTCCTTGAGAATGCTGGGTGTCGGATATCCCTCGCTGCGCCGCAGTTGGTTGGGCCTCGCAATTCACAACAGCATGCTGACAACATACAACAGTGGGTGGTGTCTCCGCCGCCGTCTCGAAGACCGCTGCTGCTCCCATCGAGCGCATCAAGCTTCTCGTTCAGAACCAGGTACGTTGTTACCGGGCACACATCTGCCCTCCCTGACTGCTCTCTTGTGGGCGGGGCAGCTGGAATTGCTGCATATGCTACGGTGGATCAATCTGATCTCCGCTGTCACGTGCCAGCAGCTACAGTCCTCCCTGGAGAGCGGCAGGTCCCGCAACCACACATTTCTGACGGATCACTAACAACCCTCCAGGATGAGATGATCAAGGCCGGCCGCCTCGACCGCCGCTATGCTGGTATCACCGACTGCTTCAAGCGCGTCACCGCCGACGAGGGTGTCATGTCCCTCTGGCGTGGCAACACTGCCAACGTCATCCGTTACTTCCCCACCCAGGCCTTGAACTTCGCTTTCCGTGACAAGTTCAAGAAGATGTTCGGCTACAAGAAGGACAAGGATGGCTACGCCAAGTGGATGGCTGGTAACCTTGCCTCCGGTGGTGTAAGTTTTGCTCTGGATCTACTATTCGCCCGAGGCCTGTGCTGACATTGATATCTCTAGGCCGCTGGTGCCACTTCCCTCCTCTTCGTCTACTCCCTTGACTACGCCCGTACCCGTCTGGCCAACGACTCCAAGTCTGCCAAGGGTGGCGGTGCCCGTCAGTTCAACGGTCTCATCGACGTCTACAGAAAGACTCTCGCCGCTGACGGCATCCGCGGTCTCTACCGTGGCTTCGGTCCTTCCGTTGCCGGTATTGTCGTCTACCGTGGTCTCTACTTCGGCATGTACGACTCCATCAAGCCCGTCCTCCTTGTCGGTGACCTCCAGAACAACTTCCTTGCCTCTTTCGCCCTTGGTTGGTGCGTCACCACCGGTGCCGGTATCGCCTCTTACCCCCTTGATACCGTCCGTCGTCGCATGATGATGACCTCCGGTGAGGCTGTCAAGTACAAGTCCTCTTTCGATGCCTTCCAGCAGATCGTCCGCAAGGAGGGTGTCAAGTCTCTCTTCAAGGGTGCCGGTGCCAACATCCTCCGTGGTGTCGCCGGTGCTGGTGTCTTGTCCATCTATGACCAGCTCCAGGTCCTCATGTTCGGCAAGGCCTTCAAGGGTGGTTCCGGCTAAATGCACTTAGCCATTGTACAAACACAACAATGACAGGGGAAGGATGGTGGCGGTTTTGGGGAAGAAGAGATGGGTAGACAGGGTGGATCCGTTCGTGGCCGCATGGACGTGCTGGGACGGTGGAAAAACACTTGCGGGTTAAAATTGGGCATGTCTGGCGTTATGGGACGCGGATGGGCCGAGGGTTACTCGCTGTAATTTATACTCTTTCAGCCATTCCTGGTGTATTCCTCGTCACGATGGGATTGCTTTGCCACTCCTGGCTATTTCCTTTGGTTGCATGCGAATCATAGATCCTTGACAGTACTGAATTTGCGGTTTAGAGTGATTTTTCTCGTCCTTGCCTACTTTGTGAGATGTCATTTTGTAAAAGATATACCTCCTTCCATATATCAACACCAAGGTTGCCGGTGATATGGATGGAAGACCAGAATGGTGATGCTTCACCTGACAAACGGTCACGTTACGTAATTGGCCAGTTGCGTCACGCTTTCCAATTTCAATCTTTCAACTCCAACCTTGTTCAATTAATTAAACGAACCCCAACCGCCCCAGATTCCTACCTAACGTCGAAATCACCTTTCATCTCAAGTCTTAGCAGAACAACTATTCGACTTGCTAGATATATCAGCATGCCACCAAAACAGTCTACCGGTGCGGGCGACCGCGATCGACCAGCCGGGAGTGTTAACAAGTCCAGCGCTGCTGCAAAAACGGCAGCCAACTCGAGTAAACGCCCCACAGCCAATACCACTACTGGTGCCAACAAGAAGAAGAGAAAAGCCACACTCTCCGACGAAGAGAACGACTCTGGCAGACGACGAACCCAGCCAGAAGTGGAGGAGGAGGAAGAAGACGAAGAGGACGAAGAGGACGAAGACGACGAGAGGGAGTCGATCCCGCCTGAGCTACTCTCAAAGATCGTTCACGAGCTGTTTGAGCACAAGGAAACCAAGATCACCAAGGACGCCAACAATGCTCTGTCGGGGTATATGGATGTTTTTGTGAGGGAGGCGATCGCGCGAGCGGCTGCGGAGAGGAAGGGGGCTTTTTTGGAGGTGGAAGATTTGGAGAAGGTGGCGGCGCAGTTGGTTTTGGATCTTTGAGGTTATGGAGGAGTGGGGACAGTCAGCATATGGGCAAGAGCCAGGACGGTGGTCACCGACGACAAGGCTGAATGGACAGTGGGGCTTTGGTTGTGAGGCTATTTGTACGGCATCTTCAGGGCAAAGGCAGGGTGGATGGCCGCCGTTGAGTTGGTTTATGGCGGATGGGTAGCGGATAGTGTTATGGAAAGGAAGAGAGGGGGTTTACCAACACGCAACATCCGGCCGATCATCTTTCAGATGCCGGCCAGGAGACGGAACGGAACAGGTTCGTTGTTTAAGTCGGGCCAGTACCGATGCAGGAGGGTGATGTTTCTTGGCCCTGTGCTTTGTTGTTCCTGCTTTTATGGGGTTGGGGGCGTGGGATGGAATAGAATACAAGGCGTCTAGGAAAAGGCAGATGGAGTCGGACTAAGTCTACTGAGGGGATTGATGAAGGGAGTCCTCCTCTAGGAAGGCCTTCTAATACAAACAAGTCTTTAGACATGACTCTGATGTTGGCACATGACATAAAACGACAAGAGAACATGAATCGAAGCGTCAGTTCGGACGATGAGTTAGGAAGATGCTGCGAATCCGCCACCACCCCCATCAGCTTCTCCAAAAGTTGGTGCGTATGCATGTTTTGGTAGATCGGGCTGTTGAATCTTGGAAAGCTATCAATGAGAAACAAAAGCGACGCTACGAATAATAGTCCTCCTTGCGTTTGCCGTGGATGTTTCGACAGGGTGAATGCTTGTTACGGGACCTGCACTCCGTAGGGGAAAAGCCAAGATATGGATGACAGAAAATAAAAAACCCCAAGCAGCAAGCGCCGACCAGAAGATGTCGCTGTGTGAGCCGAGGCGCTTGGGGGAGAAGGCTGAAACCGAGAGCTGTTTGACATGCGTCACAGAACCCGCACTCTGTGGCAGAAGAAGCCCGTGCATAGGTCTGGTGGGCGGCCCCCTGCCAACCCCTGTTTTTTCTGGAGAGCCTCCACGGTCACCCGCTCTTCCAGCGGCGCGAACTGGACAACAGCAAACCTTATTTCGGCTCCATCTGTGTCCGAATCCACTCAATTCGACGTCAACCTCGACTTCTTCTCCATGCTGGCCACAGCCGCCCCAGGGCCACGAGGGCAGCAACCGCTGTGGCTTGCTCCCCGGGGCTGTGGCCGGCGATGGCACTGGATCAGAGGCTTCATCGTCAGCCGGCACTTGCAGCGCTTCCTGTCAGCTCTCTTCCACTAGGACTTGGCCACGCAAGAGAAGCAAGCCCAAGACCTTCAAAGCCACACGGAAGACACAGACATCCGGGCGGCTGCTACGAATATATACTACATTGACAAGGTGCTAACAAAGTGCCATAGGTATTGGTGCAGCCAAGCGAGGGGTAGTTGTTAGTGAAACGCCGCATCGAGGCGGGAGAGAGATGGCTTGTTCCCAGCAGTCTGGGACCAGTGAGATTCTCATCCATGTCCCCCAAAACACCATCTCAGGATAGCTTGCCACCACACAGACGAACCCATGATGCGTTCGCAACAACATCAATTGCCAGCTGCAAACACGAGCAGGACCTCTTTCAGCATTGATCCTTGATATAAACCAATTTCCTTTGGTTTTTCTTGGTGGCATCGCAGCTTTCCTAGCCTAGCGCCGAGAGGTTGCGGTCAAAACGTCGAGACGTTTCAAAGACCTCACCTTGGACCCCCCGGCCCTTGCAAGCACCCCCTGTCCCCCCTACCATTCGGATGTCTCGAGATGCGCTGCAGGTGGATGCGTGCGAGTGCACCTTCAGACGATCCTTCACTTTCCCGCCGGGACCATATTCATGCTTTAAATCACGGCACGTCCCAGACCTCCTGGCCTGGCCTTCTCTTTTTTCCTCTTCATCTGTCCATAGTCTTCAGTTCAGGTGTCGTCCTGTTTTCTTAATCTTTTTCCTCTCTCTTCTCTTCTTCGCCGTCAACCATTCTTTTGACCCTTTACCAACTACCAGGCTAGACCTGTAATATTCACACAGCGCCAGTCGCTTTATTATCAGAAAACAACTTAACAAACACTCTCTTTTTCGACGAGCCGGACACTCGCTTCAAACCTCCCCTTTTTATTTTATCACCAAACAACACAAAACCACATACACATATACCTCAAAATGCAGTTCAAGACACTTGCCCTTGCCGCTCTCGCGAGCTTGGCCTCCGCTCAAAGAACCTGGGTTGTCACCGTTGCGCAGAACGGCAGCCTCACCTTTTCCCCCGACAACATCAAGGCCGCCCCAGGCGAGTTTGTCCAGTTCCAGTTCCTCGCTGGCAACCACACCGTCACTCAGTCCACCTTCGACAAGCCATGCCAGCCCATCGCCATGCACAGCAACGCTACCGGCTTCCACTCCGGCTTCCAGCCCGTGGCCGCCTCTGCCTCGATGGGCATGATCCCCACCTACACCATCCAGATCAACAACACCAACCCCCTCTGGCTCTACTGCGCTCAGGGCCGTCACTGCGAGAACGGCATGTCCATGGTCATTAACGAGCCGTACGTTTTTTTCCCCTCTACCTCTTCAGACTGAAGATATGACAAACTAACACATCAAAACAGAGCAACCAACCCCAACCGCACCCTCGCCAACTACAAGGCCCTTGCCGCCCAGGCTCAGACCATTCTCCCCGGCGGCAGCGCCTCGGGCGGCCAGACCGGCAGCACCGACTCCCCCACCACTCCCCCCACCGGCACCACCCCCGATGGCGAGACCGCCCCCGGCACCGAGACCTCCGAGAGCGCCTCCCCAAGCGTCACGGCCGGTGCTGGCATGCTCGCCGCGCCAGGAGCCTTTGTGCTCTTTGCCGCCGGTGCCGTTGCCATGCTTCTTTAATGTCCATTTTTACCACCTGGGTATTAGAGTGATGTCTTTTTCAATTTCAAAAAGCAGGAGGAGGAATTTAATATTTTTTGGGACTTGTTTCAAAGGGATAAACAGGAGGCTACCTATCTAGCCCTCGGGTTTTGGGGCTGGGTGAGTGGGGATGATGATACCAAAGAGAGAAAGAGCCTGGTGAATGGAGTCGTTTTATGTTGTTCAATTCTAGGGGGAGATATCTTGGTGTACATAATTCTTTGTTGTGGTTGCATGATATCGCCCCGGTGTTCTTTTTTGTTTTTTTGACTTGGGGCTTTTTGCAAAAGGAAACCAATGTGTTTTTCTATTGCATTTTTTAGCTGTATCAAAAATTTATATGTGGTGTTGTTTATGGTAACCTTTTCGTTCAAGAATATATGCCAAGTGTGGTGATCATGAAAAATGCAACGTAATATGGCTTGAAGCTTTGTATGACAAATTTGACTAGACAGAAAAGTCCACGTATATGATACATCCATAATTTTCCCTTCCCCAAAAAAGCCCGGAAAAACAAAACTCGCTTCTTGACTATACCTATATAGCTAATAACCCTATTCATCCTTCTGCCCCGGAATTTTCCTCACCTTCCTCCCCTTCGCTGCCGCCTCACACAACGGCCTCCTCGGCTCCGTCCCCGGCCACCCCTTGGGCATCTTGACATAGCCGACCTTTCTGTACTTGTCGCTCTTTGCGAAAAAATCAACCCAGTGCTTCAGCCCGTCGTGCACCTTTTTCAACGCCTCCTCCCTCTCCTTCTTTTTCATCTCCTTGAGCTCCGCGCGGGAGAAGTGCTTGTCTACGGCTGGGTCGTCCAGGGGGAGGTACATCTCTTCCACCCCCCTCATGTCGGGGGAGCGGTCTTCGGCAAAGCAACCCGTGACGTAGGCGCGGGCGGCGTCGCAGCCGGCAAAGTAATGGTAGGAGCCGCCGGGGCCGTAGGTCCGGCGGTTGGAGGAGACGTCGTAGATTGTCCAGTTGATTGCTAGGTAGATGGGGAGGTCGGGGTTGGTGCCGTCGTAGAGGGAGAGTTCAGCTGGGGTGAGGTAGATCGGTCCTTGCTGCGGGGGGATGTTAGTGACGGAAAGGGGGCGGGTCGAAAGGGGGCGGGGGAAACGCACGAAGAGCTCCTTGTAGTAGGCTTTGGTTAGGTACTTTGGGGGGTTGGACATGCCCCAGAAGAAGGTCTCGCCGTTGGAGACGAGGTAGCTCAACCCGCAGGAGGCGAGGAAGAGGAAAGAGATGACACGGAGGGCGTCGAGAGCGATATTGGCGGTGTCGTACTCGTCGACATCATCTTTGGACTTTTTCTTCTTGGACTTTGGCTTCTTTACGGGTTGGGATGTTTTCTTGCTGGTGGATTCTGATTCTGAGGAGGAGAGCGTCTGAACTCGTTTGAGGGGGAGCTGTTGTTCGGTTTCTGAGGCAGAGGAGTCTTTGGCCTCGGGCTTGCGCCGCCGGACTGCGGGTTCGGGGGAGGCCATCAGGAGGGTTTACAAGAGGGATTCAGGAGAGCTTGGGACAAGTAGATTCAATTGGGGTGTTTAACGGTGGACAAACGGATATTGTACTCCGTACAGCAAGAGGTGGTATGTAGGAAGAGAAGTCCGGTATGGCCAGATCTCCAACGTTGTTTTTAACCGGCCATGCGAGGCTGAGAAGTGGGATGCGACGGAGGGATGGGAACTGACGGTCCGCGATTGCTGTAATCAATGAGTGACCATTAAACCCCCCCCCCCACTGTGCTTCTGCTTCGGTGAGCCGTTCCGCAATCTCGGATTGGAGCGAGGCTGCAGATGACCGAGAGCCCCGCTTTGGACCGCGAAGCTAGCTCACGCGTCGCCCATAGCAACTCCCCACAGTACGATATGCCGGGCTGTGGTTGGTCAAAATGGCCTGAAGAAAGCACTGGGCAGGTCAGTGGTAAATACAGGAACCCTGTAAAATTAATAACGCTCTGGTCTGTCTCTCCCTCAGTGGGACGATTTCCAGATTATCAATCCCAAGATTGCGATCACGACTTTTATGACTGACCACCACCTGCCATTGCATTCACCCTTTTTTGTCGCACATTTTTCATGGTGCAGGTCTAGCACACTTTTACACACAACCACAACCGTATCCTACCCATTGTATTTTGGGCACGACACGAGCTTTTATCTTGATCCGAACCCTGATAACAAACGAGAGTGAGGGTATAAATAGACTTCGACGCACGGGGAGAAGCCACCACCCCCTCCACAAGACAAAAAGACAAGACAACACCCTGTCGTCATTCGGCAAACCACCTACCAACTGCGCAAACCCAACATCAGTCCTTTACAGAATCGCTTTGCATGACACCACAATAACATATACCTTCAACACTCGACCATGTCTATGCCGTCGAGTCCTGCCGGTGGCGGCACCACCACCACAACACCCCTCCAGCCCATGTCGCATAACCAACAACGCGAGCGCGATCCCGCTCTCCTCTCGCCCACCCAGACTAGAGGTCGCGGCCTGACCCTCGGAGCTTCCACGGACAATGCGCGCGACAGCTCGGTTCACGAAAAGATTAACCAGTTCAACTCGCTCGCCGTGCAATCAAAACAACTCGAGCGCAAGACCGCCGATGCCGCCCTCAAGCGCGCCATGCTTGGCCGGGAGGAGGCCGAGAGCGAAATGCGCCGCTACCGTGACGAGTGTAGAATGCTCAGGAGGGCGGTAGAGGAAGGGAGAGAACGGGAACGAAAAGTGGGCGAGAGACTGGAGACAGTAATGGTATGTTTACGGTCCTTTTCCGGTAGCTAATCCGGGCGCCAAGCAGACAAAGACTAATGCGGGAATAAACAAAACAGGAGAGCTATGGACGCGCAAAGGAGACACACGAACACACCAAAGAACTCTGGGAGAAGGAGATCCGTCGCGCCCGAAAGGAGACCTTCAAGACCCAGAGTGCCTTTGTCAAGCTTCAGGAAGAGCTCAAGAATTCTCGGAACGCCCACAGGTCGACCGAAGAGGAGCTTCATCGCGAAAAGCAGCTATGCTCTGAACGGGCACAGGACGCTTTTACCGCCAAATACCAGCTTGTAGCTCTTCAGAACCAACTTGAGCAGGCTCTCGAAAAGATCAAGACACTTGAGCAGGAACGTGACTCGCTCAAAACGATGGTCGAACAAGAGAAGCAGCTCCGGCTAGTGGCCGAGGAGGGCAAACGCCCCGCATCCGACGACGAGAGAATTACGCCACGCAAGCGACCACGGACATCCTCCATCAGCTCATCATCGTCCGATGTACCCGACTTTGAGGAGATTACCCGGAAATGGGAGTGGGAGAAGCAGCGCGCCGACAGGGCAGTGCAGCAAGTGCAGTTCCTCGAGACCGAGTGCCGGTTGAGGGTCTGCGCCGCGGCCAAAGCCTTTCGTCGAAGCAGTTCAAGCCGAGGGAGCACAAGCACTAGTCGTCGATCCAGCCCCCGACGCAAACGACCCAGTCTCTTGAGAATCGCAGATGCTGCCGACGCTGTCATCATTGGAGGCAACGCCGAGCCGTCTCCTGATCTCGCCTCACCAAAGCGTTCCAAGACCGACATGCTCAGGGAGGAGCTGGGCTCTCGGAATGACAGGTTCTTTACACCGGTTGAGCAACCTGTACGTTATTCTCGCACGCCGAGCGTTGACCCGCTAGATTTCGCGATGCTTGATAAGGACAGGACATCGCTACTGTCGTTGCTCGACGCCCCCCATAGAGAGGAGAGCCCAGCGTTGACGTTTAGCATTCCCACCGTTCCAGCACCCGCCCCAGCCGCAACAGTAAAGCAGGTTGTTCGGCAAGAAGAACCGGAATCGGATGTCGAGGTTCATAGATCGGTCCCGCATCCTGTGCCAGAGCCTGTTGTTCCCGTCCATCAGGAACCGTCCCCCCGTTCTGCCGCGCCTTCGACCGACCCTTTGCCATCTGTCAAGACCCTCAGCAACGAGCTACCAGCCCCTGCTCCGCGTCCTCACACCTCGAATTCGTTTCATCGGTTCCGGGAAGCCGCCGCCAAAGCCGCGCTTACTGTTGTGACAACCACGACAAAGGTGCCACTCAAAGACGAGAACAAGGACCCGAACCTCGCTTCCAAGATCATGAAGATGCAAAAAGAACAGCAATACCAAACTCCCAACCGAGGGAATATCTCAGCCGGGAGTGAAAACGAGTGGGACAAGCCAAGCTTTGACGTGACGAACCCGGCGCTGACGCCGACCATGACGAGGGAGGAAGCTCTAGAGCAGATAAGAGATCGGAGAGTCCGGGCTAGGAGTGTCGGGCGTCCTGGTGGTGCTGCTGGATCTCAGGGAACCCTGTCGAGGAAGGTGTCGACTGAGACGATGAAGAGTGGCAGCGGGCCAAGGGGGAGGGAGCAGGAGAGGAGGGATGTTAGCGTGCAGAGCGCGCCAACTGTGATGACGGGAAATAGGGAGCCCAGCAGGGGGGCGGTTGTGGGGGGGAGAAGGGTGAGGAATTGAAGTACGATGATAAATGATTGGAAAGTGGCAAGGGAGAGGAGGAGGAGGAGTCAGGATATGACATGATATCCCTTACTGTTTGACTTTTTTTTGTCGGCTTCGGATTTGTATACACCCCTCTCAGCACACACACACACACACACACACACCCACATACACACAACACCCGGTTTGCGGGTTTTTTCGGTTCAGGTTTACAGCAGCATCATCATCACATGGAAAAAGGAAAGGGGTGGGGGGGGTAACACAGGACATTTTTGCATTTCTTCAGGAGTTGCGAGGTTGTCTCTTTTTTTGTCTTCTCCGGGTCTGGATGCCAATGGATGGAAACTGCAAAATCATGATTACAACTCTGAAACTGGACAAAAACTGGGGAAACTTTTCTTACTTGGCGCTCTGGTGTTTCTTTTTTACTGGACGGACGGACGGCTGGCACAAACTTCTATAATACCCCTAACCATTTTGTGTTTTTTCTTTTTTTTCTGTTTGGCTCTTGAAACCATTTTCAAGGAACGCATGGGGTTGGGTGGGAAAGTCTGGCCAAGCGTTTTGCGTTCAGGGGTTGCTGGTTGGGTACTGTCGACGATATCGGGGTGGTGGTGGTGCTGGCTTGACAGGCTTCACTGGTTGTTTAATTGACATTTTACATTGTTCTCATCACAAATTGCTTCGAATGCTGTACTCGACGGTTGGTGATGTATCACTACTTATTTCTTCTTGTCATGAAATGCCATGTAATTAGAATCTGATCATGTCAAAAATCATCAAACTGTCATTGTCATCACCATCATCACCCCAATCCAATCATCGTTTAGACCAAACATCAGTCCATCATTGCGATACTCTCGGTCTACTCCTCCTCAGCTTCCCTTTGGCCCATTTCCAACTTGTGCGGATAAAAAAGACACAGACCGACCCGTGGCATTTCCACTCTCCCCAAGGGAATGACCAGCAACCGACATGGCCCTCGACTTCCTCCTGCCACCTCTGGCAACCCTATGCTGGTCCTTTGTAGCAGACAGCTCCCTCTGCTCCATCATCGCGGCGGTGATCTCTCTGGCACTAACAAAGTACCCCGAAGATAATATCGCCGTGTCCCTCACCTGCTCGGTCGTTACAGCTGGCCAGACCACAAAAACATCCAGAAAATATGTGGCTTCGACCGGTGAATGAAGAGGAGGAGAAGACGTCCCGCTCGATGCTGCTCCCTTGTGGATCCCTTTCAAAGCAGTCTTGTTGCTGCCATTGGCGTGTGATTTTGAAGGAGATGTCTCGAGCGAGCATGAAGACTTGGCGCTGAGCGGCAGCCAAAACTTCTTGTTGTTCAAATCGTCGTCCTCTGGGTCCGTCTCAAATTCCACTCGTCGTTCAAGCCTCTGGATGTACTCCCACTCCTTGCAAGCCTTGGCACAGTATGTCTTCAACTCGGAAACAAATGGCTGACGTTTGGCCTCCAGCACAAGGCTTTCGAAGCAACTTGCGACGGATCTAACCACGGAATCGGTGCATTCGGTGCTGATGGAATCAGTGATGTTCCTGTACTCGGCAAGTGTCCGGAAGAGTACTGAGCGCAGGTGAGCCTCGACCTCTTCGTTTTCTTCGGCCAGATGGTCGAGGAATTCATTTAGCTCGGAGGATTTGTGTAGGAGATAGATGGGCTGGAAGATGGCATTGCGCAACTCATATCCAAGAATGGCGAGGAAAGTGGCTATTCGCATGTGTTTGGCGGTTGCGGAGTTGGAGACGGGGAGAGGGAAGATCCGATCAGTGCGGCTCAGAGCAGGGTGGCTCTTGATCGTGGTCCAGTTGACACCATTCAGGGGCAGGTCATCACAAAAGTATGTCTCGGCCAGTTTGACGGCGGAGTTGCGGATGGAGTCCATGATACTGCAACTTCACCCTTCCGAGTTAGCAATCATATCATAGTCAACTTGAACAAGAGTGAGGAGGACATACATGTGCTTGATATTTTCCGTAATGGGAACCAGCCTGGCTGAAAATGTTGATAATCTCTCAAGCTTGGCTGTCTCCTCACTCAGCACCTGCTTCACGGAGTCAATCTGCCGCTGCATCTTCCCCCTTTCGTCGCCCAGCTGCGTCTCATTGTCGGCGAGCTTCTTCTTGGCCTCGAGGTATTGGCACTCAAGAGTTTGCTTCTGCTTCAAGGCATCCTGGAGCTTTTTGGAAGCATCATCACCTTGCTTCCTAGCTGCGTCTAAACTTGTCTTGAGTCTCACAATCTGGCTGAGTGTATGGGTGTTGTCACGTTCGAGATCGCTGTATTCCTTCCGGAGTTTTTTGTTCTCGGCGCCAATGGAGGCAACTTGCTTGACGACCGGATGGGATGCCAACGTAGTAAACAAATTCTCAATGTCGTCCAAAGAAGGCGGAGTTGTTGAAGCGGTGGTGTTGGAGGAGGAGAGAGTTGCCAGTTTCCCGGTGGACATGCTGGTCAGAGTCAGCTAATATTGTGGGGTTTAATCAGGTGGTTGATTAAGGGGCAAGGCACGTTGGAGAGTATGACACCATGTGGGACTGAAATTTTGCCTGTTCGAATGTTGGGAAGGAGGCATTATGGCGGACAACCACCTTCTTTTTAACTTGCTCGACAGTTTCATCATCTGCATCATTGCTTGTCAAATCTCTGGCTGATTCTCTCACACCAACATCCTGTGCCACCCATCTCCTCTCGTGGCCAATAATGGCACGATGGGCCTCAGTGCGTTGATTGTCCAGCACCTTCCCACATGAAGCTCAGCCTTCCATTTCAAAGTGAAGCTTGTGGTCAGACCCCAAATCTTCATCAGGATTCTCACAGAAAAAACACTTTGATCATGATATGCGATGAGCCAGTGAGGCGAGCAGGTCATCACCTCCCCCCAAGTTGAATGCAAGCCATAAATCATGTCCGGGCCCGCCACCAATCAATGTTCGGTACTGTCTCCGGATAGACAGCCAATTGCCGGTGTCTTTCCGGAGCAAACGGGCTGATAGCATTTGATCCATATGCCTCTTTCCATCGGGTTGATGCCGTGGCATGGAAACTTGAAAGTTTGACAATGGAATTGTGATAGAAGAGCCAATGCTATTTTTATCTGCTGAGATGGCCAGTCATGACGAAATGCCGTTTTATGTTGAGTCGCAAACCAAAGCCTCACTCTGCGGTTCTCCGTGGTCAGGTGGGTTTGATGAGATGGCTTCACATGTAGGTTCTTTTGGAACAAACGGATCCAAGTGACCTTGGCCCTGATCTTGATAGCTGTCAGATTGTGATATCTATGTACCTAGAGCTATCAAACTCAATATGCTGTGCAACCATGCAACCATTACTCCGTTTGATAAAGACTACCTGCGGCCCTTATACAACGCATATCTCCACGCCCAACCTCAACAACTACAACACAAGGACAGCGCGATTAGTTCAGTGGTTAGAATACTCGCTTCCCATCTCGCTCTTGGACAAGCGAGGGACCCGAGTTCGAATCTCGGATCGCGCAGCTGATACTGTTTCGCTTCTTTTTGGTTAGCTTTGGTGCTAACATGGCAGGCGTGGTCAACTTCTTTATGGCAGAAGGAGCGGAGGTGAGTCGGGAAGGGGCGGTGGACCCCTCGGCCCGAACTGGGTACAGTTCAATGGATTCATCTGAGGTTACCTGGTCGAGGACTACCAAAGAGTGGAGGTATGAGAGTGATGCTCAACTGGAAACAACGGTTGATGGGCATGTGTTTTGAAAACGGATTAGGTACTTCAGGGTTGGGACTTGTGTTAGTTAGATACCTACCCAGTTCAAGACTCGCGAGGAGAGGTAAATGTGACTCCACTGCTAACTCGGTGACAACATTGTAACGGGTCTATTTGTCTTGTTAAATTGTTTAGACCATAGACTTGCTTATGTTGAGCGGTTGGAGTAGTTGTGGTCTCTGAGAAAGACGCTGATTTCTGCGTGCCCTATCCATATTCACAAACTTGACGTCCTGAGGCGAAGTAACGACTTGAAAGTCACACATGTTGAGGTGAAGCAGCATGGCATTGCCGTTTAACACACGAGGCTGAATGAAGCCTTCATCGAACGAGTTATATGAGCATCGGTGGTATTAGAAACTTGATGCCACTCGCCATCTCATTGGCTGTAGTACTAATTGCTATCACAGAACAGAGGTCTCCAATCTCGCGGCAGCCGATGCACGTCAGACTTTTCCACAACCGACACAGCAGCTGTGCCTCCCATCTGTCTTGCGGAAAAGGAAGCTCCATGGTGATGCGGCCCGAGCTCCTTTTTGTGAAACGTCACGAGTGCGGAAGAGACGAAGGGCACGAGCCACCCTGCGCCGCGAGCCACGCATCCGGCAACAGAAGCGGAAGCTTCCCGAGCGAGAAAAAGAGAAACGGGAACGCTTTCGAAGCACACCCCTGTCATCATCCTGCTGACATTTAAGGCTTCAATATTTCCAACTGCTGAGCCTCCTCTGACAAACTGATGTAACCAGCCTGTATTTGATCATGGTGCTGAGAAGGCGCCTTTACTGTGTCTATTTTTCTTTCCTTTCGAATGCAATGAATGAATGAATGGATGGATGAATGAATGAATGCGCCGCCAATCGATGAACTCCGCCGTGTTACCATCGTCTGTTTACCCCGAAACCACTGAGAGCTAGGAACCGGATCTCACTCGGCTCCATGGCCAGACCGGCCGGCGACCAGCTGAACGCTCACGCAGCACCAGCAACAAATGGCCATATGGGCATCTCGCAGCCATCCTCCTCTCAACCGCTTTCCACCACCCAGCTTATCAGCCACATTCCCAAAATCCTCCCTCACGAGCGCGTCTTCCCCATACAGATAGGGTCTGAGCTCTTCAAACTATCGGGTGCATCGCTATCATCCGATGGTATGTATATCATCTGAGTGGGTGGAGGGAATGAGCACAAACTGACTGACATGAACAGCGCCGTCGTACTTTTCCCAATACTTTCTGTGTCAGCTAAAACAGGCCGAAGAAAATGGAGAAGACATTTCCAACGCCATCCGGACCTTGTCCATCGATCGTGACCCAGACACGTTTAAAGACATTGCTCTACACCTTCAGGGGTATCATGTGAAACCGCGAGATGCAACGCACTTTGTGCGATTGTTTGCCGATGCACAGTTTTACAGACGTGAGACAACGCTTCTATTGCTACTTGCTGCAAGGCCGAAGACATGTTGGGCTAACGCTGTGTCTTGCTAGTCCCCAAGTTGATGTCCCAGTTGTACGAGGAGAGCATCTTTACTACTATTGGAGAGCGCCAGTTTGAAATACCGCGAGAGCTATTCAATGACCCAGGGAACTCACCCAACTTTTTCTCGCTGGGCTTTGCTGTCTTCTTTTCCTCACCAGACGAGCTCTTTCCTGGCTTGGACAGAGAAGGGCTTCTTCGGCCACCATCGATTGTGCCCCCTGCGATCCCAACACGTAACGGGGATATTTTTGCCGAGCTACTAAACCTTCTCCGAGGATATCCGGTCAATATTCGCGATGAAGGCCATCGCGCAGAGCTACTCCGAGATTGCCGGTATTTCAACTTCAAAGGGCTCGAGCAGCGTCTGATCCCGCATCAGATATCCTACAACCTGTCACGTAGACGACACGAAATTGTTCTTCGGCTCAGGGACATACTCAAAAGCGGCATCACGGTAGCTTCCGAGCCCACCGCACTCGATCCAGCCGCCGGATGGGTCAACTACGCCCGCCCGTTCGTCGACGAGAAATCTTATGAGCTAGTGCTCGAGATTGGCGATGAGAGCACCAGGCTACAGTTTGGACCGAATGGATCGATCCGAGCCGAGTTCTTTGGGGAAGTCAAGACTCGCGTGGCGAAACTTTTCGAGGTCATCTCTACCAAGCTCAACTTACCGCCCACAACACAGCCCCTCGGGTTGCTAATGACACAAGGGGGTGCGAGCAGCCAACCAGCTACGCCGGGGAATACACCGCTTAGCGAGGATTTGGTAAGGGTTGTGATGGATCCCGAGGCAAGCGTCACGCTGGACGGAAGAGCCTGGAGCTTGGAAGAGGCGGGGAATAGCTCGGTGCCGTCATCGGCTGGGGGACTGGATGGTGTGAGTGGCGGTGGTGAACAGAACTCGCCCTCGGCGTTACTGCTGTCTGTTCCGGCCTCACAGCCGTTTTCGAGGAAGAGGAGGAGGGTGGATATGAATGGCGGACTGGAGGAATGGATTGTGCGGACTGGGCAGTGGCGGCTGAGGATTCAAGGGGTCAAGAATGGGAAGGCGGCGGTAGAGTGTTGTTTGGTGGCGGTCAAGCTGGATGCTATGAGCTCGGAGCATGCTAGGAATCTGCAGAGGTCCTTTTTGGGAGGGTGACTTTGGATATGCTGGGAATGATACCTTGAGTTGTTGGATATGAGGGTGTTTGTATGTCGTTGTCATGTTGGAATTCATGGCATGGGATTATTGTGTTTATCCTATTACAAACTCTCTGTTTTTTTATTAATCAGCAAGCATATTACTTTATGACAACAGGCTGTGACAGTTCAGTGAGGCAACGAATGGATGAGTGTTGCACTGGCACTGACTGGTGATTCCATGTTCCAGTGGGTCTCTTGGCCATCAGATGTTGCTGGCAAAATATGGATCCCTCCCAAATTGAGATTGGCCTATCAATCTGGACCATGTAACCGTCAGGAGGCCCGCTCTTTCACTGTCCAGCCATCTCTTCCATGTCCCTTGGGGTGAGGCTTGCTGTGATGTATGCTGTATAGGACATATATGTATGTAGGTCGGGTGTCTGTAAGGTACAGACATAAACTGGTTGGGTATCTGTAGGGAGTGAAGCAAGTCGGGGCTCAGACGGCGAGACTGCCGGCATCCCGGACCCAGCCAGCCGGGCAGCAGACCGGACTGGGATTGGACAGACACGACGCTCGGGCCAAGGAGTGATCACAACCAGCGGTGTTTTGGGGGGTGCTTTCTGCGGTGTGCTCAGTGCACGGCAGTGACTGGCTGATAAAGCACGGGCAAGGAGAGGAAGCGCGCTTGCCTGCTTCGGGGAACGCTTCTGTCAACAATCAAATTTCCCCACCACTGTCACCCAAGTTCAACCTTCAGGCTTCCGAAGAACGACCAACCTTCAAATTTCCACTTCTCCAGCCAAACCCGCCTGTTGTTGTTGTTGTCTTGTGACCCAGCTGCTGTCTTTGGTTTTGCTGACAGGCTATATTCATATTGCACCTCTCTCTTTTTTTTGCAGCAAAGAGTACTTCTGCTACCAAGTCAAGATGCGTGAGATTATCAGCTTGAACGGTATGTTTTTTTTGCCCCGACCTGAAGCTCCTTTTTTTCTCAGCGTGGCGCGCGTCTTTGGCCTCACCGCATCGGTTGGGGGCACCTCGATATCGGCGCATACCACCGACTCAACACCCTTTTGGACGACTTTTGTGTTGATACTGACTTTCTCTGTCTATAGTCGGCCAGGCCGGTTGCCAGATCGCCAACTCCTGCTGGGAGGTATGTACAGCATCACCCCTCTCTCGACTCGTCCTCCTCCTCCCCGGTTGCCCGCATCGTCATCAGAGCTGCCTCGCCTCGTGACAACACACCAGGCGACATCATGACTTTCGATCTGCTCTGCTCGGCACCGATGAACACTACATTCGATATGCTTGATGGAATAGGGACTTTACTGACCTTACATGTTTAGCTGTACTGCCTTGAGCACGGCATCCAGGTATGCTCTCGTCCCCGATTTTTAGCGGTCGGAATATTGTGATACTGACCCGTTCATATCATTAGCCCGATGGATACCTCACTGAGGAGCGCAAGGCTGCTGACCCCGACCATGGCTTCAGCACTTTCTTCTCTGAGACTGGTGCGTACTTGGGACCTTTGATGATGTGTGCCCTCATATCTTTTGGCCCAGCTGACGGATGTATGCCCAAGCAGGAAATGGCAAATATGTTCCCCGGACAATCTACTGCGATCTCGAGCCCAACGTCGTCGATGAGGTCCGCACTGGTGCCTACCGTGGCCTCTTCCACCCCGAGCACATGATTACCGGAAAGGAGGACGCCTCCAACAACTATGCCCGCGGTCACTACACTGTCGGCAAGGAGCTTATTGATCAGGTGCTCGACAAGGTCCGCCGCGTGGCCGATAACTGCAGTGGTCTTCAGGGTTTCCTCGTTTTCCACTCCTTCGGTGGTGGTACCGGTTCCGGTTTCGGTGCTCTGTTGATGGAGCGCCTCTCGGTTGACTATGGCAAGAAGTCAAAGCTCGAGTTCTGCGTCTATCCTGCCCCCCAGACCGCTACCTCTGTTGTTGAGCCCTACAACTCTATTCTCACCACCCACACTACCCTTGAGCACGCCGACTGCTCCTTCATGGTCGACAACGAGGCCATCTACGATATCTGCCGTCGCAACCTTGGTCTCGAGCGCCCCAACTATGAGAACCTGAACCGTCTCATTGCTCAGGGTATGTTTTTCCAGAGCACCAGAGGTATTCTTTTTGACACCTGCTGACATATCTTCCAGTCGTTTCTTCCATTACCGCCTCGCTCCGTTTCGATGGCTCCCTGAACGTCGATCTCAACGAGTTCCAGACCAACTTGGTCCCCTACCCCCGCATCCACTTCCCTCTGGTTGCTTATGCCCCCGTCATCTCGGCCGCCAAGGCTGCCCACGAGGCCAACAGCGTCCAGGAGATGACCATGTCTTGCTTCGAGCCCAACAACCAGATGGTCAAGTGCGACCCCCGCAATGGCAAGTACATGGCTACCTGCTTGTTGTACCGCGGTGACGTCGTCCCCAACGACGCCCACGCTGCCGTTGCCACCCTCAAGACCAAGCGCACCATCCAGTTCGTCGACTGGTGCCCTACCGGTTTCAAGCTTGGTATTTGCTACCAGCCCCCCCACCAGGTGCCCAACGGCGATCTGGCCAAGGTTAACCGTGCTGTGTATGTATACCCTGGCTGTTATATATTTTATTTTGTTACAACTTGCTAACTATGCCTCTAGCTGCATGCTTTCCAACACCACCGCCATTGCCGAGGCCTGGTCCGCTCTCTCTCACAAGTTCGATCTCATGTACTCCAAGCGCGCCTTCGTCCACTGGTATGTTGGTGAGGGTATGGAGGAGGGTGAGTTCTCGGAGGCTCGCGAGGATCTTGCTGCTCTTGAGCGCGATTACGAGGAGGTTGCTGCCGATTCGATGGAGGGTGAGGATGTCGAGGCCGAGTATTAAGTGTGGAAGCACGGAAGCTACGTGTGTGGATACTCCGTGGTGGCAAAGTTTGGTATGTTGATTGTGGGCGAATCACCTTGGACGAAGGGTTGTTGTTGTTGCACCGAGTCCTTTTAGTCATCCCCTTTAGGCCTGCGATATCCCGTTGGCGAAAAGAGGCTCTCTGCGTTTTCATGGGTATACTTCCTTGGCAAGCGCGGACCCAGTGAATTTTATTTTGTTAGACGGAAAGTGAATAGTGAATTTTAATGGAGAACAGCAGAATACCTGGAGGGATATTATAATGTTGTCTTGTTTTGTTTTGTTTTGTTTGGGGAGTGGGACAGACTGTGTACATAGGAGAGATCCCCCGGAGTACAGTATTTGTTGTCACACCTAAATGGTACTTTTCCAAGTGATGCTCAATTATCGCGCATGTCTGCTTTCTGAGACCTGTACTAGCGAGGAGACGGGGTTATGTCTGCAACTGTCTGCAACAAGCTGCCATCTGCACCGTTGCTGCAGTTGCCGTTGGCTGTTGAGCTTGGGGGTTTACTGCAGCTCTGGCAGGACGAGCTTGGTTGGACCCTTGGGACCCAATCAAGGGTTGGGTTGCTGCCAAGGCGCTGTGACAGATCGAGGCATCCCCACTCTGCGGACTTTCCCGCCAGCTGTTTGGCTTCCAGGTTCCTCTCTGCTGCCCAAGGGAGCTTGGGGGAGTCGCAATCCCAGCCTCACGAACGTTGCCAGACCAGACCAGACCGGACGGTTGATTTTCCCCCACTCGACCACTCAACCAGACTCGACATCGCAAACTACGAATGCGCATATGCCATAGTCCACTGCTATGCCCGCATGATTCTTGTTCTTTTGTTTTCTGATTCCTACTGAGCGTCTCTTTCGTCCATTTCCCTCTTGTAATACACGCATTTCCTTTTCCCGCGCACGAAACCGCGACTGCCAGCGAGCGACCCGACCAAGCACGAGAAACAGACATCAGCCACCACCACCACCACCACCACCGAAGAAGGACGACTGAGCAAAAAAACATTTGGTCTCTTTTCGCAACACACGGCACATCTGGTTCTCACCATGGCCGAATCATCTTCTGCCGCCGCCGCCGATGCCGGTACGTGTTTTAAAAAGCAGTGGCAGACAGACCGGCGACTTTTTGGGCAACGGGGGCACGGGCTAACCGGAAATGATGGCTTTAGGGGCACCGAACCTCAACCTCACACCGGAAGAGAAACGAGTCTACGGCCAGCTGTTCCGAGCAGCTGATACAGAAAATGTTGGAGTTGTCACCGGAGAAGTTGCTGTCAAATTCTTTGAGAAGACAAGGCTAGATTCGAGAATCTTGGGCGAGGTTCGTGTTTCAGGGGCTGCATCCCCACCAGCCGATATTGTGACCTCACCAACAACGCTGACACTCTTGTTTTGTGATATTTCTACAGATTTGGCAGATTGCGGATAAAGAAAACAGAGGCTTCCTCACCCCGGCTGGGTTTGGCATCGTCTTGAGGCTCATTGGGCATGCACAGGCCGGCCGGGAACCAACTCCCGAGCTGGCTCTTCAGCAAGGTCCTATTCCACGATTCGATGGCTTCACACCGACCCCTGCCCCTATTCCACCGCCGCCCGCGGTTCAGGCCCAGGCCACGGGCGCCCCAGGTCCCATTCGCATCCCACCGCTGACTCCGGAGAAGGTTGCCCAGTATGCTGGCTTGTTCGAGAGACAGCCTCTTCAGGCTGGCGGTATGCTTCCTGGAGACCAGGCCAAGCAAATCTTTGAGAAATCTGGTCTTCCCAACGAGGTCCTGGGTCGTATCTGGATGCTTGCCGACACCGAACAGCGCGGCGCCCTCGTCTTGACCGAATTCGTTATCGCCATGCACTTGCTTTCTTCCATGAAGACTGGCGCGTTGCGCGGCTTGCCCAACATCCTGCCTGCGGCCCTTTACGAGGCGGCCACTCGCCGTGCACCGCTTGGCGCAAGCATCCCCAGACAACAGTCCCCCACAACGGCTACACCACCCATCTCGGCCGTCCCACGACAGCTCACCGGCCCAGCGCCCTTGCAGCAGATGCGCACCGGAAGTCCCCTTGGCCGCCCCCCGATTGTTGCGCAAACGACTGGAGACTGGCTGGTTACTCCACAGGACAAGGCTCGGTTTGATCAACTGTACGAGGAGCTCGACAAGTCAAAGAAGGGATTCATTACTGGTGAAGAAGCTGTCGGGTTTTTCAGTCAGTCCAATCTTTCCGAGGATGCTCTGGCCCAGATTTGGGATCTGGCCGATATCAACTCTGCGGGCCGCTTGACCAGGGACGAGTTCGCCGTCGCCATGTATCTTATCCGACAGCAACGCACCAAGCCAGGCGCCCATACTTTGCCGACCACCCTCCCCGCCAACCTCATCCCACCGAGCATGCGGGCGCAGGTTGTTAGACCCCCAACAGCCACCGGCGCTTCAGCTTTTGACGCACCCCCACGACCTCAGCCAAAGCCATCTGCGCTCGAAGACTTGTTTGGGCTGGATGATCCTCAGCCGCCAGCGCCAGCTCAGGTGGCTTTGGCTACAGGCGGATCGGCTGGTGGTGATCCCTTTGCTACTAGCATGAGCCCTGTTGCCCCTACGTCACCAGCCAGACCGTCTCCCAACACCTCGACATTCAAGCCTTTTGTTCCGTCCTCTTCCTTTGGCCGCGGCCTTACCACACAGCCTACCGGTGGCTCCAATGCGTCCGCTGCAGGTTCCGTGACTAGTCTCCCGATGAGACCTCCTGCTCCCTCCTTTGAAGACGACCTGCTTGGTGATGCCGAGCCCGAGGTTAGCAAGAACTTGTCGAGCGAGACTACTGAGCTTGCCAACCTGTCCAACCAGATTGGTTCTTTGACCAAGCAAGTGCAGGATGTGCAGGGTCAACGTGCGGCTACCCAGAATGAGCTCAGCCAGTCCAGCATCCAGAAGAAGAACTTTGAGCAGCGTCTGGCTCAGCTGCGCGCCATGTACGAGAAGGAAGCGCAGGATGTCCGGTCGCTCGAGACGCAGCTTACCGCCTCCAAGAATGAGACCAAGAAGCTCCAGACCGAGTTTGCCATGATTGATGCTAGCTATCAAGACATCCAGAACCAGCACCGAACCGTTGTGGCGGCCCTGCAGGCGGATCAACAGGAAAACGCAAGCCTTAAGGAGCGGATCCGGGCAGTGAATGCCGAGATTGCGCAGCTGAAGCCTCAGGTCGAGAAGCTCAAGTCCGAGGCCAGACAGCAAAAGGGGCTTGTCGCTATCAACAAGAAGCAGCTCGCCACCAACGAGGGTGAACGGGACAAGCTGAAGACGGAGGTGGAGGAGCTCACCAAGAGCAACGAGGAGCTTGCCCGCCAGGCCAACAGCAGTTCGCCTGGTTTGGCTCAAGTCGGAAGCCCGGCCCTTTCCACCACGAGCGCTAATAACCCTTTCTTCCGGAGGACGGGAAGCACCGATATCACCGGGGCTTTTGCCTCGCCCCCCATTCGGTCCTTTAGCAACCAGAGCTTCGATGATGTCTTTGGGCCCAGTCTGAACGTCCGTGATACGAGCACCCCTCCTCCTCAGCCCGCCAGTGCTATTCCAGCACAATTCACCGGAACCTCCACTGGCAGCGGATCATTTGCGACACCTGGCTCGAGCAGCCCTAATGTTAGCCGCCAAGCCACCGTCGCGACCGACTCACCTACAGTCCCGGAACCTAGGCAGATCAACTCTACCTTTCTGCCATTTCCCGAACCCACCGACTCCCTGAGCACCTCCCGCCAGGCTTCGCCGGCCTTGAGCCGCCCCGAGACTCACCAGGAGTCCCAACCCATCAGGGCTGCTTCGCCTATTGAGGCTCTCAAGACGGGACAGAGCTTTGCCTCTGGCTCGGGCTCCGACCGGCCAAGAGCCCCCTCGGTCGCTTCGGATAAGCCTTCCAACGTCTTTGGTTCTGTTCCCGAAGAGACGATCCAGCGTCCCGCCACCAGTGGTAACGTGGACCCCTTCGCCGTGGACCAACAAAAGGCCAAGGAGGACTTTGAGTCGGCCTTTGCCAGCTTCAAGCAGGCCAAGGCTGCCGCTCCCGCCTCGTCGGGCGCGGATGCGACCAAGGCATTCTCAACCTTCAACAACGAATTCCCTCCCATCTCGGAACTCGAGCGTGACGACGAGTCGGACAGTGAGAGTGAGCGCGGCGGGTTCGACGATGACTTTGCGCCAGTTTCGCCGGCCACCAAGCCGGTCGAGAAGAGCATCGAGTCTCGATCTGCCTCCCCAACTATCACCACCAAGTCTGCACCAGACGCTGCTGTGGCCGCGGGATCCTCCCAGAGCCCAGCTCCTGAGCAGCAAGCTGCGAGGTACGACCAACGTCGTTTAGTCTCGTTTTCGCTCCAGCCCACCCTTCATTATTACACAGAGACTGACATTATTTGCAGCGAGAAACCTGCCGCCGCCACTACGGCCTCGTCCACTAACCTGACCAAGCTCTCCAGCTCGAATGTAGACGACATCTTTGGCTCAGCTCTCGCAGCCCAGCCTGCTGCCGCTGCAACGAACAACCGCCCGAGCACTGCGACTGCTCCTGCGCCCAAGGGTGCGTTTGACGATCTTGATGACGATTTCGAGGGTCTCGAGGATGCCAAGGAGGGTTCCGCCGACGATGACTTTGCCAACATCTCCCGGTCCGGTCTCGACGACTTCAACCCCGTCTTTGACAGCAGCCCGCCGCCAAGCCAGCCCAAGAGCGACTCGGCCGCCACCAGCGGAGCCTTTGGTGGTGAGAGCAGCTTCGACTTCGCCTCACTATCGACCACTTCGGCCGCCAACAGCACGGCTGGTCCCGCGTCTGCTTCGGGCCCTGGCAAAGCCAAGGGTGATGCCCACGACTGGGATGCCATTTTTGCCGGTCTAGATGAGACCCCCACTGCATCGTCAGTGACGCTGGCCAGTGGCAACGAAAACGCCAAGGAGGCTCCGGCAAGGCCGGCTGCTGGGAGGACGCTGACGGAGGAGGGGGAGCACGATGATCCGATCCTGAAGAACCTCACGAGTATGGGGTACTCCCGGACGGATGCGCTAGCGGCGCTGGAGAAGTATGATAACAATTTGGAGAGGGTAAGCAGCAAGACCAAGAATGGATTTCCTTCTCAGAGCAGGAGGGTGAGGACGTGAGGCTGACCAAAGGTTTTCTTTCTTTTCTTTTAGGCTGCGAATTATCTTGCCAGTCAGTCTTAGGCACATTTCGCAGTTGGAGTAGTTCCGATGAGAGATTTTCTCTTGGATCTTGTTGCGATCTTGATGGGGAAAGGAGCGAGGGGGGAGGGGCGGATGCAGAGGGAGGATTCGTTGGTTATTTGGTTGGGTGGCTGTCAGTTGGTTGTCTGTCTTTGATGATGAGTGATACCTTTTCCTTTGTCTTTTCTACCCATTTTCTCTTGTTGGAACAAGATGTCGTTCCATCACCACCACTACTCTCTGTCCTGCTGGCCATTTTTGCGCTGCATTAGCTGGATACATCACTCTCTCTCTAAACACACGTTTTTCCTTAATGCTTAATTCATTGTCTCTTCACTTCTCTCTATATCTTGTACTATCTGTGCCTGTCGAGGTACTGTTGGGGGATTTCTTTCTGCAGTGTATACTTTACCTTCTGTAGCGTAGTTAAGTGTATATCCTAACTTATCCGTGTTTGGTCTTTTTCTTCCCTTGAGTTGCTGCCCCGTTTCTTGTGGTTACCATGGTGAATGTTGGTTGTATGTGAGTGATTTGTGTGGGGCTGGCTGTTATGGGAGGTGGATCCAATGAGATGCCACAGAATGTCTACCCCGCGCCAAGACCGATTCCAAGCGGCAGGGGTTAGTATTTACAAAGTCATCATCTTTTTGCCCCTCCAAAACTTTTTTTGTTTGTTTGCCGCAACCAAAGGACCCAAGAACAACAACAACCTTTTCACCGCGACGAAAGCGAGGGAGACAAAATGGCCGACGACGACGAGCAGCTCTCCATCTACGACGAGGTCGAGATCGAGGACATGACGTTTGACGAGGCGCTGCAGACGTACCACTACCCGTGTCCTTGCGGCGACAAGTTTGAGATTGCGCTTTGCGACTTGCAGGACGGGGCGGACATTGCTGTCTGTCCGAGTTGCAGCTTGATGATTAGGGTTATTTTTGAGGTGGAGGATTTGCCCGGGGGAGGAGGGAAGGGGGTTGAAGGGGGGAAGGCGGTGGCTGTTTCTGCTTAGAGGGCTGGGAAAACAGAAGGATAGTAAAGCTGAGAGATTTGGGCTGGTGGATAGGTGACAGGGGCGATCGAGCGAACGAACGGAGGAGACTTCACCGATCGAAACCCGCGAGGCGAGCAGAACAATTTCGAGGCTTTTGTTATATGGTCGGTGGCAACAAACTTGTCCCAGCAAAATTCGAGAACTCAGTGATGACGAAAAAGTGTTGGGAATTAGAATTGGTTGTGGTACAAATTCTTCAACATCTGATTCCTTCACATGTCCTTATGTACAATACATTACAACCCCTTCCATCACTACTACTGCCGCTATCATCACCACGACGATCCCTTCCCCATCTCACTACCATCACAACTACCACCACCAGCATTGCCTCAAATTCACACCAACCCCACAGCCATAACAGCAAACACGACCAGCCCCGCCAGAGGCCCCTCCAGCCCAGCAACGTTGCTACCCGCCGCGTTGGTAGGGACGACAGAGGCGGTTGCTATTGTTTTTCTACCGTCAGCTTGGGTCTCTCAACGGCGAGCTCATATCTTGTGGGGAAGATGGTGACAACAACAGTGGGCAACGAAACCCGAGAAGAAAAGGGCAAGGAGGAAAGGGGAAAGGGCAACAGACTGGTAACAGCCGGCGTGGCGGTGGTCGTCGTGGAAGACGGGAAAACGGTCGTCGCCGAGGTGATGGTGGAGACGGAGCCGGTTTCGGTGCTCGTCGTGGTTGTTTGACCTGACACGAGGGCTGCGGCGCCGAGAGCGACGAGTCCGGAGGAGGTGAAGTGCATTTTGTTGAGTCGGGGAGGGTGTTGGGTTGGGTTGGGTTGGGTTTGGGTTTGGGTATCTAGGGGTATCAAGAGGATATTTTTGAGTAAAAAAAGATTGGGGATATTTATTACAGACACAGAGTGAGTGAAGATGTCAAGGAAGAAGAGAATAGATCAGTGAGGGGACTAGGGGACGAAAGGTATTTGAGGAGAGGGGAAAGAAAGGGTAGGTGATGATTCATAGCGATGGAATGGGAGATATCATCCGAAGACTGCAGATTGTGAGTAGAGGGAGAAAACATCATGCTTCCGTTATGAGTTGGACATATCCCTGTCAAGTCTGACAGTTTTGGAAATAAAATCCCTGATATTTGACAGTCGGAAAGACTCCGTTTCCCTTCCCTCGCATCCAAGTCGATAGAGCGCATGCAGCACGAGGAATTCCCAAGACTTGCCTCTCCCAAGACTTGCCTCGCGGGGGTCAGCTCCGGCACTAATAACTCCAAGCTTCCGCAGCTCGCAGGGAGAACAGCCTGTGATATAGCTGTGATGTCAAGCGGTGTCTTTGACCCCTTACCACATTCAAATCCAGAACTCGTCATCAGACGCACACCCTTCTTCCAAAATCTGGATAAGAAAATTGTCAAAGCGAGTCTCTTTTATAACCTATCCTAGGCAATGCCGCGACCAAAGAAACTTGAGACGCTGAACCCCGTCATAGCGCTGGAATATGACTCCTTTTCATTTCCCATTTTACCATTTTTTCTTACTCCCGCCTACACCTATACGTTGGTAAAGAAGAAGCTTGGCTGGCCGGGCAGGGCAGCTTCGGCAACAGGAGCAGTGACCTCCACCTCCGCACTATTGGCAGTCAGGTCCTTGCCCTGCTTGCTTCCCTCCTGCACGGCAACGATCTGGACTGACTCGAGACCGGCAGCGCGCTTGAGACCTGGGACCATGGCCTAGAAATGAATTGTTAGTTACCTTATCTTTCTTCCTAGGCAGAACGAGGGTTTACTCACCAAAAGAGTCTTCTTCTCATCAAACGCCAGCTTGCGCTCCAGCACAGCGCTGGCAGGCTCGCCATCTCTCAGACGCTTCTTCAGGGCCTGCACAAAAGGCATAGCCTTCTTCATCTCGCCCATCTTGCCGATGCGGCCGTTGAGCTCCTTGTCGTCAATCTTTTGGCTGTTGGTAGCCGGATCCCAGACCTCCTTCAGCAGCTCAATGTACTTGGCCTGCCACGTGGGGAAGTCCTCAGTCAAGAAAATTGTGAGCTTCTTGGGCTTCTTGGGGTCAAAGTCACTTTGTCTGCCCTTGGCCATCTTCTTGAGCTGAGAAGCCTCAGCAGAGTTGATGTTGGAGGACGTCTGGCGGACGTACTCGCGGGCCGCCGTGAGGCCAGCGTCCGAAGCAGGCACGTCAGGCCACCTCGCGAACTGGATGGAAGTCTTCTCGCCGAGAATCTCTTGCCAGACGAAGTCGGCCCAGTGGGGGGCAATGGGGGTGAGCAGAAGAGCCTGGAGTCTGATGTACTTGAACACGAGGTCCTTGTGAAGAGGAATACCGGCAGCGGTACAGGCCTCACGGTAGGTGTCACGGGCGTTGAGGAAGTCGTAGTGGCCGGCCTTGAGGGCAAGCTTGTACGAGGTCTCCTCGTAGTGCTTCTTGGCCTCAGCAACCAGGGCGTTCATCTCGTTGTCGAACAAGACGTCCTGGAAGTCGTTGAGCTCACCAGTTCTCAGACTCTCGTCCTTGACAGTCTCCTCGATCCACTCCTTGTTGGTGTAGAATCGGAGAATGGTGTTGTCGGCAACATCCTCGACGAAGTTGGAGTCGGCAATGGTATCGCCAGCATCGGCAAGAGCCACACGGGCGGCATCGGCACCGTACTTCTTGACGACGTCATCCAAAGTCATGAAGTTGCCAGTGGACTTGGCCATCTTGGCACCGTTGAGCTGGAGATGGCCGTTGGCACGGACCGACTTGGGCCAGAACTCGCGGGGGAAGAGGGCGATGTGATTGTAGAGCCAGAAGGTGAGATGGTTGGGAATCAAGTCCTTACCGCTGACACGGAGGTCAAGAGGGTAGAAGTACTCGAAATCTCTGCGCATCCCCTGAAGGGTCTCCTTGGGGATACCGGACTTGGTAACAAGCTCATCAGTCAACTGTGTCCTGGCAAAGACATAGTCCCAGACCTCATCAATCATCTGCTCAGGGGCAATCTTGCCCTTGCCCTGCTCGCGGCCGAACAAGTCGGTGTGAAGCCATGGCACAAGAGTGTAGTAGGCCATGTAGATCGTAGAATCACTCAAACTCTCCACAAGGAAGGTGGGATCCCAAGGAAGCTTGGAGCCCAGGCCATAGGTTCTCGCGCAAGCCCACTGTTTCAGCCAGTTAAGCACTCCCTTGAAGGCATGCTGAGTGTCAGGAGAGTAGGTCTCGAGACCCTTGCCATCCTTATTCTCGACATAGTCATAGGCAATAGTGCGCCATGAGTCCTCGCCATAGTCAATGTACCACTGGTCCATGAGAGCAACAGTGCACTCATCACCAGATCTGGACACCACCTTGTTCTCGGGCTCGGAGTAGGCAAAAGCCTCACCAGCCTTGATCAGCTGCTCTCTGACCTTGGGCTTGGCAGCCTCAACCTTCTCGCCGGCAAACTCGCCGACCTTCATGACACCCTGGTAGAAACCCTCCTTGTACGCAAGCTCCTTGGCCTCCAGAAGCTGCTTGGCATCCTTGGGAGAGGCAATCTTGAGCTTCTTAACGAGGTAGGGAGCCAGAAGATCGGAGGTAGGGGTCTGAATGATGGGGATAATCTCCAACTCAGCCCACTCCTTCTTGATGCCGTAGAAGTCGGCCTTCTTGGCAAGCTCAGTAACCATAGCATAATCATCTGGGGAGTCGGACGGCACGGATGTGACCACACCGGTACCCTTGGTAGCAAGGACAGACTCCATGGGCAAAACGCGAACCTCCTTGTGGAAAGACAGAGGAGCATTTACGACGGTTCCGATAAGGTCAGAGCCCAAGACATCGGCGGCCTTTTCAGGAACGCCCTCCTTCTCGAAGATGCCCTGGTACGCCATGTTTCTGGCAGCACGCTCGGTGATGACAAAGTACTCCTTTTCAGAAGCCTTATACAAACCGTAGGTGATGCTGGGGCCGACAAAGCAGCAGGTTTGACCATACATGGTCTCGGCTCTGAGGGTAGCAGGCACAAGGTACACCTTGGCGTCCTCGGGAATCTTGCCTTTGACAGCCTCGGCGGCCTTGGGAGCCCACTCAACGACCTTGAGCTTGAGAGCAGTGTACTCCTGAGGGAGGACACCCTCACCTTCACTTCGGTCGTGGTCCATGCAGGGCTGGCCGTCCTTGATGGAGTAGATTGTGTAACGCTTGCCGAACTTGATCTTCTCGAGCTCCTTCAAGCGGACCATTTGCCACCTGACGAAGGCATCGTAGTAGGGGTTCGCATCGGTCGTTACGAACTGACGTCTCCAGTCGATACGGGCACCAAAGTTGGTGAGATCCTTCTTGCACTCTGGTGGGAAGAACTGGAGCCAGTACTGAGGGTCGGCAAAGTGGTGAATCTCCTCCAGCGGAATGCCGACAGAGTTGAGGATCTGGAACTGATACTTGGCCTTGACGGTCTTCGCCGCGGCCTTGCCCTTCTTGGCATTGAACTTGGACAAGTCGTCCTTTGGCCCCTTGGCAGCGACAGGAGCCTCCTCAACCTCGTCCTCCTCCTTGTAGTTCTCGAAATCACGACCGAACATTTGGACTTCCTTCACGAGCTTGTCGGCGGAGGCCTTGATGGGAAGACCGGTGCAGTGGTAACCGAGGGGGAACAGGGTACGCTTGCCCTGCATCCTGGCGTAACCGGCATGGAACTCGACTATGCAAGGTTAGTACGCAATGCGCTGAGTTGGATATTAGAGGTTTCGTACTCTTGCTGAAGCTGAAAGCATGGCCAGCGTGGAGACGGCCGTTCATATAAGCTATACGATCAGTCAGTGAACAGTCCATGTATATGCCAGTCCGGGAACAAACATACGGTATGCGATTGTACCAAAGAACTTGGGGAACCTGTCGAGCTGTATTAGTGTCCATATCCCAAACCATGCGCAAACTCCTTTCCAGGTCTGAAATCCCCCCTCTCCTTCCAATCTGATATCTGCCTCTTTATTCCAGAAAGTTGAACGTACTTCTCGCGCAGCTCATCGGCGGTGATGGACTCCAGGGGAAACTCGTCGATAGATGGCGCATCGACCTCGAACACATGGTCCTCCTCCCACTTTTGCTGGTATCTCTGCAGATCAAGGCGCATTGGCCGTGAGTTAGCCCAGCTCCCATAGCCTCCTGATAGGTGTATTTGTCTCAGGTGGAAGGCGCACCTTTTCAATCTCAATAAGGGTATCTCTCTTCTCGGTACCCCTGAGCTCCTTGGTCTTGGAGGAGACAGCCAAGGTCTCCATGGCCTTGGGCAGAGTGGTGTCGGCCATACTGTGGTTGTTGTCGCAAAACTCCGAATCGTTCGTTCGCACCGGCTTGCTAGAATTGGATATGTGTAAGTGGTGGTATGAAAGGGAACGGTTTCTTGGGGGCAGAAATAAACCGGGGGCCCGATTTCGCAACAGCGGCAACAGGCAGGGGACTACACACCTTGGACTTGTTTTGAGTCAGGGACACGGGAACCTCACACACGCTCTCGTAGGCAGGGGAAATTTTGGCGGATGACTCCGCTGTCCGGCTGGCGACGGTACGGCACCATGGAATGGAGGGGCAAGAGCGCAACGCGGGGTTAATTCAAAAATCAGAGTGGGGAATAACCCACCAAACAACTGTGGCGGGCAGGGGTTAGCTGTGGCTTCTACCGGGATTCTAGCCACAGTTCAACCCAGCTTTGCCGTCAGGGCAATTATTTCTCTTGGCATTTTATAACGGTCATCGTCAGTCTTGGAGTCAATTCCATCCAAGTCTTGTCTTCGATAGCTCCCCCGTTTTCACAGCTCAGACATATCGCGCAGCCCACCATGTTCCCCACACTCATCAGACGCCTTGCACAGGCGCCCAAACCGCAAATACTCGAATCCGCAGCCAAAGCCGCAACCGAAGTACCCAAAACGAAGCTCAAGAAAGTCTGGCCACCTGACATGATGACCATGTCCCCGCAGCAGCAGCTCAGGTTTGAGAAGAAGTACAAAAGGAGGCTTAAGATGGCTACCCTCCGACCAGGGTGGGATAAGGGCGTGCGGTTGGCGCAATACTTTACAATCACATGTGGGTAGCTCTCCTTATATGCCCGTGTTGCCAAGTGATATTGTATTAATTGGCCTCTCTGTAGTTGTGCTTGTATATACGGCCCTCTTTATGGATTGGAAGGAAATGCCGAATCCTTATGGCGGAGTAAGCCATCTATCCCACCTTTCCCTCCTGCTCCATCCTTCTAACAGCCTCTCAAAAGATTCGGGAGTCATTTTGGGGATTCTTCGGCTCCTTTACCGAAGATACAAGAACGCTGGAACCTGCCCAGCAGCCCAAGCCCAAGAGACCTTAGACTCTTGGTTCCAACACCCTCCTACCTGTATTATAGTGTTCTCATCATCCGGAGTTCTGGCGTCGGAATACCCTGCAATAAATGGCGGCCGTTTGTATACCAACATATTGATGCTTGGTTCTCGTCTGTCTTTTGGGTGTCATGGAGAATATCACCTGCCATGCCAGACAAAGTTCCCACCCATTCCCTGGAATCCAGCAGCAGCCATAGCTCCCAGTCCTGCTCCTCCGCCACCCCTTGATCCCTCATTGACCGGCCTCTTGGCCACTGCTCCTTGTGCCCTTACACCCGCAACAATGCGCTCCATATTCGTCTCTATTACCACGCCGCCCACGATCATCTCGCCCAGTGTAGCATGTAGCGTCTCAAAGTTGAAGATCAAGTCCAGCTCACAGACGTTCTCAAATAATCTGTCCAGCGCCTCAACATAGACTTGAATAAGATCGATTAGTGCCAGTGGGGACTCGGTGGATGTTGAAATGACAATGAAATAGAGTGTAGCGTAGTGACGGTAGGTTACGAGGGAGGGGACATCATTCTGTTCTGTGGCCGAGGAGGAGGACGAGGAGGTGCCTGAGGCGGCCAGTAAGGGTGGCAAAGGCAGGAAGTTGCAGGATCCGGGGGCGCGGTTGGAAACCAAGGTGAAGATCTCGGAGATGAGCCGTTGCTGGATGGAGGTTTCCTAAAGCAACAAAAGATGCAGAGGTTAGTGGGGTTGGCAAGGCCGGTTGGGCTGGAAGAAATAGAGGAGAAAACATAATTACCAGTTGGGTGTAGAACTTTGTTAGGCGAGGCTGGCCTTGGCCGTTGAAGACTAGGAATGCGTTGATCATGGCTTGTGTGATTGTGGTGCGGTACGTGGTTTCTTGCGACTGATGCGTTTTGCAATGTTCCTGCGTTGGCTGGTGGGGGATGACGTGAAGCGTGCCAGCTAGCCAGGGACCTTGATAGCCCAGCGGACCGTGCGCCTGGCTCTCGGTTATCGTACTATTGGCCTGGTCCTGCCTGCCGCGAGCGGGTTTAAAGGAAAATGTGGGGTAGCTGCCTCTCAAGGCTCAAAGCTCCCGTCCTGTCAATGTCATGGAACCAAGCTCGAATTGATCCTGGCTCCCATCTCACTTCATTAACTTCAAGCTCACCATCTTCGTTGTTTGCATTGGTGACTGTGCTTATTCTTTGGTATAAGCAGTTATCAGCAACTCGCTCTTTGGCGGTTCGTGTATCTCATCTCTTCCACACAGCAAACACTCACCATACAATCACCTGCAATGGTTCGCTCAGGTCTCGCCAAGCTTGCCCGTGTGGTGGCCAGCCGTGGCATCCAGACGACTCGTGCCTCGCGCGCCACTCTTCCCAGCCTTTCAGCAGCTTCCACTTTCGTCCCAGCATTGCCACGGGCCTCTGCCCTCTCCGCCCGCTTCATTTCCAAGAGCTCGGCCACCCACCACCAGGGCATCACCCCGGACAATCAGGATGTCACTCCAAAGGAGGAGACCCCGAAGCCCATCCGGACCCCAGCTGAAATCACAGACTCAGAGTACCATGCCCTGGCCGATGAGTATATGGACAGGCTCTTGTATCACCTCGAGGACCTAGCCGAGAGGAGAAGTGAGATGGATGTTGAGTACTCTGTGCGTTGCTTCCGATCTCTCCCATATGTTACATCCAACACAGCACTAACACGCAATCTCCAGGCTGGTGTCATGACCGTAGACTTTGGCCAAGACACCGGCACCTATGTGATCAACAAGCAGCCCCCCAACAAGCAAATCTGGCTCTCGTCTCCCATGTCGGGCCCCAAGCGTTACGATTACGTCGTCCTTGGTGAAGGTCAACATGAGAAGCAGGACACCGCGGCCGGAGACTGGGTGTACCTGAGGGACGGCACCACCTTGTCCGAGCTTTTCAAAAAGGAGATCGGTGTCGATATTAGTATGTCGATCGGTCAATATGGCGAACAGCCTCATTAGCATCGTTAGTTGGTGTGTGAGCATTTTGACGATTTTATGAATAGGGGATGACTGCAGGCATGTCAGCGTGTTTTGACTGGCTTTATTCATGTTAGCTACCTCTGGTGTTGTTGGAGCAGCAGTTAGGATCACGAGGTAGTCAATGTTTTGTACAATAGTGTATGATATGGCAATTGATGAGGGAAATGCCCAAATCAACAGTTTCGTCCGTAGGGACATTCAGTGCTTTGTTCAAACTCTCAAGTGCGTCATTGCCAGTTCAGCTTGGTCAAATCATCATTCGTCCTTGCAAACGCCACATGATACTTCTGCGGGTGACTTCGGTGCTATGTGCTGCCAAACTGATGCCCAAAACCATAAAATGTTTGCTGGCTCGGGGACAAACAGAACACAACAGTCTAGGCTCAACATGAAGGCGTTTTGCAGAGGGGGGACAACTCAAATACAAACCCACACGTTTCATTTCAAAGTCACAGACACACACAATGGAAGCCTCACCCCACATGCCCCGAACACCTGTCCTTAAGCGCGAGAACGCTGTCCTTCTGGAGCCAGAGGCGAAGACTACACCGTTGTCCACCTCGATCAGCTCGAGCTCCGAGACGGATAGCACAACTTTCTCGGCCACCAGTAGCAACAGCAGCACAACAGATAGCTCAGCAGGGCCAAGAAAATGAATATTCAGGAGAGAGAGTTGAGTTCTGTGTCAAAAACAGACAAACTAGCCAGATACTTGGAGGCCAGTACCACGCTCACTGGTATCGTAATTCTGTAGAGTAGCTAACAGCTGAGCTTCCGCAACTCAGCGTCTTTGTAGAACTGCCAATATATCTTCTCAAGTGCACAAGGAACCCCTTCACGAAGGCATGAACAAAACATCTCAGACAAAACATGGCATATAATTAGCAGGGACCAAATTGAGCCGCCAACTCCGCCCCCCGTTCTACCTCCCAGTGACATAAAAAGACAAATCCTCCATCTCAGTCCCAAATACCACCCATGTCCATTCCCAAATCCCCTACACTCCCCCCTTCCCATTATTACCTCTCCCCCTTACAACCCCAAATCCTTATCCGCAAACCCTACCTTCCCACCCCCGATATCAAAAACAGCATACACTGCCTTCAGAAAGATATCCCCCAAAATCCCAAACTCCTCACTCATGAAAGGCTGCAAACCCCCCATACACCGCCCCGGCAAATCATCATACGTGGTATAATTCATATACCTCCCAGGAACCCTCGCCACCCACCCATTCGCAAACCCAATCTCGAAATCCGGCAGCGTGGTATTGCAAGGGTAGTGCCACAGCCCCCCAAAAGACCTGTCCGAAGTCGCGTTGGGCACCGCGTCGTAGTACATGTTCACAATATCCGGAGACAACAACATGAGCGTCGTGCCCGTGTCGGCAATCACCCGCCACTGGGAGATGTACCAATAGTTATGTCCGACAACATGCAGACCCGTAAAGTTAAACTCCCAAAAGGTCGAATTGGGCAGGAGGGGCGTGTAATTGATCTCCCCAATGTGTCGGTGGTGGTCGATGTAACCAAACGTGTAGGCTCCTTCGTCTGATTGGTACCGCAAGTCAGCTGTGAAGACCGGTTTGTCGAGGTGACTTTTGAGGGTTGAAAGAACGGTAGGCTGCTTGGGTCTGACCTGGCTGTGGAGGTCATACGCCAAACCAAAAATGCCGTCAATGTCCTTGTCCGAGGAGAGCGATTGGGAGACGTCCACAGCGGATTGAACCACCGCGTTGTGAAGAGGGATTCCCCCAATGTCGATGCTGTCGTGATAGACGTGGCCCCAGGCGTAACTACTGTCGCCGTAGGTGATCCTCCACTCGCTTCCGTTCACGAGCTCGGCGGTGGACGACTTTTCCAACTCAAAGATGTCTTCGCGGCGCGTCTTGGTCTTGGTCTCGGAGGAGTAGACCCAGACGTCGGCGCTGCCGGTGTCGAGGTCGACGTTGAGGTACTGGAAGGGTGTTCCGAATCCGACTCGGCTGAGGTATTCGCGATCACCCATGATGCTCTCCGCGTTGACATCGCCCGCTAATCGACACGGGTTAGTCAAGATACCTTCTTCATGAAGGGGGGAGTTTGTTTCAACTTACTTTCTCCTCCTCCTCTGAAACTGTTTGTCGCATCATCCAGCTCGTCATCCATAGGCACACCCCATTTCTTGAGAGCGCGAGAATACTGCAGACGGCCATTGGGAGCATACCCAGGATTTCGGGGCAGGTCGACAGTAACCGACCTTTTCGTCACTTTCTGGCCGGCCGAGGTAGGAATGGCATGAATGAAAGTCGAAAAAATGCTCATCAAGAGCATAAAGAATAAGGTGGCCATCGTATCGATGCCCAAAAGGGAGCGGGAATGGGGATCGAGTGAAAAATAAATGAAGAAAAAGAGAGAGTGACTGGTAAAAGAAAAAGAAAAAGTCGTGAGGGAGCGAACGAGTCTTGTTTTATTGAAAGGCAGGTGAATAAATAAAAAAAGAGTGGTGCGATGTGGTGCTGTCGGTCAGGAGCCGTGCCAGGTTGACGATGGCAGACAGGTGTCACAGGTTGAGTGAGGTTGCTCTTCCCCGGCGGCTACCGACAGGGCGTACCTACCTAAGGTAAGGAAATAAAGAATCTGGGATGCGTGGAAACGGTCGAAAGATGCAAGCAAGCGGAGCGTGGAAATAACTGAGATCCCTGGCCATGTGTCACAGGAGGAAGGCACCACTGAAGGTGAGGGGACCATCCACCGCTCAACAATGCTTATTTTGGAGCAACATAATGGGATCAAAAAAGAACCTCCACTGCCTCATGTGGGGTCGGTCAGCGTCGTCATGTTGTTTATTGTGTTCCTGTAACCATTCTCTCTTTCTCGCAAACGCTCCCCCTTACCAATCACACCCTCTCCCTCGCGCCTTTGGATCCCCCTCCGACCTCGAGCCGCCTTGGAAACACTCGAAAAATCTTCTCCTCCGAGGTCTCTCTGCCCATCCAAGGTCATCCCATCCCCCATCAACCCCTTTATTTCCCTCTGTCTCAGTCCCCCCTCGTCCTTCGAAACCAAAAATTTATAACCAATTCTCCCCGTGTCACCCTCAGGTCGTCCCGCCTCTGTGTCAAACCTCACCTCCATCCCCATCCAGGACCCTTCCACAAAAACCGGCCATCCACATTATTTCCACGACTCACCTTCACTACACGTTGCCAACACGCCCCCATCCCCCCCCCACCGACCGCTTACCCGCATGTACATTACATTACCTACCTCTCCCCATCTCACAGAAAAGACCTCAGCAGCAAGACGTGTCCATCCGCTGTCGTGCCCACCACTCGTTTCCACCGCAAGCCTCTCTGTACACTACAAACCTCGCCCGGGATACCTTAACTTCCTCAATCCAAACTCCTGGATACTTGCAGAACCCATCACACGAAGCACAAAAAGAAAAGAACGGAGAATCCCGACCACCTAAAACCCAGATGATTGGATACTCGCAGTCCATTGCCCATCTGGCACTGGAAACACAGAACACACACACACATAACAAAACTCACACATGACCTGCACTCAGCCCAAAAAGGAGAGACTCGGGTGTCACCCATGTGGATATAGCTGAACATCCTGAGAGTTGTGCACAACACCGGAAAAATGCATGATTTTTTCATAGTTATTCGTTGTGGTAGTTTACTTTCCAGTAAGTAGTGCAAAGACAACTTTCCATGATGCCGACATGCTTGCTGCTGCAATGTGAGATATGCGTCTATGTACAATATGTCCTCTCTCTTCCCCTATCCTGACCTCAACACTCTCTCCTCTTTTCCCCCGTCCCTCCCATCGTCTGCCCACCCTCCCGAACCAGATATATCACCATGTATACTTATCTGATCCATATTCCCTTGCACACCGTCTTCATCTCCCCTATAGTTTCGTTCCTCGTGTCATTATTCTGCAGTCAAATCGATACCCAGAGGTTGTGTAAAAACCCAAGTTCATCCAAATTATTGCGAAGAGAATGCCCCAAAAAAGAACAAGAGGAGAAGAGCTACCAAGGGAGAATAAACAAAAGTGCAGTCAAGAGAAGTCGGCGGGCAGATGGAGGTTTGGACGGCGGGGAAACGAGGAAACAAGGCGAGCTTGGCGTGCATACGCCTTCTCCACATGGGCGCGTGGAGTAAAACGTCAGGGCTGCAGCTGCTCGTGTGCTAAGGTCGAGGATGAAGCAAGTCAAAATGCCGGCGAGAAATTGGTGAAAATAGGGGTATTATTAGAAATGTGGCTGGGCAGCGTACGTGGCGTGGTATGGCGTCGCGGTCAGTAAGAGGGTATTATGCGTGGTGGAAAAATGTCATCATCGATGATATATGTGTGGCTGTATGGCGTGTATGATATGGTCGTCGCGTAAAAAAGTGATGATGGCCGTGATGCTCGCATGAGGTGGAAAACAAGAAACGCAAGGGGGAGAGACAATCTAGGAATCCTGTCGTCTTTCACGGTCACCGTCTGAAAGGTCGGGAACAATAACATAGTCAGCAAATGTTGTACTCGAGGACATGGACGACGCGGTCAAGGATTTGATCGAGTCGGCATCCCCTCCGACTGGCGCAGGGACATGAGGATGAGGCATGGAACCTCGCGCAGGTGCCGCAGAGGGGTACCCGTGCAGGTGCGTTTGCGATTGTGCGTGCGCATAGCCTGGTGCTGCCGCGGCTCCAGTCGATCGGGGATGGTGGTGATGAGGACGGAGGACGAGATGGCGATATTCACCTTCGCTTTCCACAGGTGTGGGCGGGAGAGCTCCCGGAACGGCCTGCTGGCCTTGCCGCGCTGTTCCTGGGCGGCTGCCTCCGCCATACTTGTGTTGGTCTTTCTCGGTCGCCGAGGCTGCTGTCCTCGAGCTGTCGCCAGCACCCGTCTGTGGCTTGCCTCCCTTCAACCGCTCTTCCATCTCACGAATGCGCCGCTCGAGGGCCTCGAGCTCCGAAGTCTGGCTGTCAATCTCCTTCTTCCTAAAGGTGGGTGCCGTCTGTCAGTGTCCAGAACTTCGGCATCGTGAGGGGTTGAGGTGCTTGCTGCATTGCGCGCGCAACGCCCAAGCTCCTGGTGGGGTTCAGGGAGAGCTGCCTGCGACTGACCGTTTATCGACCTGCTCGTCGAGGTCTGCAACACTGTTGTCGATGCGGAAAATGTTCATGAGCTCTTCCGAAAACACTTTGGCAATAGTCCTGCATAATTGGGCAACAGCTGTCAGTTTTGGACCCTTCGATCGGCGGGCATTAGGGAGAAACGCACGATTGCGGGCGGCGGCCATTGGGCTTCCAGTCGCGGTCGAGCTCTTCGTCAGTGGGAGACATTTTGGCGACAGTTGTGAGGGATAAAACGGTGTGACGGTTGGAGAAAAGCCGTTGGGAACGGGGAGACAAGATGGCCGAGGTCGAAGAACGATGAGGTGCTGGGTCGGGATCGAGTCGAGTCGAAGGTCGAGTCGAGCGAGGTTGCCAGTTTCAAGGCAAGTCCCGTTCATAATTAAAGGGTCCCAGCTGGCTGGCAAGCGGCAGGGGGGTTTAGTGGCCTTGTGCTGTGCACTGCGACCCAAGTGTGTCACCAGCCCAAAAGCCTAATTTGGGATGGTCGCGCCGATAGCCAGGGGTTTAGTGCCGCATGGACAATGCAATGAGTGTCTGGAGATCCAAAGCATGTCGGAATAAAGAAGAGGTGATATCGGAAACGTGATGGGTGTCGTCTCCCCGGCATTGACCTTTGTTGCTATCTAGATCCGTCCAGATGACGAGGTGTTGCTGTCCCTCCTGACTCAACACCTCACTGAGGAACCGACAGGCTGCCTTGATCTTGATGGAAACTGGCACGGCAATTCATATCCGGCGAGTGTCTCCGCGATGCGGTCATTCCGAGTGGTTTTTCTCTTCCTTAATAAAACAACGCTGCGCCAAGAGGCGTCTGTAATGTGTCTCTCGACGAGTGGGCGGCAAATGTTTGTGGGATCGCTGAGATTTGGATCATCTCCACGAAGCCCCACTGTGAGATTAGCATAACTTTGAGAGCGATTTGTGCTCATGGGCGCATGAATTTTTCATTTCTTAACATCTGATGCAGCATATATACTTTGTATTCACAGGATCATCCTTTTTGGCCACAAGAGAACATCACGGGTCGGCCGAGTTTGAGCTGCTGGGCGCTGCATTAGGCAATAATGGGAACGAGATACGATTTGTTTGATACCAAGGCGAGGGCACTAACAATTACTGCGAGGTCTCTAACAACTGGTTCGGCGCATGACCTGTCCACAGTCATCATTCCATTCCAAATGACCAGCTAGGTTGACCATTCAGAAATATGGGAACTCGGTGACTCAGTATGAACTTGTAGCTCCTTCTACACAGAATCTCACGAGGTTTATTTGCGTGGACTACACTATAAACCCTTCTATCACGTACATCTCAGCACCCTCATGCCAAGATTTCAGGGGTGGAAGTATTCCCCCTGAGAGCTTGAAAGCACAGACCAGCATTCGACTTGATGCGATCATGATCACAACCGCTTCAAAAATTGCTAGGAAACTCTTGTAGAGGGCAGGAGGCCCAGTGTTCCAGTCCGTAGTCGGAAACGTACTTCGCCTTGAAGTGTGTCTTTGTAGCCTTGATGTGCTTTACGTTGGTGGGGGTAAAGAACTTGGTCACTGGCAGTGGGCAATGTAGTCAATTTGACATTGTTTAATGGGCTCTACCGCCTGGCGTGTCTAAACTTGAACATCTTTCCTGACTGCATGGGCTCATGGCTGAAGTTGGTCTACCATTTCCTTGTTTGACAGCCCGAAAAAGGACAGTAGCTCCGGGCAAATTGATGGGGAAAGTCTAACTGTGGGTGGGAACCAGGAAGTGTTGCAATGACGTTCTGATCTTATCTTATCAGGAGAGCAAGGATCAAGGCTATCTCAAGTACATAATTCAATGTCGAGTGAATAGCGCTGACTTCAGGATAGATGAGCCAAAAATGCAGCTATGGTATAGAAGTACGGAACCTGTTTAAAAACATTCCACTGCACATCTGACGCTTAAAACTCTTCTTCAGCCACAAACTTGGGATGGGTGTATGTTCAAGGTTAGGGTTACATACCGGCTTTCGAGTTTTATCAGTGCACTTATTCACCCACGTGACAGCCTGAGCCCGGCCTTGGCTTCCCGTCTGGTGCGGCGAGTTCTGAATTGGATTCCCCTCAGCGCGCCTCAAGTCTTTTGATTGCACCACCAATACACGGCATCACAGCGCTCAACCGCATCAAGAATCAAGACAATCCACGACACCAACCGCCAACTCACGTGATTGTCCTGTCGCGACCGGAAAAATCATCTTCAGCGACACAACCACGACAACACCACCAGCCAAGACCCGCAGACAAGAACCTCGACGGCTGCACGCTTCCCCAATCAAGTTGGCCATTTAACCCACATAATCGCTATCTTCGATACCCAGAGCCTTGAGCTCAGGCTGCCGGTGAGTCTAGATAGTCTTGGCGCACCCACGCGTATGGTGACGCGCGATGGAAGCTTCTACAGAGCAGATCAGAGCATTGCATCGCTGACCTTGTCCGTAACCACAGATCGTGGCGCCTGTACATCTTCTCCCCCAGAGGCGTGACAACTCCTTGGGCCCCCCACCGGGTGGAGTCTGGGGCATGAATACTCCGGCGAACCCGACGACATTCCCAGTATCGTCCTTCACATCGCTCGAGCTCGTGTTCCTCTTCCGAGGTGTCAACAAGTTTGGCATCGACCCCGCTGCCTTTCCACAGATCTCCAATGTTCTGCGGGACAACAGCGGCCTCAAGAGGCAGCCGACCTTCGATGCCCAAAGGTTGAGCCCCGAGGCTCTGCAGAAGGTCTTTCTGTATCTTGTTGGTCAAGAGATCCGGGCCGATCATGTCGGCAGCATGCCTGGGCCAGATGGCCCTCTCTCTCCTGCCTCCAAGAAGAGAAGGCTTGATACTCTTCCGCTACCGAGCTGGAAGGATGTTCACCAGCACATCGATAAGGTGCAGCAAGCCTACGACAAGGTGTTCGACTCCTACATCGAGAGCGCTGTTCAAGAGATCGATCATCTGGAGGAAGCATACAGAAAGACAGAGGCAGAGCTAGAGCAGCTCCAACTGGCCGAATCACAAGCTAGCGAGGAGGCCAAACAGCAAAAGGAAGAGGCCATCGAGGATAAAGGGGTACAAGTGAATGGAGTTGGTGATATCAAACCGAAGCCAGGCCCGGCGGTCGTCAATGGCATCCATCCGTCTCCAAAGGCCTCGCCCAAACCATCACCACAGCTACCGCAGTCTCAGTTACCGCAGTCTCAGCTACCACACCACGCGCAATCCCAGCCCCGGCAACACCTTCAACAACATCCCCAGCAACAGCATCAACAACAGAATTTGCAGCAGTCTATGCAACAGCCTTTACAGCGGCCACAGCAGCTGACGCCACAGCCCCATGTGCCTCAAGTGTCTCAGCTATCGCAACCGCCGCAACCCCCTCAACCACCACAGTTACCCCAGCTGCAACAGCTGCAGCTACCACTGCAATCACCACAGACACTGCATCAAGCACAGCCGCCACAGCATGGACATGTACCACAGCAAACACATGTGCAGCAAGGGCAGCTGCCACAGCAAGCACAGCAAGGTCTCCAACAAGGGCAACGGCTACCGGGACAGGGACAACCCCCACAGCAGCTGCATCAAGGACAGCCAGCTCAACATATGGCTCAAGGACAACCGCCACAGCAAGTCCAGCCATTGCAGCAACCAAACCCATTGCCACACGTCCAGCAGTCACAGCAATCGCAGCAACCACAACCACCGTTGCGGCCACTGCAGCCTCTGCTCCCACATCTTGCACCCCGTCAGGATGTCAGAAACGGACTTGGCTCTCCACATTCCCAGCATGCTTCTCTCGATAAAGCAGGTCCGGCCCCTCGTCCTCCCACCTTGAATCACCAGCCCACCACTCGTTCACCACAGCTTGGCCATCCCGACGTCTCAAGGGGTCCTTCTGCCCGACCTTCAGAGCCGTCAAAGTCGCTCGGTGGATCGCCGCAAGTTCTCCAAGCACCACAAGGGGTGGCCTCTTTCCAACCATTGTCCCAGTCGCCTGCTCCAACTCCTGCCGCAGACGGCCTGCAGAGGCCAGATGGCGTTGCGAGAGCACATCAGTCTCCGGGCCCTCTGCCAGCGAGCCCGCATATGCCGCCGTCGCAGTCACAGTTGAAATGGGAGCCCCCATATCAACCCTCTTCTGGCGCTCGGCCCCCGATGAACTCGCCATTACAACACGGTCCTAATGTGTTTTCTCCCCCTCCGCATATGGTGGCTTCCCAACGGCCACCACCGATCTCGTCTCCTTTGCAAGGGCAAGCAAACAGGCCGTTGCCACAGCAGGTTTTGCACCCCCCTCATACTCATACGACGGGTCAATTTGTGCCTCTTCAACCAACACCTGTTCGGCCCGCTATAGACGCAGCAAACAGGCAGCCACCGCCGGTTTCGAGCCCAGGGCCGAATAACACGGTGCAGTCCCCTTTCCATCCTGGGCCATACCACAACTATCCCGTTCCGTCGTCCCCTCACCCAACTCAACCTCAGCAGCATGCTCCTAAAGCCCCTCAACATGGCGCTGTCACACATCCTCCTTCAGTACGGAGCCCGGCCGTTGCTTCGCCCGCCTCTGCATCAGGGATTCATCTGCCACGACCTAATCAAGGACTGGCGGCTCCTTCTCAACAACGACCACAATCGCTGCCTCACTTGCAAGCGCCTTCGCCATATCCCCAAGCTACTCATCCTCCTGCTGTATCCTCACCAGCTGGCCCCCAAAATGGAGGATACAGTTCCCCATATCACCCTCCCCGGCCTGCTCCAGTGGAACGTATCCATCCACGTGCGCCTGCGACAACGACGCCTGTTCCACCCGCTAGATTCGGGCCTGCGCCGTCTGCCCCCCAGACGCCGGCTGTTATGCAACAGCAGCCCTTCGTCATTTCGGCTAGGATGACAAGGTGGAAGACGGAATCCACTCCTTCGACGCCGAAGGGTGGACTTGAATTTCAGTTTGGGTGGGATGAGAAGCCTAGTCCACAGACTGAACCAATCAGTCCCGTTCTGGAACCGGCGCCCTTGCCATCAGCCGCCCCCCACGAGTCACCACAGAAAGCACCAGAGCAATCGCAAGCTAAACAGACCCCGAGTTCCTCAGGTAAGCCCGGTAGATCAAGGGTGCCTCAGTCAACCAGGGATGCAACCTCTCCCTCTCCAGTGGCGTCCGGGTTAAGGAATACATCTGTCAAGGCTACCAAAGAGGTGGTGCTACCCATAAATGAGCCGGATGCACCCAAGATTAAGGATGAGGCCATGACACCGCGCCCAACCACCGAGACTGGCGACACCGCAGCAGATGAGAGTATCTCCAACAGACCGAATCCGGCACGCTCAACTAAGCGGAAACGAGACGAGTCTACGCCAGCCTCGGTGCAATCCCCAAGGGGGCGACAGCTGACAGATGCATCCCGTGATGATTCGATGCCGCCTAATATGCCCAATGTCGTCCTCTGGACCCGCTCCTTCCACAAGGTCAGCGGCTCTGCCATGGAGTCGATTGTCGGCCACCGCTCAGCCAACATGTTTGCTGCCCCCATCCGAGAGAAGGATGCACCGGGCTATCATAAGGTGATCAAACAGCCCCAGGACCTGAAAACCATCCGCAGTGCCATCGCCCACGGGAACAAGGCCGCCGCGCAAGCAGCCGCTGCTTTGCCGGGGGGTGACCCAGGCGGTAGCTGCTGGCTCCCTCGGACAGAAGAGCTTGTCCCACCAAAGAGCATCATCAACTCTGGCCAGCTCGACCGCGAGCTCTCTCACATTTTTGCCAACTGCATCATGTACAATCCCGACCCGTGGCACGGACCAGGCCCGGCTTTCCTACCCCAGGAGGATGATTCTGAGGGATTGGAAGCTGGTGCGCACCAGGATAATGTCGTGGGGTACAAGGTGGACGAGTTTGGGATTGTCAACGATGCCCGCGCCATGTTTATCGAGGTCGAGCAGCATGTTAGTGAGTTGCGCTCGGCGGAGAAGCGTAGTGCGCCCCCCGGTGGTGGGCATGCTGCGGGGGCGGAGGGTGTGTTTACTGGGACGAGCACAAGGCAGGCTAGCGTTGCGATGCAACATGGCGATGGCGGTTCCAAGGATGACGTGTCTGGTGCAGAGGAACAGGATGAGCAGACGGCGACCGAGACGGAGAATAATGACGGGAGATCCAAGAGAAGGCGAATGGGGAGAGCCTAGAAGGGGAGATCTCTTGGTAGCAATGCGCTCACAGGATATGAGAAAAGACAAGGGGCACTGGGAAAAGCAAGACCCAGGCAGAAAACGTATGGTGGACGTTGGGCCCGAGACTTTTGCTCATAATGAAGCTTTGTTTGGATTCATGTATCAATAAATGGGCGGGGACCAATTTTGATGTCCACCACCGTATTATAATATAAGAGCATCGCCCTGGGATTTTATACACAACAGAGCACACTCTACCTCTTGTGGTCACTATCTGTGTTCACCGGCACGGTTGATGAGGGGCACGCGAGGGGCGATATCTTTGTGAAAGCACTCAAACACACTCTTGTCAACGTTGAGACAGCTAGCGCTGCTGAGGGAGGACACAGCTTCGATTGACGATGGCTACCAAGTAACTGTACTTTTCTGAACCCTATTCGTTAAAGCGCTGTTTCGAAGCGCTGTTTCGAAGCGCTGAACCCCTCTTCAGTCCCTATCCAAAAGCCAAAAGCAATAAAAAGCACCAAAACGCCCTGCCTCCCCTTCATTTCCTATTTCCCACCATCCCAGTCTCTTCCACTCACCAACTGCAAGAAGCCACCTCATCAAACGCCAACCTCAACTTTAGGCGTATTCGTACTTGACCTCAATGTCGTCGTAGCGCTTGCCCTGAAGATAGAAGACATACGCCATATCGGCGGAGCGAGCTGTAGGGTACTGCTGTTAGCAAAAACCGCAATTACCACGGCAAAAAAAAAAAAAAGCAAAAAAAAAAAAAGCAAAAAAAAAAAAGCAAAAAAAAAAAAAGCAAAAAGAAAAAAGCAAAAAAAAAAAAAAGCAAAAAAAAAAAAAAAAAAGCAAAAAAAAAAAAAAAAGCAAAAAAAAAAAAAAGCAAAAAAAAAAAAAAAAGACCAGGACAATACTCACGAGTAACCTTGATGTCACCCTCTATGATATAGTACATCTTCCCGTCCCCCCTTCTTCTGCACCCTCTCCGCCTCGGGCACCTTTGACACATCAGCAGTGAGCGTGCACAGCGTACCCAGCGTCTCATCCTTCTCCAACATGGCCTCCCGCCCCTTTTTTCTATCCACCATGATCGCAGCTTACAACTCTGTAAACCACCCGTTTTCCACCCGCTGCCGATAATAGAACGGAAACGAGAACGGCTTGCTCTCCTCCATGTCGTCGCCCCGCTGGAAAAACCGAACCATGGCGTCGACACTCTGAATGCCGGTATACCCGTCATGAAATGTCTTGGTCGCCAGACTGGTATGCTTCTTGGTGTCAAACGGCTGGATCCTACTCTCGCCCATGTGGTGGCGCGTCCTTCCGACTGACGACATGGACTTTGGTCAGGGAACCGTCGCCGACGAGCGAGAGGCCCTTCATGATGGCGCCGCGGGTGACAGCCAGGTCGGGCTCCGTGGGTGTGATGAGGGGGACTTCGGTCCGCATCTGGCTGTCCTTCCTCCATATGTACGCCTGCTTGATCTCGCCGCGGAGGTAAGGAGAACCGGCGAAGCCTCCTACTAGGATGAAGGCCTTGATGGGCTTCGTCGGGCACGCGTCCTGTTGCTCATTCACCTTTTTGACAATGATGCCGACGGTGGGCCTGAAGATGTCTTCGAGGTGGTCCGAGCTGACCTTTATCTTGTCATTGTAGACGCCGGCTTGTTCGTTGTTGAGGATGAGGTTGAGGGGGAACTCGTGGGTCCCTGAGGACTTGGTGAAACAGCGCTTGGTCTGTAGTAGAACTTGAGGATTAGTCTAAGGCGAGTGGGAAAGGGGAAAAAAAAAGTAACACTTGCCTCAAACTCAAACTTGGCCATTGCGGGGGATATATGTCTCTCACGCATGTTACGCGAAAGTAGTGCGTACCCTGGAATACACCAGAATCTATTATGGAGGTACTCTCTGAATCTCATGTTGAGCTGGGCGGAGCCGGCAAGATCGCCATCGCGGAGACCAACCTCCTTGACCTTCAGGGGGTTGAGGTTGGTGATGGTGTAAATGACCAGGTCCACAGTGCCGCCTCCCGCATCAATAATCACGAATCTGCCAGTCTTTATCAGCACACGTGTTCATGTTGGCCTATTGCACACTGAGCAATAAACGTACGTATCGCCAACCTCGAGCTTGGTGTCTGTATCAGCAGTGCGCTCAGCCTTCTCATTGATGGCATAGATAGCAGCAGCCTCAGGCTCCGAGAGGAGATGGATGGTCCCGCTCGGCATACCCGCCGTCCTCAAGGCCGTATGGAAAGCTGTCCTGGTCTTCTCCTTGGAGTCATTGTTCCAATTGGCTGGGACAGTGGCCACGTACTCGAAGTCAGTGGGCAAAGACTTGAAGTTCATCTTTGTCTTGGCATACCCCAGGAGCGATGTCAGAAACTTGGTGACCAACGACTCTGGACTTGGACCGGCATTGATGAATTCAAGCTGTCGAGGTGTAAGCCTCCTTGCCCAAGGATAAAGACCGCTGCGTTGTGACTTGGGTTAGGTCGCTATCCTCAAGGTCGTCGAAGGGGACTCACAGCTTGAACCACTCCATCACCTGGTCTGCGGGGGTATCATCAGAGACATCGAAGCCCCATTTGCCCGTCTTGGACAATTTGGTCGGGACTCTCTGGTAATGCCTGATGCCATCGACTTTCCCTTCAAGGTGCTTCTCACCGGGCTTGTTTGAAAGGTCGGCTGTAGGCCACTCTCGGAGGATCGTAACTTCATCCGGTTTGGCACTACTGGCCCAGGCAATGCTGGTAAACGTTGTGCCCATGTCGACGGCGACAATGGTCGTCGGATTGATAGTAGGGGGGGCCATCCTTCGAACTTGCAATGCTTTTCAGGCAACAAATGTGATGAAACTACCAGTTTGAAGATGAAGAGGGAAGTGACAAAAGCTCGAAATTTGGAAAAAGATTTGAAGATTGAGAAGAGTGCTAGGCACTGGGACAACAAGCCTTGTCTTGGGTTTCGCCCATCGGAAATCTTGTTCAGCCATCAGGGCTGAGTGGGTGCAAATAAGCTTTTTCTTTGCAACCTTGTCACCCATGTCTCGATACGAGTGTTGCCTTCCGTACGCCTCAGTGCCACCTCAGAAGCCAGGTTCTATTCGGAAGATAGGGAAGGCGTGGTGCCAGGCCCAGAAATCTTGTTGCACACCGGTGTGTGTCTTGGGGTCGAGGGTTGTGAAGATCAAGCCAACCCTGAGACTTGGTTCCCGTCCTGTTGAAAGGATCAAGGGGATTTGGGGAAATCCGTCTTTGGCGTGAGTATTTGACACAGATTGTGGGAATGTGATAACCTGGAATGCTGTGTTCTTCAACCACGGTAAATTTGACCAAAGGCCAACATTGTCTGATGCATTTGATCCCATACGGTGCGGCGTATCCCAGCCAGCAGAGTTGGCCAGGCACTGGCAAGCAAGCAAACAGGAGACAAGAAGAGACAGCCAGAATTGCACAAGCGTCCCAGCTAAGTTATACCTACCCTGATCGAGAGACCATAACTGCAAACTCATGTCATCCTGTGAGGACCGTCACGAGTGAAAGTGTCATTTTTTGCACATCAGAGGTGGATGGTGGAACATACCCTTCGAATGCCAGGCGCCGTCTACCATACTTGACTGAGTCGACTACAGCACCATACCTGTGGCACGGCCATCTGGAGAAAGCGATCGGCCTACAGCGTGTTTGTTGATTAATCTGGATATGGGTAGATTCGTGAATGCCAAAACCTGGGGTATTGGGCCCACTGCTATCCGTTTGGTCCCGAACCGCCAACAATATTGAGCTGGGTTTCGTTCCCATGGACGACAAGGTGTTCCTACGGGTGACTCAGTACTCCTATAGACGACCGATTTCCCACATACGACGGAGCAGGCTGCTTCCTACCGGCTCCATGTGCCACCCTCAAGGTAAATATGGCTGAGTGACATCCCGCGGGTCGAGGTTTACACGACCTGCTCACCGACACCACATGGCGCGATGGGGGCTGAGGTGGGGAGCTTGCACAAGTGTCTGGAGAGCTGTCTTGAAGCGCATGGATGAACGGGAGCAGCAGATGATGACGGTGGTATACCCCAAACTGGTTTAACAATAACGTTTCACAACGGGGCCGTTGATCAGTCACTCTCGTGTTGCATTCTGTTGAGCCGCTAACACATATGGCTACACTGTGAGGGTTGAGCCCGGACGCTTATCGCGTGATGGTGGCATGCTGAATTGACTTTCTGTTTCTGTTTTTCCCTTTCTTTCTATACCGACATGTCTTGCATCTCATAGGCCTCATACCTACAACCGGCATTGGGCTTCTGGGGCGACCAGCAAGTTGATCATCAATTCTCCCCAAGGTTGGGGCCTCGGTGGAAGAGCTAGGTAGGCATTTTGTCATCTTGCCAATCACCTACCTACCTAGCTACCTGACTGGGGCCACCGCACACCTCTACCAATTCGCTTTCCTGAAGAACGTTTCCGTTTCCGGTGACGGGTTCCTCCGAAGGACGACCTTCCAAGATGGAAAATTGCACTGATCCATAAGTTCTAACTCGATGTTTCTGAGGGTTCTCCATGCGCTTCAGTCTACTGGGTCAGGTATCTTATCAATTGGAGAATGCCTGTTCGAGCATTAACTAATTGTACGAACCAGGCGGCATGAGATCGAGGGCCCGCACCGAAGAGCGTTGATTGCAGTCACTGGCCAGCGGACTTTGCCTCTGTTGCAAGATACGGAAACCTGCATCCCAGTTTTGCCCAGTTACTATAACTGTAGTCTGCGAACACGACCCTCTAGTATGCTACGCGTGCTTGCTCATGGAATCACAGTTTAGTTGCCCATTTGGTCTGGAAGCTAAGAGATGCCCATATCCGGGCTGCGGCAAACCTGTCACTGGCGATGATCTGTGAGTGTTGGTTGCGCGGGTGTCTGCAGTCGAAGACTGATAACGGGATGCCTGAAGTCCAGACTATGTAAGGTACTGACCTTCCTTTTTTGAACAGGGTCATTGTGCAGTTTGTACGTCATCGTTACGAATCGCTGCAGGTCCTATCGCGCTGCAAATACACTCCAGGATGCTGCTGTGAGCCCGACAAAGTAATTTTTCCAATGTCGGTTTTGTTACAGAGGCCCGAGGAGGAATTGCTTGCGCGCGCACGCAGCCTGGATGAGCTGCAATATCCAAGTCCCGGTTGGTCACCAGCCCAGCAGAAAGCTAGAAGCTGTGCACCACCACGCGAGCCTTGTGTTAGCTGGACCGAGGGCACCATGTTTGACGCCCAAACCTTCAAATGGGAGGGGCGTAGGCCAGGCCGAGCGAGATTCCCCGAGCGCCAGCCTGAGGCAGACATGTTCGAGTTTGCTGCGGAGGTTTCTGACCCTAAAGCTTTCTGGACAAGTATGGCAGAGGAGCTGTCCAGGCTTGACTTGGAGGTATTACGGCTGACTTGATTTGAATGATTAAAGCTATGACTCCCTCAGCTCATTGCACGATGTTTGTTGGGGGTTGACTTTACTGGGAAGTTTTGAACACAAAAAGAACAAATCATGAAAAAAAAGGATTAAAACAACAAAAGAAGCTAACCAAAAGAAAACCAAAAAAAATGCGGTGAAAAATGTGCAAAAAGTCAAACTCTCAAAAATTAAGTAAAAGAAAAAACAGCGAGCTGTGGGCAAGAAACTGGAACAACCTATGGAGCGGAGTAGTTCCAAAACATCAACATAGCGAGCGGGGAGGAAAACGCCTGGTACCTGGTGTCTTGGGTTGGTCTTGACGAGCTGAAAATACCCTGGGATCAGTCCCTCGTCCTCCCCATAACCTTTTTGTTCTTTGCAAAGTGATGTGACATGCCAGCATACTCAATTCAGGGGTACTGTTTATTCAAGGTGCGTTGTCGACATGCGGGGTAGGCCCGGCAACTGGCTTCACAGTGCGCCCGCTTTGAAATGGTGGGGTTTGGCACGGTAAGCACAGAGGACAGACACGGATTAATCGCGGCCCCCACTGAAATTTTCCGCGCTAGACCTAACGACCTACAAAATTCTTTCTTTGGCCTCGCGCATTTCTTCCTCGCTTTCCCACTGATCTTCCCACAGCGCTTCCCTCCCCACTGCCCCGGCGGCGAGCTGGGAGATGCGACTTTTTCTGGTGCGACACGGGGAGACGGTCGACAATGTTGCTGGTCTTTAGTATGTTGTACCTCTTTTCTTCCTGTCCTTGTCTCGAGCACCGGACCACATGCTAACCTATTCACAGCGCAGGAGTTCGCGATTCACCGCTTACTGCCCATGGCGTTTTGCAGGCACGACGTCTGGGGGAGCACATTGCGAAGCATCATCGAGTCACCCATGTCTTCTCGTCGGATCTGCAGAGGGCCGTCTTCACGGCCGTGAAGGTCGCTGATGCTCAGCTCTCTCAGAGACAAAGATGCGACACCGACAACGGCGATGTGCCCGAGACCATCGAGAAGCTGGAGCCTGTTCCACTCGTCGACTTGCGCGAGCGCGACTTTCGGTCCGCAGAGGGCAAGAAGTTCGGTACGGCTCATGACGACGCTGAAACGCACGAGGAGATGAGGCTGAGAGCTGCTCGCTTTGTCCAAGGCCATCTGGTCCCGTTGTTGGCAAGCCGAGGGTCTGAAACAGTCGTGGTCATTGTTGCCCATGGCTTGATCCTCAACTCGCTCTTCCGGGTTCTGCAGGCAAGGTTTGGTACCGGGCCTCGCGGGTCGGAAACGTCGGCAGCGTGGAGCAATACTGGCTATCTTGAGGCTGTGGTCAAGGCTGTCGCTGCTGACACAGAGGGCTCGAATGCTGAGGATTCCGGTGAAAGGAAGACAAAGCAGCCACAGCTTACCATGACTGTGGTGGGGGTGAACGTGCTACGCCATCTTGAGGGCTTAAAAAAGACCAAGGGTGGAATTGGCAGTGCACAGTTCGACAAGAGGCAGAGGACCATGGATTCATTCTTTGGCCCTGCCTCCAAAAAACAGAGGGTGGATCGAGAGTCGGGGATATCCTGACACGGCCACCCTTGTCGACTTACAAAAAGGTATGTCTGCTTCTCTCCTTCAGCACAACACACCCCATTTTTATGATGAGAGAAACAAGTTCACAGACCTGTACCGAAAGTATACATGTGGAAAAACTTTGTCCAACCGCTATCTGAGAAATGACCCATCCTCTTCGTTTATTTCAATTTATTTGAGACATGCAGTTGCTAACTGTTCAAAAAGATAGGTCATGTTGCCCTCAAATACTGCCTTCGATTGAGATGGTCGACAATAAATTGACATCGTAACAGCTACCTACCTGTTCCCATTTGCACCGTGACTCTTCCCCTCTCTTTACACCTTTTCCCAACCCTGACGTTCACCCCAAATTGGCCTATCTCCCCATGGTCCTTTCGGGTTCATTTTTTGTTCAGGAAGATCAACGTCTTACGTCCGATTACTCACCACGGATTTCGTTGGCACTTGTGCTATGGAATTCGAGGTCCATATTTTGGTCGACATTTGTTTCATAGAACATATAATAATTATAATCTATTCTTCACTGGACTCTCCGTCGCCATCACTGTTTTCTGGAACCACGCCCGCCGCCTCGTCAGAGGGCAACAGTCGTGGGAACCAGCCATACTCTGCAAAGTCTACCATCAGTTCACCAAGTGCCCCTGTTGCGACGACCACGCCTTCAGCCTGCAAACTTGCGGCTTGGTTGCGAGCCCCATCTGGCTGTGATCTTTGACTCGTCAGTTCCACACTCTATATGCTTTGGGTTTAGTGACCTGCCCACCTCGGAGATATGATCCCTTTCCCGTTGATTACCCTCTGCCAGGGGACATTGTCGTGATGGTACCGGAGGGAGGTGTCGGCGGGGAGGTGCTTGAGGGCTGTGCCTACTTGTCTGGGTCGCTGGGCTGCAGTATGTTAGATGAAACGCAACAGAAGAACATATCCCAATGGCTGTACGTACGGGTGCCTATCAGTTTCGCGATGTGTCCGTAGGTGGTGACTTTGCCTTCGGGGATTTCTTGGACGGCGGCGTAGACCGCGTAGAAGAATGCTTGGGCTTCGGGGGTGCGGGGCATTTTTGTTGAGGCTCAAAGACAAAGAATGTTTTCTAAGACTTGGTTGGGAGGCTTGCAATGAGACGATCTTGGTGGTCGTTGCTGTGGATGAAGAGGATGATGGTGATGATGGTGATGATTGATGTTGAGAGATGGTGAACAGTCGCAGTGGTTTCGCAGCAAGAAATGGCAGGGTGGAGCCCGACTTAGACCCTAGATTGGCAGCTGAAGGTCACCAATTACCAGGGTACATGGTCTAGTGGTATGATTTTCGCTTCGCATCTTGGTCCAAGTGCGAAACTTGTGAAAGGTCCTGGGTTCAATTCCCAGTGTATCCAGATGTTTTTGCCTCCTCATTCATCCAGTCCATTGATTAATTAGCCTTGGTGAATAAAAGTTTCTTTTTTTCTTTTTGTCCTCATCTCTCTCTATCTAAAGTGTTTTGGTGGCGTACTTGATGGGTTAAACATCGTGTATGTTGGTTTTGTTGTGTGTCGGCGTTGAAGTTCTCAACTTCTCTAGACATCCAGATATATCTCCGTCCCCGAACGCCGAATCTGATGTCGGATGCCTCAAGGGCAGGAGGAGTTACATGGAACTTTTCACCTCCTGAAGGTGATCGGGAATATCACCGGTCAATGTCAAGCTTCCTGTCACCGATGTGGTACAGTGGAATAAGCGCCTGAGCCATCATGAACAGAGGCGTCTATCTGCATGTGTAAGTGTTGTGTAACTTGTGTTTGTCAATGTTGGCTCTTTCTGGACCCTCGGACTTTTCGCGGTAAACCACGGCCTTCGGTGCCGTTGCTTCGTGGACAAACCTGGAACTCAAAAATGGAAAAGGCTCTTTCACATGTCACCGTTGAGAGATGGCGCATGCCAAGCCATGGGACGCGCACCAACACGGTGAGGACGCAAGGTGAGATAGATGGCAGGTACCTTGGGCACGTACAGAAAGAAGGCTGGTGGCGAGTTCGGACTTTTTTCCATCCATGCTTACTGAGCGCTTGCAGGAAGAATTCCTTCAACGGTGCCTCAGCCCTATGTAAGATTGTTGGGTCCTCGAGCGTCGCTGTGCCGTTGTGGGCGGCAGTTGGGCTGAGTGGTTGTATTACCTCGACAGTTTGACAGCGGAACTTTCCCCGGTGAATGGTGATGGTGGGGGGCTGGAGTCTGCCCCGGATTTTCGGGTTTGAGATGGATATATCGGAATAAAGCTGAGTCAACTTGGCACGTGGGTTCTGCTTCTGTAGTCTTTTATATTCACAAGATGTAAGATGATTCGGTTATGAGGAGGTGTTTTGGCTGTCTTTGAGGAGTTATGTGATTGTCCCGGGACGCGTTGGCACTTTGCCAATGCTCCCAGATGTAGTATATTTTCGTCTACCTATTTTTCGGTGTTGCTTGGGTATGGTTCAAACAGTTCACGGGTTGTAGATAGCGCTTTTGTATTGCCCAAAGTCAAAATCTATCGATCTAGATGTTTCTTCCCTATTATGTGCATCGGTTCGTCCTTTACGGTAAAAGTACAACGGCGAAGGTCGGGTGTGATCCGCCTCTTGAGATCCAAACTAATGAGCGCCCTAAGAAGCATCAGTTTCCTTGTGCTTGGTCCTGAAGTGGCGCATGATGTTGTCCTTCCTTCCTCGACGCGGACATCCTGGATGAGGGCACTTGATCTCTTCACGCCGCTCGACATTGTTTGCTTGTGCCCACTCCCTGTGTTCAGACCAAATGTGTCGGTTGAGCGCTCGGCTCTCCCGAAGGTTGAGATTGCAGCCTGGGAAAAGGCATTGGAAGATGGGGTTGGGCTTTTTCGTGCTAGTTGGATGGAGGCCTTTTCGTTAGCAATGACACTTGATATCTTCAGAAGACATGTACTCACACTGAGCTTGACTCCTTCTTTTCCCTGTGAAATGGGCCAGGTGACCACTGATCGAGTCCGCCAGTGACTTGATGGCCTGGCTGATCCTGATCTGGGGGAGCAATGTAGAAGAGCGGCGGAAACAGTTCTGTACCATATGCAAACGAATCCAATGTGAAGGGAAGCGGTAACGGCTGCGGTGGTGAGAATGACGACTCTCTTGAGTCTGTATTGTCGAGAACCAATGGCGGATCTGGGGACTGATGACTGGAGACATCATGTAAATTGTCATTGAGTTCAGTCGTCGTAACTGGAAAGTTGTTTTCTTCGAGCGTCAGGGCTGATAGGTCAAGCTGGAAACTATATGAGCGCAGTAGCTGGACACAGGCAATGCTGCAGGTGGTGTAATAGAGGCTAGAAGTCGACTGCCCCTGACAAAACTCCGCGGTAGTTGCTGCTGTGATATCCCTTGGCGAAGGCGTGAAAGATTGACCACATACAATGCACCACGCCCACCGAAAGGCCCCCGTTTGGCTGTCATCTTCTTGGGACATGATGTGAGTACGATTCACACACTCAAAAACTCAAGCAGTATGGAAGAGATGGTTCACGAACGACTTGTGAAGAAGTTATCCTTTAGTGAAGCTGCCGAGTACTATGTAAGCTATATATGTTTCTGATCTACCTACCTATCTGCTCTTTCTGCTTTGGTAGTCCGGTGAGGCGAGTTGCAACCCTGAATACTTCGTCTTCACCTAAGTAGATGATTTCGTACGGATGACTCGAAGTATACTCGGTCATTTCCATAACCCTTCTAGAAAGATTCCTCATTAAGCTCAGCTGGATTAGGTCAGCAACCGGTGAGTATGGTCTTTACCGCCAGATCTGACTCAGTATCTCCGCTCTTTTGAGTGTGTGCGACCAAAATCGCCTCCCAAAGAGGCGGGGGCAATAGTAGGGCTGTAATCTCGTCAACTGTCACTACCTAGGTACCTAGATAAGAAGCTGAATTGCCACACGCCTGAGTTTAGTAAACCTGCATTGATTGAGAATCGGTGCCCAATCAGCCGGCGTTTCCGTGTTTGCCAAGTGGTTGGGACTTGTCCCTCTCCTCTGTTCGTGCACACACCATCATGAACATTTAAGCATAACACATGCGGGCCGTGGCGCAGTTTGAGCTCTAGAACACTTCCATGACGGAGGAAGGTGTACGCAAGGTAGGTATCCTAACCACGACGCTGCTCCGGCTCCGTTCCGTCTCTTTCTCTGGCAACGTGACATTGAATTCTCACTTGCATGCTAGGTACCTACCATAGGCACTGCATGTATGTCTGCCCTTGTTGTGTGATCATTTTCCACCTGCTGATTGGTGGTGTGCTTCAAATACCCGCTTCCCCAGAGGCCTTACGGTGCATGAAACACAGTTGCTTGTGTGACGTCACATTGAAGGCATTGAGACCTAGCTAACCTTTCGATTCTTGTTTAGATTTTGGCAACAGTTCAACACCTTCCCGTGGGACTGTTTATCGTCTTCGAAAGCATGTGTAAGATCTCCGGAGATCCTACCAACGACCCACTCTGCTTCAACCTTCCCTCAAGATGCCCGAAATTGCACTCTCATACAGGTATTGGAACGTGGGTGGGGAGGGGACATCGGGATGGATGTCGTGTAACCAAGAACCTCAGCTATTGATGCGCCAGGATCATGGTGCGCAGATGTGACAGGCAATTAGAGGCGCAGAGAGGACTGCCGCAAGTCTCTCTGTGCCATATGTGAGCTTCCAGGTTTCCAGATGAGAAATGTCGCATTATTAATCATGACTAGTAAGCCATAACTCATCTTTGTACTGAACATCGTCTCAAACTTCAGATCATGATGTTGGGTCGTTGCTGGGTTAACACAGCCCCTGAACCCCTGAGTATGCGACCACTGGACCTTGAGTCTTGGTTCTGTCTCCACTTGACTTTGGACTCCAACAGTCTCTTCACGGTCTACTCTTCCCCGAATTGCGCGCTCCCACTTCGACTGCTTTGTCATAGCCGCCGTATTTACATTTACTAACCTTCTGGAAAAATGTTCAACGGACAAAATAGAGCTGCCTGACGTTGTGCCGCCTGTGCCTCATTCCTAGCGGTTATACCCGCCGCTAGAATTCGGCGAGGCCAAAAAGATCAGTGCATTTGGAGCTGCGGCTTTAACGCTGGCTTGTGGCGGATTCATGGTTCGATCTGCGGCGTATCCACGTTGTACGGGTGTCCTGAAGCTTTATTCCACCCGTGCGGGATCGGTAGAGAGGTGTGTGCCGATTCGCTTCCGATGCTGGCCGAATTTATGTGCAACAAATGCGGAGTGAGTTGAAAGTACGAACCTGACAAACATATCTTTCATGAATTTAGTGGTGCTAGTCTTCTCAATTTACGAATTCGGCTTCTGTCCATATTACTTCCCCAAGGTTCCAGCGCCCAGGTTGATCGAAGCCAGCCTTGGTTAAGCTATTGGCTGTGCTGTGTCTTGTAATGGCGGGGCACATTGTCCTTCCTTCCTCTATACCGACAGCCAGGGAATGGACAAGCCCCCTGTTCAGACGGAATATCATTTTCTTTTGCGTATTCGCTGTGTTCAGCCCAGATGTGGCGATTTCGAGCACGGGTTTCACCGCAGTTGATGGCGCAAACTGGACACTGGAATTTGGGGTTCAAAGAACGACTTTGCTTTCTGAGTACCACGTAGGTGATTAGAAAATAAATAGACATCATGTTCATCACATGTCATCCACTTACGTGGTGGTCTGAGTGCCAGCTGAGGTGTCAGGTCCAGTTTGCGGACACATGGAATACTGATATGCTTCGTCAGAGACAGGCTGAGAAGTAAAATTATCCTCCGAAACAAGCCCTTGCCCATTATATTGAGAAATATCATCTTGAAGATAGAAGGAATTGAGAAAAGGTAACTGAGAAATTGAATCACAATAATACCCTGAAGTTGTGGGAGTCTGCAGAGGAATGTTGAAGGGAGCTGAACTCGGAACTGTTGAAACATCCTGGAAACACGGGCAAGAAACGCCCCCACTGGAATACCGAGTAGGATCCTGGGCGCAAAACCAACAGATCATTTTAAGGTCGTTGCTGTACTCGAGAACTCATGAATAGGTATGGAAGCGCAGTGACAGGTGTTGTGATGTCTGCAGAGCCAATTCATGCTCGAAAGATCCCAAGTTTATGTATTTGTCGCTTTGAGGCTCTTAATGTCTATGGATGTGAGGTTCGTCACTCACCAAAATCTGATGTAGGCCTTATCTGTCTGTCGTTCAGTTCGAGCCCTAGTCCTCACCGCAATGGCAACTTTCAAATGGCTACCTAAGCGCCTCAACTTGATAGGAACATATAAAAAGTGTGCCTGGAAGACTGCATTTGCCCAACCAGAAGGCCCCGAAAGAAGTGGCCTGGGACAAGTCCCGTTGATGCTGACAGGTAGCTAACCGTCATGGTCCATTTTGGCAACGGCTACGCCACATATACACGTGAAGAATTCCCGAGGAATCCAAGATCTCGTGCCCAGTCTATTCTCGGTGCCATTGCGTCCTGGCCTTGTGTTTGGTAGTTCGGGATTTTGGCCCCCAACCCGTGAATTTGAGCCAGATCGGGAAACTCAAATCCCAGATGGTTCTCATCGAGCACTGCGCGTGTGTGGTACCTACCTACTCTCCCATCATAGCACTCTACAACAATTCAGCCAAATTGCTGTCAATTCGGGACCGATGTAGGACGGAGAATTCTAACCGTCACTGCCATCCGCCTCACCGCCGTCTTACCTACGGCACCGCGCAGACCGTGCCTCCGCCTCAGAGCCTGATCTTGCCAACCAGGCACCAGTCAACATTCATTGTGAAGTCAAATGAAAGTCGGCAATATTTGTTGCCATATTTAGCAGCTCAACACCGAAATCTACCTATGTCCGTCAGCCGTTGTATGTTATGACCTTTGATCATGACCTGCCATTTTCAGTACGGCTAGAGACCCGTAGGAAGAGGCACAGGACGTTGAGGTGAAAGTTAGGATCTCGAGACCGTTGTCATTCACAACTTGCAGATATTCACACACATCATCGCAGTGAAAAAAAGAAGAACGTCTCTCCATTGACGGCTACTTATAACTGTGGAGGTATCACGGGTTATAGGCCCACCACGTCTTTTCCCTCAGGAGGTTCCATCGGGCAGAGTTGACTGAAGTAAATCTGACTCCAAAATCCAATAGTCTAGCGGCCATAGCCCTAGTTTCATCCCTTTGTCAACTCCACAGGCCGCCCTACGCCTGTTTCCCTCCAACAACTACGCTTCACGAAGAGCTCCTGGAGTCGCGGAAACCATCTCGATTGAATGGGGTTTATCATTTGCTGGTTTGCCATTTGGTTGAACTCTGCCTTCGACAGGGGAATGTAGAAGATTCTCAGGAATTCCAAATTGACCGGCAACATCCAAATCAGAGCGATGCCCTGTTGTGGCCCATTGCTGTGGTTGTCGATCATCAACTCGAGCTTTCTCAGCCCTACGAATTGCGGAAGTACATTGGTAACATGAATATTGCACGGGGTTTTGCTTTCATAGAAAGTAGAGATCGGTAAGGTGATAGACAGAGTATGCACAATATGCATCAGTGAAAGAAGACTGCGAAAAAGCCGTCTATTTTGCGGGAGACTCGTGGTAAACAGTTCTGAAAGTCCTTTTGACCGTGCCAGGGTCTGAAGTCGCCGACAGCGACACCCTATCGATCTGAAATCGGCTTCCAACATATCATCGACGCCTTAAAGCATGAGAGACCCGAGATGAGGAAACTTATGTCCAATGCTTGTCCTGAATCTCATTACGATGTCTCCATCTGTCAAGCCTTGTCCAAGGTGACCATAATTAAACCCCTCCATAACAAAGTCTGAATATTTCGGCATTCCTTTGTTGGCTGGCCCAGGTTTACCAAGGGCGAAAAGACATCAAAGAGAGGTAATGTTTGGTTAAGAGCCACGTAGGGTTGCCTCAGACGGGTGATACAGGGGTCTGCGATTGTGTTGTATAATCAAGGTGTCGAGCTGGGTAAATCTGGTCACAAGAAACCGAAGCGTGTGACCAATTTCTTCTGCCGTCCGAAGTGGTTCTGCGAAGGGGGTGGCCCTGAAGGTATTCGTGACGTATGGCTTGTTTAGATCAATTCCAACCCCGCAATCGCCAAAGTGTAGTTCGTTGACCAAGCAAGACTTAACCCCGGAAGCCAGTTCTTGATAGTCTGAAGAAGGCTACTGCCAAGGACATCCTATTTGAGCACACCCATGGGCCTTGAAAAGGGAGATTCCCATACATACGATAATCGGACAAGCAGATGTCTCGGTTTCTTTTGGATGTTCCGGCCAAGCCCAATAAATCCTTGCATGATGAAAACGGCGGGTTTAACTGCTCCCATCTGTTGGCATACACCGCCTTCGTCCAGTCCTCACAGAGCCAAGGGAGACGAATACTATTCATTGGCGCTTCGGGACATGCTGTGAGAGGATTACAAATTTGGAAAATCAACTCATTTGGAAGGCCGTCGAGATGAGGATAGCAGGTCGACTCCATCTCCAGCTACAGCAGTTTTCAGCTCATGAGAAATGGATCAAATTTGGAGCTTGACGATAGGCAGCCTCAGAAATCAGCCATCACAAGGTAGGTGCCTAGATATATCTATGCCATGATGAACCACAAACGAAACGTCTTTCAAAACAAGACCTGGGAAGTCATAACGGAAAGCAAACACAAGTGACTATTGACTGTATAGGACATATGACTCCCAGGACTCCCTCAGGTGAACGCCAGCAAGTTTATGTACAAAATAATGAAGATTGCAACTAACCGTTCCGTGATAGAAGTTACTTACTACCCTGCCTACGTCCTCGAGCAGCAGTCTTCATTCTTTTGGCCCACAAAGCGGGCGGATAATTAGGGCACACTGTCTCATCACCCTTCGTGTAATCACTCGGCTCGCCAAGCCAGCCACTTTAACCGATGGGCACGACTCAAACAGGCGACACCTGTCATCCAGCTCATTGTTAATGTTGTATGTAAAATACTGATTGCAGCAGGAGCCTGTGGCTGACAAACAGGTAAAGCGATCGGTCAACGTTTGAGTGACCATGGCCAGAGCGCTGGATCTCATCACACTCTCAGTGACTGTCGCCTTGAGCGCATACCTCGGTCCTATCCTTCTTAGTCACCTCATCTCCAAAGACGTCATCCACCATCATCTCACCAATTTCAACCTATCATTCCTACCAACACCCCTTCTGTCACTCCTCCAGTCACCCCAAACAACAGACAAAACATGCCCAAAACACACCTACACTACCCACCTCATATCCCTCGATCCCCTCCTAATCTACATCCCCAACTTTGTCTCCCAATCTGAATCCCAATCTCTAATCGACCTCTCAACCCCACTCCTCGAACCATCCCCCATCGTCTCCCGCGGCGCCGACTCTGCCGGCTCCCAAGCCCGAACCTCCTGGAGCGCCCCCTTACCAAGCGACTCCCACCTGGTAAATTGCATCCTCTCCCGCTCCTCCTCCTTCCTTGGCACCCTCCTCTCCCCGGGCCGCGACGAAATGGGACCAGCCCAAGTAGTCCGCTACACGGACTCTCAAAAGTTCGACCTCCACACTGATTGGTTCTCCCGTCCAAGGATCACCGACGAGGACCGAGAGACGGGTAGACGGCGGCTGTACAACCGTGTTGCGACCTTTTTTGTGGTGCTGCAGAGCAATGTGACGGAGGGGTCGGGGGAGACTTGGTTTCCGAAGGTGAGACCGATTACGCCTCAGGCTGGAGAGGGAGACGAGGTGTGGAGGGAGCATGAGGACGGGGGGTTGGCTTTTAGGCCTGTTCCGGGGAATGCGATATTTTGGGTGAATTTGTTGGCGAATGGGACGGGGGATGCAAGGACTGCGCATGCTGGCTTGCCGGTGAAGGGAGGAGTCAAGACGGGGATGAATATTTGGCCGAGGGTGTTTTTTGGGCCTGACGCGTGAAGGGTGATTGTTGGGTTGTGTGTCGTGATTTTGTTTGGTGTTTTCATTTGTCTGGGTGTCGTCATGAGGGATGAGGCGAGGCACCGATGGGGACACGCTGCGTAGGTATTTTGCGGGGGGAGTTGATGCTGGAAGGCGCCAGATTTGTACGTGATTGACTGCTGCGTTATTTAGTCCTACGGTTTTCTCTTCTTTTTAGGTAGTTACTGTTCCACATTTTGGCTCATACTTCGTCGAGGGTACCCATGAACAACTCAGATAAGATCATAAGCCACACCATAGGCATAGAGAGCCGATTCTATCACGAAGAAACCTTTACTATAATGATCTTGAGATTTGCTGCTTATACCCTAAATAAACTCCATTCAAATACATAACCCTGAACCACCGACTCCACAATAGGGGCGAAAAGGGGCAAGTCGCCCCCACAAAATAGCACCCTTCCGTCTCCTCCTGACCTCTTCAAGCCTGCTTCTTCTCCGCCTTGAGAGCCTTAATAATCCTCTTCAAATCGTCAGCCCCATCCGCCTTGAAACCCTCAACTTCATCCAATGCCTTCTCAAACCACTCGACTGCCTCCTTCTTCTTGCCCCATGCTTGATACAAACGTCCCATAATCTCATAGTAATCACCCATGTGAGGCAAAATCTCCTCCTCAGTCAAAGCTTGGATCATTTCCTTGTTGAGCTTGACTGCCTCGTCAAACTTCCCTTCCTCAACCAACTCCACGATTTCAGGGCCAAGGTCGTCAACTTTCTGGCGGCGGGCGTCTGAGGCAGCTAGAAGCTCTGGGGGGCCGGCACATAGGTTGCACGAGCAGTCGAAGCCCCAGAGTTTCTTGAGGCGGGGGAGACGGATTTTGGATTGGAGGTTGAAGGCGGTGTCTTGGTTGAGGTAAGCTACAGTTTTGACGAAGCGAGTAACAGAGAGAAGTGTATAACTCACAGCTGATTGTAATCTCTTCTCCCGGAAGAATATCCCGGAAAGCAGTGATGGTCTTGGAGAGCGCAGCGGCATTGAATCGAGTGATGGCACTTGATTCATGTTAGCGAATCGTGACAAGTGAAGCGGAGAAAGACCTACTTTGGTTTACACGCATGATTCATTCTCTGGTAAGAAGGTTTTTGTCAGCAACAGGCTTCTTCTCGTGAATCCGGAACAGATGAATTGCAAGAGACTGCCCGAGGAAAAAAACAAACCAGAAAACCCTCACCGAAACATCCGGAAACAGCGCGACATAACCATGCCCACCTGCTTCCACACTGAAACTATTCGTCTTCATGACATCCTCCGCAGCCGGCACATCCCCTGGTCTAGTGCTGCTCCTCGCCAACTTGAGCACCCTATCAGGGTAAGGCAACCGCACAACAGCCTCGCTGAGCAGCAACCTCCCCTGCTCCATTCTCAAATTCGCAGCAAAGTCCTTGTCTGCCATCAAAGTGGCGTAGTCAGTCATGAAGATCGACCCCTTTGGAATCTTCCTCGTGGCAATCAGCCCGAAACCCTTGCCATCAATCGTCCTGAGTGCATACGGTGGGTCTTCCAGGTCTTCGCCTACAGTAATGAAGTCATCTTTGGCCTTGGGAGACGCGAGGATGAGCTTCTCGATCTGGGCCAACGAGGAAGAGGCGTTGTTTGACAAGGGGGCAATGATGCTGATTCCTCGTTTTGGTCCCTGGAACTTGGATGCGGTAAAGACGCAGTATGGTGTTCCTGCTTTGGTGTCCAAGCAGAATGGGGTGTGTGTCCAGGGTTTTTCCTGACCACTTTTGAGAGTCTCGTTGGACACAAAGGCGGTTTCACAAGATGGCAAGAGGTCGTGTTTGACGGGGCCTGGGAGACAGTCGTTTACATGTGATCTCAGGGGGGGCAAGACGTGCTGTTTTGGTGGCTGGGATTGAATATTTGCTGATGCTGTCCCCGAGAGGAGTAAGAGTGAGGTTGTCAGGATTGACAGCGCCATCTTGGAGGCGGTGGGGTGGGTAAGGCAATTAGATCAAGCTAGAATATTTCAGAATAATTCGTGATGGTTTCAAAGTTGACCGCAAAATCATGTCATAAAACGATGGAGAATCAACGAAAGGACAAAACCAGAGCTCTGCCACCAAAAAGACACCATTTTGAGCCTGCTCTTCACATATCTGTCCTAACTGTCACAGCCCGCTCCAAGAGTCTTGGAGTTCTTGGAATCTGGGATTCACCTGCCACTGGCCGTCTTGTGCGTCAGAAGTTGAGCGGCGAACCAGCAGTTTAGTACTATTAGCCGCGGTAGCGATTCCTGTTGATCAGCAAAATGCCGTCCCTGACTGTGTCTTCGGATCATCCGACCGAACGCCAAGAGTCTGGGCGATTTCTGGGCATCTCTTCAGGTTGTAGATATGCTCATGCTAAGAAGGGCTAATGTGATAGAAGAACGGTATGATGGTAAGTCTTAGGTCCGATGAGGCTCTCCTTCTCCTACCAAGACCATTGACAGGTCCCCTATTATGGCGTATAAAGAACGTTCCCCCTGTTCTTATTAGAAGTAGGATTTTCAACCTACCCATACGTCAGAGATCATGCCCTGACTTATAGACATTGTCCCAGGCATTCTATGACAAACCCGACCCAAACAACCACATCCGATTCACGCGCTTACACTTCCTCATCTCATCCAACCTCCAGAGCAGTTTGATTCATGCGCTTAGGCGCCGTTTTCATCTCGAGATTCAAAAAAACATCTCATGATCACAAGCAACGAATCTCGTTGAAGAAGATCAAAATCTCAGCATTCCGGCTAAATCATCACAGGTCAAACACGGCCTACGGGCCCCAAACCGGGACACGATCCCGGATTTCTCTCTGAATCTCTCTCAAGCCGCGTCACTCTTGCCCATCGTCCTCATTTTGCCGGCTCAGTACTTGTATGTTCAAGATTGCAAATCCATCAGAGAGCAATATCCGCCGCCCGGGGTGTTGGGGAGGTCATTCTGTTTCAAACATTGGGCTGAGATGGCGAGAGTGAGAATACCCGCTGATGGGCAGGATTGCAACCCAAGGCTTAATATCGGGCAAATTTACCCCACAATCTCGATACCGTTGCTCGTCGCTGCATGGTAACGTGGGGTCCTATTCTTCCAGAGTGACGCCAAGCAATGCCGGTACTTAACCACTCTTTTCTCCGGTAGATTGCCCATTCTGGGGCTGGCAATCTGGGGGTGGCGTATACTTGCGTGTACATGGTGGTGTAAGACATCACTGACCGAGGCGTGTCGATGGCTGTATGGCTGATTGAAATCGGTGTTCATATCGACTTTATATGAGAAAAGGGGGCGAGGAAAAATGACTGTGTCAGGTATAAAAGGTTGGTGATAATCCCCTTGAATTGCTGATCATCACCACCCCAGTCAAGACACTTGGTTCTCACAGAAAAAATGGTCTCTTTCACCTCCATCTTCACGGCCCTCGCCGCGGCGGCAACCGTTGTTGCCAGCCCTCTTGAGCTTGCCCTTCGTGGCATCCAGCCTGGTCAGGGCACCCACGACGGCTACTTTTACTCTTACTGGACCGACGGTCAGGGGTCTGTCGACTACAATAACGGCCCCCGCGGCTCCTACAAGGTCAGCTGGAGGAACGTTGGCAACTGGGTTGGTGGTAAGGGCTGGAACCCAGGTCCCTCTCGCACCGTCGCCTATAACGGCACCTGGAACAACTACAACGTCAACAGCTGTATGTGTCTCCTCCTCTCCGACTCTTTCGTTCTCTCTCATGCACTCACTGACATAAACATAGACCTCGCCCTCTACGGCTGGACTGTCAACCCCCTCGTCGAGTACTACATTGTGGAGGCCTACGGCACCTACAACCCCTCGGCCGGCACGACCAAGTTCCGCACTCTCCAGTCCGATGGCGGCACCTACGACGTCTATCGCACCCGCCGTGTGAACCAGCCTTCCATCCAGGGTACTGCTACCTTTGACCAGTACTGGTCTGTCCGCCAGGTCAAGCGCGTCGGCGGCACCATCTCTGTGCAGAACCACTTCGACGCCTGGACTGCTTCCGGGCTGAAGCTCGGCAGCTGGAACTACATGATCATGGCGACTGAAGGTTATGGCAGCACCGGCTCGGCTGAGATTGAAGTGAGAGAGGTCCGCTAAGTGGTTGATCTACAGTCATGGGACACACTTGTACATACTGGAAGCTTGGGAGGCGGTCAAAGGGCATGATGGTGGTCTGGTGGTGATGATGATGGTTGTGGTACGGGAATAACATCATGTCATGGTCAAGGTGGATACAGAAACTCACAAGGCCCCCCCCATCTCCATATCTACCCTGCCAATTCCGAACTCCATCCAATTGCCGCCAAACTAGTCCGAATCCTGCTTAGGATCTCCATCGCGATTCATAATCCTAGGGACCTTTGAGGTGATTTGACCAATCACAACCTCGAACTTTTGTTGATTGTTCGCCCACGTTGCATGAACTAACGCAGACACTATTTCTCGCTATTATTCCTTGGCGGTCGATTTGATGCCCGTCGGCATCGAGTTTGGGATCGATAACCCCCTCCTTTCCGCTGTCTCGGGATTGCTTTTTGATCCTTCGTGCTATCTCTTCCCGGTATTTTTTGGTCAGAGATTCAAGAATCCGATACCTTTTTATTTTTATTTTGTTTTACCCACAATGGCTGCAACAACCACCGTGACGGTACCCCATATGGGCGGTATCAAAGTCGGGTATCGGCTTTCGTCTCCGTCAGGCTCCATCGACAAGACCAAGCCCACGGTCGTCCTCATCAACTCGATGTGCACGACTGTTTCGCTGTTTGATGACCAGTTCTCCAATGAAGAGCTGACTTCGGCCGTGAACCTTTTGGCTATTGAGCCTCTGGGTCATGGCTCGACTTTTGCTCTCAAGAGGGAAAACTTCACCTACTGGGACACCGCGGAGATGGCGCTTCAGGTTATGGACGCGTTGGGAGTTGAGAAGGCTTTTGCTTTGGGAACCAGCCAGGGCGGATGGTATGTTTGTTGTTTTATGCTGAGAAGAGAAGGGGCTAACAACAGTCTGCAGGATGGTTGTACGCATGGCTTTGCTTGCTCCTGAGCGGGTAAGTTGATGTCTCAATGTCTCCACCAGAGAGTGTTACTAACATGAGTAAGATTCTTGGCCTACTTCCTCTCGGTACATCAATGGACTCGGAGTCTGCCTACTCGCGTACTCAAGGGAGCTGGGACCCAGCTGCTGTTCTCACTCCTTTCTTGGAAAAGTGGTCGGTTTCCGAGTCAACCCCTGACTTTGTTGTTGACCAGCAATGGAGGGGCATGGTCACTGGCCTGGGATTCGGTGCTGCCCCAAAGCCAGAGCTGTTGGCTTTCTGGGATGAGACGCTGAAGCAGGTCTATGTTGGAGATGAGGGCAGAAAGAAGGTCAGGATGGCCCTGACCAATTTGCTGGAGCGTGACGGTCTCTTGTTGAGATTGCGACACATCAGGTGCCCTGTTTACTGGTTGCAGGTGAGTTTGCTCTATTGTGATTGCTTTTTCGAGACGGGATGAAATCTGACACAAGAACAGGGAGAGCAAGATCCAGTTTTTGGAGTAAAATTGCCGGCTGAGCACATTAAGTTGTTCACCAGCTCCCCCGAGGCTACCTTGACGCTTGTTCCAGGTGGAGGACACTTCTTGAATGCCACCAGTCCTCGTGAGGTTCAAGAGGCGCTCTTGAGAATGGTGAGCAAGTATTCTGCTTAAAAGGTTTGGGTAAAGCTCGATTGTCCTTGTGACTACATGTACAGTACTAGGATGTGGCGACGGACATAATGCCGCAGACACTAGCCCCTGGGGTAAACCAAATAAATCAGGGAACAGCTCTTTTTGTTGTTGTCATTGACTCCACCTGTTCGAAGCTTGACCTCTCAGATGTTGTCCTCACTGACCACCCCGCATCAACATGCATCAACGCCACCAACAAGGGTTTAATCTCCTGTGGTCTCATCACAGCGATGACACAACATTCCGCCTCTCACTCAATCAACAACTTCACAACACTGAACACTCACGCCCTGTTCGAAACATGTCTGAAGCAAAGAACATCATCATCACCGGCGCCTCCGGCCTCGTCGGCCCGCTCCTGGCCTCCCGCCTCCTCAACTCCCCAGAATACCGCCTCGTCCTCACCGACCTCCACCCCCCCATCCTCCCCCCCAACGTCACCCACCCCTCCAACGCGACCCTCCTCCAAGGCGACATCACCTCCCCTGCCTTCATCACCACCCTCCTCACCGCCGCCCAGCCCCTCCACGCAATCTTCCTGTTCCACGGCATCATGTCCGCCGGCTCGGAAGAAGACTACGACCTCTCCCTCAAAGTAAACGTCGACTCGATCCGCCTCATCACCGACCAGCTCCGCCTCACCAATCCCGGCTGCCGCGTCATATACGCCTCCTCCCAAGCGGTATTCGGACAGCCTCTACCCCAGGGAAAAATCACCGACGACGTGCTGCCCACGCCGGAAAGCACCTACGGCTGCCACAAGCTCATGACGGAGTCGTACCTCACCTCGCTGCACAGAAAGGGGTTTTTGGACGTGTTTATTGCTCGGTTTCCCACCATTAGTGTCAGGCCGGGGAGGCCGACGGCTGCGGCGTCGAGCTTCCTGTCGGGGATTATAAGGGAGCCGATGAGGGGGGTGGAGTGTGTGGTCCCGATTGAGGACAGGGGTTTCAAGAGTTTTTTGGCTTCGCCGAGGACGATAGCGGAGAATTTGGTTAGGGTTTTGGGGTTAGGGAGTGGGTGTTTGCCTGTGCATAGGAGGGTGATTCAGTTTCCGGGGGTGAGTGTTTCTGTTCAGGAGATGATGGATGCGTTGGGGAAGTTTGGCGGGGAGGATAAGTTGGGGTTGGTGAAGGAGGTGCGGGATGAGGGGTTGGAAAGGATTTTGAGGAGCTGGCCGACGGATTTTGACTTGAGCACGGCGGAGAGGTTGGGGTTGGTGGTTGATGAGGGGCCGGGGGCGGAGGGGATTGTGTGGGAGTATGTGAGGAGTTTGGGGAAGGTGTAAAGAATGAAGAGATCACGTTATGGTCGTAGATGGGTGTATATAAAGTATTGCTATCTACCCAAGTCACAGGTTCCTCAAGCTCGTCATGTACCTTACTAGACAGGTCACGAGATGACAGGTAAAGGAATTTCCGCCCCCTCGAGGCCACAGTATGCCTGTTCATGAGCCCTCCACAGTCCTCTCCCATTCATTTTTCCGGAAGTATCGCCCGATACTTTGCCCACATCTCGTACATTCGCACGACTTGACCCCTTGTAAACTCGGTCGCGCACTCATCAGAGACGTACGACATGTAGTTGTGAACAGGGTCCTTGCCTTCCAAGTGGGGACATGTATTCAGGTCCAGGTGGCAGGTGCCCTTCATCTCCTGGGTGTAATGATGATAATCGAACTTGGGGGTGTCAATAACGCCATCGTCCGGATCTGTTGGGTCGCACGGGTTCTCAGGATCGCGGACTTCAAACGTGTGCGCGAGTCCGAGCCAGTGGCCTATCTCGTGAACGGCTGCCTTCCCTTGGCTCCAATAACTGTGTCCACCTCCAGGCACCGTGTTGCTCTTGATGACACAGCCATCGAGCGGCCCACCCATTGACCACGGCAACGTGCAAAATCCGCCTTTAGTAGCATTCTTCCATGGGACGAAGTAGAGGTTGAGTGTCCTCTGATCGCCTTCATGCAACAACGACTGCATGTCCACCCAATCTTGTGACCCGGGTGTCTCAAAAGACCAGGCTTTTGTCACAAACCAATGATTTTTGGTATGGTTGAAGGTGATACCAGCGGGTGCGAATGAGTCTTTGATCACTTGAACCTGCCGATGGATGTCCTCGTCCTGTTTGGTTGAGACTTGGTCAGCATACCTTCATAGCTTGTATTATGTCGTGCATTGTACTTACTGAAAGATAACCATCTTGACGCCTTTTTGAGCGGGCAACAACATGAACTATGAGTTCGATGGGAGGAGGAAGAAGATATATTTGCCGTCTTCTCATACCGAGGTGGCTTCTGTCGATGGGTGGTGAGGGAAAGAGAGTGGCATTCTCGTTGCCACAGGTGAACATTGCCGAGACAGGCGATGACAGTGCAAGGCCGAAGAGGAGGGTATGCGCAAGTTGCATGGCGATGAGTCTTGGGCATCAGGGCACCGAGTAGTTTGAGGTATCTGGAGAGGAAGATGGCAAAGAGGAAGAGCGTGAAGCTGTGGTATTTTTGCTCGCAAGAACTGTGCAAGGCTTTATACCTGCTTCGAAAAATTGGACGAGCGCCATTGTCGAGTTTAGCATTGAGAAGGAAAGCTACCGGGATAGCTTATCAGTGTTTCCCAAAGTCAACTTTGATGTGCGTGGAAGTATCACAGTGCTTATATGGTGCGAAGGCGTTGGAGGCTCGGTGGGTGGCCAACCCCACTTAAGTGTGTTTGCTCCCCCGCTCTTTCGATCCCGATAGCATTTAGATAGCAAACCTTCTCAGCTTCAATAACTTTTTGCACCATCAGCCAGTCATCAAACACAGCAGCCTAATGACCCCACTGAGAAAGCCTTGACGCCTGTACACGACGTAGTCTGTGTTGTTCAGATGGCACTGACCATCACTTGCCATCCCCCACTGGGCGCCATCCACATCCTCGAGCCTAACCTCTCGCTCGTCTGTCTCAAAGCACAGCCACAAGGCTCGGTTCGATGACTAATATCGTCTCAAACTAGGTTCAATTCGTTGTTGGAGTCCCTCCCACCGTTAGCGACGTTAGGATCTGGCACAACTGCACGACGACTGGCGAATGGTCTGAATTAGGCCTCACCGAAGTGCGCATCACTCGTCACCTGGACACTTGCGAGAACCAAAATGTGTTGACAGCTCCTTAGTCCACAGCCTTGCCTCGACTTGATAATCTCCACGACCGCAAGTATTTCACAGGCGCAATCCTGACCCTTACTGAGGCATCCACGTGGATAGGCCTCTTCAAATTCACGGTCAAGCTTCGGGTCAGTAAAGATGCGCCATGGCTCTGGATCAAGGACATTGATGGGAGTGAAGATGGCGAGGTCGTGCTTCCTGCTACTCACACCCCAAGCACCAATTTGTCAAGCTACCTGGACGATATCAGTAGAGATATCGTGGTAACCCCAAGGCAAGCCGTCACCAGCGCGGCAACGCAAACCGTGTGGGAATTAAAAGCCAGTACACCAGCTGCTCAGGGCCAAACCTGCGGTCGTGCATTTTACTCTCTAGGCAAAGCAATCGATTGCATTCGGTGGCTTGGTATTGTTCGCCACAACGATGCTTGGTTTGGGCCGCGGCATGGCCGAGATATTTTTTTACTCAACGAGGGAGCTGTAATGCTTTCGTTTCTGAGGCGGGATGGGCTGCACGTTGTCATCATAGCCATCAGCGGGATCGACAATCTGTTGACCACGCTTGTTTCAAACGAGAATGGACAGATTCTGATTTCGTCAAGGAACGATGGACCTGAGTCAGCTCATGCCCGTGTGTTAGTTGCTGTTGACAAGACATGCGAGGAAGCCATTGCTGCTGCTATGAGGCCAGTCAGGGAATTTGTTCGGGGCCATAGGAGCAGCACTTTCGCTATGGGCCTACGAAATGCAGGCTCAGCCAGCGTTGGCGAAACAACAAGGCTTCAAGCATGGTATGACGGCTTTGCTTACTGCACCTGGAACGGGCTAGGACAATATCTCTCGCCAAGCAAGATTCTCGATGCGCTCACCAGCTTGGACAAGAAGGGAGTCAAGCTCACAACTCTTATCATTGATGACAACTGGCAGTCTGTTCAGCTTGAGCCTGGAAAATCCGACTTTTACAGGCAGTGGTCTGACTTTGAGGCAAACAAGGAGCATTTTCCTGGTGGCTTGAAGAGTCTCATCACAGCTATCAGATCAGTGTCTCCCTATATTCAATTCATTGCCGTTTGGCATGGTATTTTTGGTCATTGGGGAGGCATTGCACCTAGTGGAAAAATAGCCAAGGTGTACGCAATGAGAACGTTCAAAAGGCGTGAAGGAATCTTTCTGGGCGGTGGGGATATGACGACAGTCGATAGGAGCGATACTGAGCGGCTGTTTGATGATTTTTACAGGTCAGTAACTATCTATGAGGCGACACAGCGTCACAGCTGATGAACAAGCAGGTTTCTGTCTGACGCAGGTGTGGACGCAGTCAAAGTCGACACGCAAAGTTTCCTGGACTACGCAGACCATGCCGACGACAGGCTCGCCTTGATCACAGCGTACCAGGACGCATGGAGGCTGGCATCCCTCAAATACTTTGGTGGTAGGGCCATCGCTTGTATGGCGCAGATACCACAAACGATGTACTACTCGTTCCTGCGAGAAGACCTTCCCAAGCCGATGGTGAGGACATCTGACGACTTCTTCCCGGATGACCCAAGGCAGGTCCCTCCATCTGATGGCGCTCAAAGAGGTATGCTGACTCCAAAACCAGCTCCCACTCCTGGCACATTTTCTGCAACGCCCACAACGCCCTTCTCATGCAGCATTTTGACGTCCTCCCAGACTGGGACATGTTCCAAACCAGCCATCAATACTCCCGCTTCCACGCCACAGCACGATGTGTTTCCGGTGGTCCAATTTATATCACTGACACGCCGGGTGAGCACGACCTCGACCTGATCGAGCAAATGACTGCAAAAGCCCCAGACGGTAGACTCCTCGTGCTTCGAACAGAGAAGCTGGGGAGGACGGTGGGGATGTACACCGGGCACTCAGAGACTCAGTTCCTCCAGGTCAGAGCGGAGCATTACCGGGTCGTTATCACGGCAGTGTTTAATCTTGATAATGTGCCGCGAACAAAGCTAGTCTCGCTGAGTTACTGTGAGCCATCTCTAGCGGGAGATGAAGCGGGCTACTTATTCCGGGTGCACAGCTCTGGAAAACTTCTCAGACACGCTGATGGGAGTCTGGCCATCATGGAGCTTCACTTCGGGCCGCACGACTGTCACATCATTACCAGATACCCAGTCCGCCGGTTTCAGCAGACTGATGTGGCTGTCTTGGGACTGTTAGGAAAGATGGCGGGGGCTGCTGCTGTGATGGCAACAACTTATAAAGTTCTGCCAGAAACATCAGAAATCCAGGCAGATCTTGAGTTGAAGGCGCTGGGGAATCTTGGTGAGAAATGGATTCGTCCGTTGAAGCTACAAAAAGCTGACCCAAATTAACAGGCCTCTACGTGTCTGCCAACAGCCGCCCGCTCGTCGGTCCGGTGAAGGTGATTGTCGGCGGCGGCCCAATGGCCAAAGTCGAGCCTTTAGGATTGGACCCATTTATCCTCGAGTTTGACCTGGAAGGGCTGTGGCCGGGAGAGAACCGTTGTGGGAAGGGTAACTCACAGGTGTTAGTCACAGTGATTGTGCCACTGCTTTAATGTGCACGTTGTGGACATGAAAAATAGAGATTGGTGCCATGGTGGTTTGAATGGAGACCTTGAAAGAAAACTACTTTGTAAGCCTTTCAAGATGGTTGACTCCCAACTTCATATTTAAATCTAAACATCCCTTTATATAAATACAATCGCCTAGAAAAATAGAACTCCGCAGGGTTATATCCATTAACCGGATGCCGCCGGCCTAGCGCGGAGTATGAAATTCTCGAATTCCCGAAAATCGATAACGACACATCGTTGCTGTCTGCCTTTTCCGCCGTGATCCAAGCATTTTTCAAGTTTGGTTCATCCCTTGCGAAATAGGCTCTGAATTGTTCATTGAAGATGCTTAGCAAGACCAACTGCGCTTCGGCGGCTGTGGTGTAGGCCCAGTCATCTGATGATATTGTGCCCTTGAGCCCGGTAATCCCCATTGCATCTGCTCTCTGTAGGTTGATATTGCTTTCGCCCTGATCAGGAGGGCTCGGACGCACGACTTCATTGTTCCTCATCTTGACTAGCTAATCACGAGAATCAGGGGCAAGGGGGGAACAACGCCTGATGAGGATAAACCGTTCTGGCAAGGTAAGTAACCTGTCTGTTCTATGTGCGCCGAATCTGCGCTGACATGTCATAGTTCTGATCTACGAAAAAGAGTCAGAGTGTACTGTACATGGAGACACACGATACAGAATGATCTGGGGCCATGAGTTTAAAACATGCTACACTTCGGCGTGACAAGGGCTGTAATATCAGAGCTTGGAACTCATGGTTCAATTCAGGCTAATAATCTTCAATGGCCTCGAAGAGCGTGATACTGAAAGAAGAAGAAGAAAAATACAGTCTTGGTGATCTTGAGCGCGTATTTTATCCTCCCTCGCATGGCCCGTGCCCTTGTTGGCCTCAGGCCTTTGCCAAGTCCTCCAATATCCTACTGGGCCAGTGAGATTCCTTTGATACCCGCCATGCCTCTGATTGTCTGCCTCACTTTCGACGAGAGGCTCACGACTTGCAGTTACCCCTCCTTACGGTGGTATCGTCAATGTTGTTGGTCGTGGTCGCAGGTGGTTGGCTTTTGCCGTGTGACATTCGGGGATGATATGCCCGGCACAGGATGCGACGAGTTCCGAGGCAACGACAAGAAAGCCGGGTGTACGGGAGAGAACCTGGTGCCACGATCTCTCCGTGTCCCGAACGAAGCCTTGTGCTACTTCTATTACGAGCCTAGATGTTTGGGGTCATTTGCCTCATACGTGCCCGATCACTCGTGCATGTCGGGCGAGAACTGGCCCGGAGCTGGCGAACAGGTAAAATCATTCAAATGTGTAAGTGTACCCCCAAGGCTCCTTGCTTACTTAGTTACTCCTCATTGACATTCTTTGATAGTGGGAAAAGGCACCCTCAGAAAAAACACCCTGATAAGCGCGTTGCTTTTGAGAAGGTGCATAGAGCCTTGCGTCAATGGCAAAGCGATTGGGATGAATATTAACTATATCAAGCACCTGATGGGACATGGGAGGAGATATAACATTACTAGTAGAATGTGAGAATTAGGGTTTAATCTATATGCTTTTGTTTCCCTTTTTGTCCTTTTCTCAAACATCTCTCTTGAAGCTAGATCCACTTTCGTGTCAATGGAGCCGTGCTGGTTTCTGTCGACGAGTCGCGCGATGTCGTGGAACCAGTGACTAAGTGACGGACAATTGAGGGCTTCCCATTGGCCAACCAAAAAATCAATGCTTGAGGCACAATATACCTTGAAAGATAGTAACAACGATAGTCAAAAGTACGTCAAATGATAGCGAAAGCGATTTCTATCATCGTTCAAGGCCCCTAAAATCCCGTTGTGCCCGCCGCTGTTACCTGATGAAGGCGTATTTCCTCTGGAGACCAACCCTCGCAACTGGGCAAGGCCGCTATGTGATGGTATATGTCATATTTGCCAGGCAGCCCAGGGGTATCAAACTTTGTAGCTACATATCTGTAATTGATCGGAGGTGCTTTGCGATGGGGTAAAGGCATTGGTAACCCATCACAGTCAGTCAGCCTTCATTCTTGACAGCACCAAACCACAAAGATCAAATGCGACGCAATACTCAAATTCAGATAGCTACAGAAAAATTTTTAAGACAAAGGAAGAAGAAAACTAACTGCCTTGAGCCCCTCCAGTTTTAGCGGAAGGAGAGCCGAAAAAACCCGAACCTGATGCCTGCCCCGGCTTCGTACTATTCATAGCACCACCACTTTGGTTATTACTGCTGCCAAATATTCCTCCGGAAGGAAACGCAGCAGTAGGGGCATTGGAGAATGACGAAGGAGCGGGAGCCTTGGCGACTGATGTAAAGGCATTTGTGCCGGAGGGAGCAGAGAATAAAGACGCTGAGTTCGGAGTTGATGGATTACCAAACACTGAAGAGCCCTTGGGGCCAAAAAGCGAAGAAGCCGTTGGTGCAGGATCACTCGTTCCGAATAGCCCACCAGTGCCGGGCGTGGCTGGTTTAGTGCTAAATACCCCGGACGTGGATGGTGTGGTGGTGAATAACCCACCAGACCTGGGGGCGGGTGTGTTCTTCATGTCCGCGAAGAGTGAGCGGGGAGCTGGGGCTGAAGTAGAAACAGGAGCGGAAGATCCCGAAACACGTGGTGTACCAGTGCTTGTCGAAGAAGAGGAAGGTGTGCGGCCGAGTGTAGTGGTTGACTGTCGGCTCCCAGCAGTTGCTGTTCTCTCGGTTTCGATGCTTGGTATCGGAGCTGGGCTCTGGCTAGGTCCCCGCCTCAAAACAAGGCCGGTCCCCCCAATTGCCATCCCGTTTCTGCTCGACGCAGAGAACGAAGGCAAGCCTCTTGGCTGGAACGCTCTGCACGCAGCATGTCCACTCTGGAGCTTGGTAAGTTGGACTTGCAGCTCTTCTCTCTCCTGCCTTACTGGACGTGATTCAGCGGCAACCTTTTCGACATCTTCATCTGTCATGTTAGGAACCATGTCAGGATCGAGGATGGTTGGGAGGTGGCGCAGAAGACAGTTTTCCAGTCCGAGGACCACAACATTGTCAATGAAGATGTCAAGTGACCTCTGTAAGACAGATCTCAGCGCAGTCCATTCCAAAGACCAAATATCTCCCGGGAAAACTCACGTCATAATAATTGGCCATGCTCTCAATGATTTTGTCTGTTCCAAAATCACTAGACGGGGTTGCCTCTGAAGCTGCTTCCAACACAGCTCTCGACACATGTTCATGGGTCAACCCTTCCAGATTTGGATACACCTTCTCAAGTTGACGGGCGGTTTGCTGAACTCGCCGCTCCCCCCCCCTCCGGCTTCGTGTGTTCTTGAGCAAGGGCATAGGATCGTACCCATTCATGTAGTGATACAGCAGTTCCTGAAGCTTGACACCTAGCAAAGACGCCTTTTCTTGAAAGAATGGGGCAACGTACTCTCTCAGGAGTGCCTGTGCCGTCTTGGGGTCTCTTCCGACGATATGATCTATGAGCTTCTCGGTAAAGCCCTGACAAATTTCCGTGATCAGTTTGATATGACGTTCGGCGATGTCCTCCCAAGGCTGTGATTGATCCCGGAAGAGACGGAGCGTCAATCGATCATTGGGTGAGCCCGGAAACTCGGTGCCCTGGTTCTCAGAGGCCATGGCTTCCAACTCGCCCTTGAGATTTGCGAGCGAAACGGTTGCTGGGTCTTCAAAAGGATAATGTTCAAGAAGCTGGTGAAGATGGGCTGCAAGCTCTGGCTCAGAACATTCATTTTCTTCGTTGTCAGATTCACCGTCATCAGAGTCCCTGTCCTGGTTATCGCCGTCCCAAAGAATCTTGCGTCGACTACCTTTGACCAACAAAACGTGTGCAAAGACTCTGTTGAGGTCCCTCACCAAGGCGCGCAACTTCTTGATTCGAGCATCGGTGTATTCGGTCGAGTCTGGATCAGGATACAAACCGCCAAAGAAATCGTCAAGGTAGTTGCCCCTAACTGCTTCGCCAGCAAGCTCACGGAAACGGGAACTGATCTTGGTGAGGTACGTTCTCATGGCCTGTGGTGTTGAACGTTGCTCGCCCAGTTCCTTGAGTCGACTTTGACGTTGCTTGATCAAGTGTTCAATGTCATCGATGAGCTCTGGAAGTTTGCGCTGAATGTGTGCCAAGAGAACCTGGCTGAGCTTGTCCCTGAGAGCCTCAATGCCCCTGTCCTGAGCCTTGATTGTTGCCCACACTCCGTTTCGAAAGAAGTTCTTCTCGGCCTCATCACGTTCGCCATCTGTTGACGTGGTCTCCATATGAGTTCGGTTGCGTAGCACATGCCAGCCGAGTGCCAGTTTGTGAGAGCCTTCCTTGTTCTCCGCCAGACGCAAGTATTGGCCTTCGTTGTGGGAGCCCTGGTCAACCTTATCGGGCTTGGTGATGATTCCCAGGGTTCGCCCTCGGGTAGGATCGTGTTTTTTCGCTTCATTCAAAACCTTTTGGGCAGCCAGCTCACTTTGGGCTGAGACAACGGCGAGGATGATGCTGTTCTTCTGGCGCATATACTTTTCTGCGAGCCGATCGACCACAGCAACACCGCCGGCCTCTTGGTTCTCTGTCTCATTATGATAGAAACCGGGGAGGTCGACAAGCGTCAACTGTGGAACAACAGGGCCGGAAATTTCCACCCGGAGGACTTGTTCTGAGAATGTACTTGATCCCGAGCCGACACCCATGACATCTTTGGCTTCCTCGATGATAGCAGGAAGTTCGTCGTTGTTGAGGCCGGTTCTGTCAAAGACATGATCGTCCACATCGCCAGCATCATTCTGGATCTGGACGTTGACTTTCGTCTGGGAGGCTTGGCGAAGCACCAACTCAGTTGCAAAGCGCGTGCAGAGTCCGTCTTTGATAGGAAAGCGGACACGAGAGATGGCCTCCAGGACGGAGCTTTTTCCGGATGATTGATCGCCAACAACGATGAGTTGAGGAAGTTGGACAAATTTTCCTAGGCCAAGTTTTCGAAGCTCGTCAATAGTGTCAAGAAGGGCGCGCTGCTCAGCGGCGAGCTGCTGCACTACTGCGAGATCTAGCTGAACAGCAGCCATGTTTGGAGTTGGTTAGGTGGTAGGCTTCTGGATACAGTTTTGGGGGAACCATGATGGATATTTGTATGGGTTGGCACAGTTCGACTGACCGCCCCGAAGAAGCTAACCGCCGACCTGGCCAGGGTACTCTGCCGCGGGCTCACTTGGCTTGGTTCAGCTGAGCATTTTTAGGAAGCTCAAAGGCGGGCAGTGGTCATGGAAGCGGTTGTGACTCTGGGGTTGATAACCCAAATTGGAGGCCTTGCCAAGATTTTGACGATGGTTGGACCAGTCAACAGCCAGGCACTCTGTGACCAAACGTGCAGAGGAATGGTTTGCGTGCAGATGGCCCACAAAATGTTGGCCAAGAATGACCTCCTTCCAGACCAGTCGAGCCAGCAACTGGCACACGTCAGTGGATCCAACGGCGACACGCTCCGCATACATGCTCGAAATCGACCCTGTTGTGTGTCTGCCACCGTCCCCATCTCTCCTTTCAAGCATCATCACCTTGTACCCCCATCCAAGATCATGTTCAGTCAGATCAGAGTAGCATGAACTCTCTTTCTGCCTGAAGCGCATGTTCATCCATCCAACCTGGTTGCAACTTGATGGTTCCAAGCTCCTATCATAGTACTTTCTGCGTTCAGCCTTCAAGGGTGGCTCAACAGCTCCATTCATGTCGTCATTGAGCCGCGCAAGGCGTTTGCATTCTGTCGTATCATGTCCCAGGCTCTGATACCAAAAACCCAACATCGATTTCGTATCCCTCTGCCAATACGTTCAATTTCCTGGCAATACCAGTTCCATATATATGACCAAGAGCCAACCCATGAGAACCAGGACCAGCTGGGCCCCACGGGTTGGCTGGTCATTTCTGAGAGGCGGCGAGTGTGAAGAGGTAGAGGACACCATAGCAGAAACCAGTCGAAATAGATGGTTGGCAGCCTGCGGTAGATATCAGTATTCAACTGCCGCTTGATCTGGCGTGCCACACCAGCAAAGGCGTTGTATACGTCTGCTTGCAGTGACAAGTCTCAGGTTAACCCTAACCCTCATCTCCCGGAAAGACAACAAACAGTCGAGGACTCAGTTGGAGTTTTTCGCAGACATGACAGAGCTTGTCGCCGGGCCGAGGCGTGACAGGGCCCGGGACAAGGAGCATCTCCCGGTTGGCGTGCGGGCCTGGGTCTTGGTCGGAATCCACGGTCATTTCACTGCGGCCTTCGGATGCTGAGTTGGCGAGTCTTCTGACCGTGCTAGAAGCTGGGCAAAAAGAAAATCCATCATGGTGAGGACGGAGGACGCGAGAAAGCGGGGCGTAAAGAAAGCAGTAAATAGAGAGAAGCTGGGGTTCGTGTTAAGGGAGCAGTGCTTGTTTCTGTCCACAAGTTGCTGAAACCAGTAACGGACAATTGAGGGCTTCCATTGGCCAACCAAAAAGTCAATGGTTGAGCCACAGCTAACCCTAGGGATCTTCCCAAACTTAACCACTTGGGCTTTAACCCTGACAAGCCACGATGTTCAATGTCAACCTGTCAGACCGGCCAAACCATCGCCCGTCAGTCACATAATGCGCCCTGCCAAGTCTCCCAACATCTGGAACCGAGTCCTGGTAATCTGCCTGCCGGCGTCAAAACAATATGGCGCAGCTGTTAAAAAGAGAGGCCTCGCCAAGACGGGATGGCAACATATAACATCTCTCATCGACAGTTCGACTGAGTGTGGAGGTCTTTGGCATACACTCCTGAGAACCTCCCCTAACTGACTCTTCTCCAAGCTAATACTCCAAGTCTTGCGGCATCCTTTTAATCATGGCAAAGCGATCCAAAACATCCTACTACAGTGTCGACCCCCCTTTCGTCTACGCTGCTAGCGCCATCGTCGAGGGCATCTTTACACTCTTTTTCCTGTGCACGTTTGGCTACAGCGCCTTGCGAATCTCCAAAATACGCCCAATATGGCATTATTACGCCACTACCATGTCCGCTTTGATCATGTAAATATTTCCCTTCACCGCTGACAATATTCAGGCAACTCACAATCAGTCATAATAGTGGCTACATTCTCCGCATAGCCTCCTTCTCCATTTACGCTTACTACAACACACCTGAAGTCTATCTCTCCTTTGAAGACCGCTACCTTTTAATGCTCCTATCAGCAAAACGACTCGAACCCGTCGCTCGTCTATTCCGACACGTGGGCGCAGCTCTTTGTAGTGTTTTGCTTGTGGAATTTGGTCAACGCTACAGTTGGCCATCAAACGAGAGGGCACTTATTATCCGGGCCGGAAGGGCAGCCATGTGGACGCTGGCAGGGGTGGCAACGGTGCTGGGCTTGACACATTGCATCATGGCGGAGAGAGAAATTAATCCTGACTTGACGGTTGTCGGACGCTTGGGAATGCCACGACTGGATGATGTGTTCAACGGCAGCAAGATAGCTTCTGTTGTAATCTCTGCAACACTACTCGTCCTTTTTGTCGGGGGGCTCACTATCCTGGGAATGGCAATGTACGCATCTTGTTCAAACCCATCGAAAGGAAGGAAGACCGGGCCAGTCATTCTCATAGAAGTAAGTATCAGTTCGTATGTCTTATTACAGCTGTGGGCCCTGGTGTTAATTATGTCCACCGCAGATCCCCAGCCTGCTCCTTCTTGCCTCTGTGATTTTGGTAATCGTGAGAGGTTGGAATATGGCCGAAGTCTCTCTACTTCTACACCCTTACCGTAGGGCTACCAGGGACATTGATTGGTGGTACTGGGCTGAACTTGCTCTAGATCGCTTTGGCACCTGGATGGTTCTTTTTGTTATTTATAGGGCTGGCAAAAAGGCCGGTGGCGGCTGACACCCGGCAAGATAAACAATGATAATAATGTACCAAGATATTTACCAGGTGACTAAGAATCTGAAACAAATGACCACCACCTCAATATCTCCTGCCAAGCCTTTAATCATTTGTCCTCGTCAGGGAACTCACAATCATCATCTGACACATGATCCTCTACCTCAACAAGGCCATCAAGGTCAGACAGTTGATCGTCTGCCTCGTCAAAATCGTCGTCCTCTTCCTTATCCTCCTCGCCACTCTCCTCGCCACCCTCCTCCTCCTCGCTCTCCTCGTCACCCTCCTCCTCCTCGCTCTCCTCATCGTTCTCCTCATCGCTCTCCTCATCGCTCTCCTCATCGCTCTCCTCATCATCATATGACTCCACAGGGGAGCCAATAATTTCAAACCCCTGGGCCCCAGTAACCTCATCATCAAGCTTCTCACACTTGGTCTGAAACTCAACGCATTGAACCAACAGCTCATCGTTCCTGGCGGCCAAGACATTATGACTGAACATCATATCCTCACACTCCTGTCGGCGTTTTCTGCAGTCGTCCTTCATATCTTCCAGTTCCTCAATAAGCCTCTTTTGTATATTCTCCAGCCCCTTGACAACCTTACTTTGCTTATGATGGTCACCGTGCAATCTCACGTGTAATACCAGCAGCTCCTTGTACGCCTGACGCCTCTTCAAATACGTTTCCTTTTGTTCGGCGTGGTCGTTTTGCAAGCTTTGCAGTTTCGCAAGGAAGAATAACTTTCGCGATTCTGCCTCAGTGGCGCGCCGGTCTTCCTCTTTCAACTGCTCCTTCATCTGCTGGACCTCCTCCTCAAGACTGTGATTGCGCTCGAGGGCCACGTTCAGCTCAGCGGATTGGGCATGGTAGCGGCTCTTCAGTGCGAGGTCAGACTCTTCCAAGTTCTGGTGCTTGTCTTGCAACTCGCCGTGTTCCTCCTTCATCTGGTTGTGCTTCTTCTTCCACTCGTCGCCCTGCTCCTGCAACATGATGCAGTTTTTGCAGAGAGAATCCACCGTCGCGGTCTCCCAGCGGAATTTCTTCTGGAGTTGTTCATTAGACTTCATGGACTCGTCATACTTCGTCTTCCACGACTCGCAATCCCTCCTGGACTGGTCATGCTCCTCCTTGGACTGAGCGCACTCCTCCTCCAACTTGGCGCAGTCCCTCCGCAAGTCACCGACCTTGAGTCTCTCCCAGGCGAGTTGCGTCTGAAGCAGGTCGGCATTATGCATGGCGTTCACGGCATCCCGATGGCGCGACAGCTGATGGCGCAACTGCAAGTCGGAGATCTCCCGCTGGTGAAGGGAGTTGATGGTCGAGATTTGCTCGTCGTAGTCCTTCTCAATGGCGGCAATCTGCTCGGCGTGTGTGGTGGAAGAGCAGGCAATTTTGTGCTGGCAGGCGGCCAGCTCCTGGGAGAGCTTCAACTGCCGCTCATGCAAATCGGTAATTTCGGAGGTCCGCTGTTGGAGCTTCCAATTCAGTGCTGCCCTCTGAGTAATGTACATTTTTCTGTTGATGTCGCTAGCCTCCTCCTCGGCAGCGAGGGCTTTGGTGAGCTCCTCAACCTCTTGACGTAGTTCCTGGAGATCGGGGGCCACCATCTGGACCAGCCCGGCCAGCCTCTGTTGGACCGCTTTGAATTGATCAGGCATCATGCAGGGACAGACTTGCTAATGCTGGTAGTAGGAGAGGGTGTGGATGAAGGGTGGAAAGGAAGAAGCGAGAGAAGTTTCCGAGGGCGAATTTTTAATCCAGAAATTCTTTTCCAAACTTTTGTGGCTTTCCAGTGTTCAAAACGCTATGTTGGGCGCTGGCAAAAAACTCAAACATCATGGTCTCCTCCACACAGTCACCTCCAACGGTGAAGCTTTCGCCACCGCAGGAACGGAACGCCAACATGCCACTGATCTGAACTCTGTTTTGTGCGATGGGGCACGGATTTTCTCTGATGGTGATGTCTGCGCAGATGGCAACTTGTTTTACAAAGAGAAAAATGATGAAGACGAAAAAGAGAGAAATAAGATGAGGTCGTGTGTCGACACTTAGTTACCTTACCTAGGTATCTGGGCGCGAGATGAAGCGTGGTGGTCGGTTTAAGGTTCGGCACGTGCCAGCCTCAAGGTAAGTATTGACTTGCGTTGCGCAGTGTCGGTTGATGTTATCGACAGCGTGACTCCTTCAGAAAAAGGGCAGCCCTCTTCACAATCATAATCATATTCATTGCCTACATCGCACTTACCTTGAGCAGAAGAGTTGAGGTTCGGAAGGTTCCACCCTGAAACATGTGTCCACGGTGGACATGTTGCGTCTGGGAAGGCGCGAGTTAGGTAACTCAGCCGAGCAACAAACATCATCAAGGCATTTGGAAGCAGGTGCATCTGGTGGCCGCGGATAGGTGTCGCGAGACAAGTCACAATGCAATCAGCGTAACCACAACAGGGAAGGTGACTACCACCTCCCAGTGTCCATAAGACATTGTCTTTTCGTCTCCATTCCAGTACTTGCTGTCTTCCATGCTTTCAGAACGAAACAATCAGTTCCCAATCTGCCATCATGCAATTCCCCAACAACGTCCTGGCTTTCGGTAGCCTCTTTGTCGCCGCTGGCTATGCTCAGGACACAGATACCTCCACCTCGGCAGTCGACACCACCCTCATAACCTCCGTCAGCATCGAGCTCTCCACCACAGGCACCACACTGTCCAGTGCCACGGATATCTACAGCGGCACTGTCACCGACGCCTTGGGCGATTCCACCGGCCTCATCAAACCTCGCCCCACCACCGAGGGCGGCGGCCCTCTCGACACAGTCTACGCCTGCGGAGACACCACCGTCATTGACCAGTTCAGCTACGGCTCTCCCCTAGTGAAGGACTGCTGGGACGTCTACAACGGTCTGGACGGGAAAACCGACCCTTGGTATGCCGTCCGTGTGTTTGCTCCCAGCCAGCTCCACGTCACAATTTGTGTCTCGCAAGCTGACAAACACGTACTTTCTTTCCAAACAGGATCCTGGATCACATGTGGGAGCAGCGTGCTTTTGCGTCGTCGGGTACCTGTGTCATCGGCGCCCAGATCGTTAGCCAGACCGACTATCCTTCGTATGTTGGCAGTGAGGACTTTCGCATCGCTATCAAGAAGTCGATTGAGCAGTTTGCCAAGAAGGATGACAAGAGCCAGGAGCTTGTCGGCACCAAGGGTTATATGCAATGCGGCACGTTTTTTCCGTGCTATTCCCTTGCCTGTCAGAGTATGGTATCTTGAGCTAACAACATGGTCTTTCGACTTGCAGAGCCCTGGCATGCCACGGTTGAGTGGGGTATCTACTACAACTAAGCGGCACCTCCAATCTCCCCGGTTGATTTGAATTGTTTGAGTCATGGTTATTGCCTTTGAGATTTGTACGGATATTTGGCCATGAGCTTATAGAGTTATTGTTGTCATATCCGAAGTGGGGCAATTTGAAAGATGGAAACCTCTTGAGAAACACCGTTATCGATACTTATGCTGATGCAAGTTGTGATGCTTTTTTGACTCCCCATATGCAACCGTCTATTTGACATCCCCAAACCTCTCCTGCAATGCCGCATGCAACTTGCCAAAAACCCCATCATGCCACCCCTCGGCCTGCTTCCACTCGTCCGCAGGCAACGTCCTCTCCATAAACCTCAGCCACCCCCCCACAATAAAATCGGCATGCGAAGCCCTGTCCCCAAGCAGAAAGGGCCCGTTTTCATTCCGTTTATACAACTCCGCCAGGCCCGTTAATGTCTGTTTCAGCGACTCCAACATATGCACCCTCTTCTCCCCATAAACCCCCATATCCTCCCACGATTTCGCCCCAAGCCGTCTCACAAATTCGTCTTTGATTCCTTGTTCAAACTCCTTATCCCACTTCATCCCCGACGCCATCAACGCCGTGTGCAGGGTGAACGCCCAATCAACATTCGTGTTAAACTTGGAATAGTCCTTGTGCTGAACATCCTCCCTCTTGCTCAGCGGAATCAAGACCTCCTCCGCGCCAGGACAGACATAATTCAGGTCGGGCTGCTCGGGAAACAAATCCCCGGACCCAGAGTCGGGGAACGTCTCCTGAAGGTAGAGCGCAATGTCGAATGAGTCGCCGACAATCGCGCCGGTTATGCTGTCTTTTAGCACCGGTAGAGTGTAGTAATCAGTCCCGTCGGCGAATTTCCGGCAGGCCGACGCCCCGAGCCCCTTGCGGACTTTGGTGATGTCGAGCATCTGCACCCATTCTGTCTTGTAGGGGATGCCTTTGAAGTTGAGGGCGTAGCGGGCCTTCCAGGGGTTGGGGGCCGCGGTGTTCTTTTCGCGGGGGACGGCAAAGGCGATGTCGTAGTAGATCAGGCGAGGGTCCGATGCCATGGTGTTTGCGTTGTTGTTTCCTGCTGTGTTGTCAACGGGAAAGCTCATGTGTTGCTTAGGGGTGTTGATTGCTCAAGTTATTATTCATGTTTCCCCCACATTCTCCTCGGATTTATTTATCGACTTCCTGTCTCGGGTGGGCATCCAATTTCGGTCTAAACAGATCAGGATGACTCAGCATGATATCATAACAATCAACACACGATATCCACCCCTTGGTCCAATCAACACCTCAAGCGTTGCGGGGGAAGCACCCGATCGGTTGCCAAGCCACGGGGCGATGCCTTGTCATACGAGGTACCATGCGGTTGGCAGCGAGCAGATATTCTTCCTCTTCACGAAATGAGAAGCGATCGATTTTCAGTTCTGCACAAGGCAGTAAAGTGCTGATTGGTGAGACATTATTTTGGTATTGAAACAACTCTACGCTGTACCCAACACCCCTTCATGATCCCGTCGTCGTAATACTTCAACTCTTCGCTGTGACCATCCTGCCTGATCGTATAACTACTTCGTATCCATGTCCAATGTATCAAAAATAAACTAGTCAACACCTCGCCATGCTTGTTCAATGGCAACAAAGTGTAGGGTCCTTCGTGGCAGTTGTTTGTCCCACGCTGTGAGTTGTTAACGAGTCTGCACATGGTGCGAGGTAGACGAACAACAACAAAAAAGAAGCAGGACTTACGCATCACGCGCACCGAGTGGCTCCCAGTGAAACATGAAGGACCCGAGATATGCCCCAAGAAAAATGCATATAATGATGTACCCATTGTAGTACATCGCCAACCTGTGGTCCCAAGTTCTTGTTAGCTCACCACCCAAAATACCCAACCAAGAGAAAGGTGGTATCAAACTCACAGCATGATGAAGTATCCCACCGCAAACTGTACCATGTGCAAGGCTGCCCTGACCGCTTGCTCCCAGATCTTCGGCCTGTACCCCTGCGTAACGTCGACATTGTGCTGCCCAGCCAATGCCTCACGATGTTTCTTGACCAGGTACCGGTCATACTCCTTCGTCAACCTCCTCAAGGCTTCCATCGTGATGGCGAGCAACAAAACGCCGACGCATGACCCACCAAACATTTGGTTTGAGGTGATTTTCCACGACGAGGAGATGAAGCAGGAGTCGATCGTGTTCCAGTTCCAGAGCATGCTAATTTTGCAACCGGTGCCGCCGCCGTGGCCATGGCCGCCGCCGGCTGCCGCAGCAGCAGCGGTCGAGGTTGTCGTGGCGATCACACTGGTGATGGTTGAGGTGGGTGTCATGTCGTGGTTGGCGTGGTCCATTTTGGGTGTGTGGATGCGGAATATTAACTGTTGTTTGTGTCTGAAGTGAGGCCGTAGCAAGATCGAAGCTGTAGCAAAACTGAGTCAAAATTGATCAGCAGATGGATTGGTGGTCAAAAGTTGAGCTGGATAAGGTTTTGTAGTAATTCTTTCAAGGGTGGGGTCCCCAGGGCAGGTCCAAATAAGGTTGAGAGGGAAGAACGCCTCTCGAGAAAGTGTACCAGGAAAGAAAGAGGCTGTTGGGGCGGGCAATCAGCGGCGGACAAGCACCACATTAATACCTTGTTTTAAACACAACAGGGTGGCGCTTTCGTGAGACGTGAAGTGTTCTTTTTTGGGTCAAAGAAACCATCAACTCCTGAAGCACTATCTGTTGTGGATGGAGAATGAGCATGTTGTGATAGGTGTATGCTGCAGCAAATATGATGATAACTGGTGAACATCATGGCCTCACCCTGGCTTGACCGAGATGGGGGGAGATGGGGTGGGCCCACACTGAGCACGTTTGAGCGAGTAGATGGCTCGTTAGACCCCTGTGGCCAACGGTTGTGATGTGAGCAGTACCAATGAATGCAGAACAACCGATGGGAGCTTGCATGGAACCATGGCGTTTTCGTGTTCTGGGTTTCTGGATAGCAGCTGCAATGTGGTGCCTTCTTGGCGGGTTGCACAACTTCACACGGAAGCATCGAATGAAGTTGATGATTTGCAGTCAGCGTCGTGGACTCCGGTCGGGACTCAGGAGATGGAAGTCGGAAGTCGGGAGCTGGTCACTTGGCAGGAGTGCTTGGGTAAGGACCCTGATGGCCGCCACGCCCTGCCAAGAGCAACTGATATCTCCACCGACCTCTATCTTGCTCAAAGCCACTCAGATGCATACGATCTTCTAGCTTGTGAATACGGCGCACCTGACAGCCCTGTTATCATCGAAACCCTGTGTCTGAGCTGGAGTTTGTTCGCCATTGGGTGCTTGGAACGAGATTGATGAGGCTACAGAAGCTTCCTCAACACCTCCTTATTCATGAGACAACACCGACAGCGAGGGGCTTTTCTCTTGGGTATTTCTATCCACTCGTACGACTCTCGATGACGGCGTGACTTCTCACAGCCTTCCATTTCAATGATGTTTTCGTAGCCTCGATGTGTCCTTTGATAGATGTTCGCATATCTCCTATTTAGCTCGCCATTGAGTGGTTCCCGGCCCGCCTCATTGGTAGCTACCACGCCGATGGAGTTCCACACGTTCTGCTCGTGCCATCGCAAAGGTAGCTGCTTCTCCGCAAAGGCCGGGATCGTTTGATTGTGTAGATGTGTCGCCCCGGCGACCGCATCTGCTGAATGAATCCAGTTAACCGAAGTAGAACGATCGGTGTTTGCTTGGTGGAGTTGTGTTATTATTTGGAGGACTCTACCTTTATAGGACAGGAAGTGTTTGACTTCCAACTGATTAGTGTCACTCAGGGAAGGCATCCCGGAATAGGATCCATGTTCGTCGACTGGGTTCAATCGGAAGAGAGCAGAGGCTTTTGGGTCGGAAGCATTGTGTTTCACACCAATATCAAATTGATCCTCCTCTCCCTCCTGGATTTTGATGAGATTACCCTGCGGGGAATCCTGATCCTCACCAAATCTTTGCAGGTACCCCGAGCTGATTTCGACAGCCATCGCCGTGCGTGGGTTGGTAGAAATGCATCGCAGCTGGGGCAGCCAAGCGACATACCCGTTACTGGCGACGGCAAGGTCGTTGGTCTCTATGCCAGCCGTAAAGTTCGCAGAGCTCGTAGAACTATAGCCGAAAACCTCGACGCCAGGTACTAGAGAAGCCATACAGGAGCATCGGAGTGAACCAAGTGTTACGCTCTCAGGAAGTCGGCGCAGATCCGCGATAGGCACAGGTAGATCAGTGCAATCTCGGAGTCCCTCGTGCCACACTACCCAGTACAGTAGATCCATACCAGCCTGACGGATAGATGTCCAGGTACCTGTGCGAAAGAACCTCACTTTTGGGAACTTGGAGCAGATCTACCCGTAGAGAGACTGGGGTGCGATATAGATGGCTGCCTCGATCGTGCTAGGCCCGGTGTGTTTGTGCTTTTCCTCTCCTGCGTCCACAGCCCTGCGTTGCTCGATGAAGTTCAAGATCCAACTCAGCTTCTCGAAGTAGGTTTGTATGAGGGGGTGGCCGGATTCAATCTTCTCCTTCTCAAGTCCCGGAAATCCGGTTTCGGTCCATGTTTTGATGTAGTCTGCAAGCTGTTCGGCGCCGCATGTTTCGTCGCCCGTCCATCCGTAACACTCCATGCATTCCATTACATTGGAAAGGTAACAATCCTGACAGATCTCCAAGTTTGCATTCCATTGGAGCTGAACCCGGGAACCCCCAGTTGACATAGATTATACCTCTCTCCACCGCTACCAACACAAGAGCTGTGGCGAGCTGGCCTACGTACGCCATCTTCTCATCGCTGAGGCCATACTGGGCGCTGATGACTTGTTTTGCGGCTTTTGCGTGGTTAGCGCTCGTTGCGATGGGCTTATCCGAACTTGCGACACCCGTTACAATCAAATTCGAAAGGGCTTTCCCTTCCCTCCACTCTTGTACCGCCCAAGCATTCCCTCTCTCACCGCCTGTCGGGATATTGATGAGTATCTTTGGTTGTGCCACTGCTATGACAGTCCGATCGCCCACGGTAAGTTGCACATCATCCCCATTGATCCAAAGAAAGGCTGAGGCAATGATGGTGCAATTCGATGACCCTTCCAACGTGACAAACTCAACCTCCTCATCCTGAATTGACCCGAAGACCAGAGAGAAGATACGCGCAAGCTCCTTTGAGTTTGGTGTTCCAAAAGCCCTTCTCATATCTTGAACATGCAAACCCGAGTTCCGCAGTATGATTACCACTGAATCGACGATATCGACAGGAATAAGTTGATCGCTGTAACCGGCGGTAGCCCCAATGGCATTTGTGAGTTGACTTCGAGAACATCGTAGCTCCGGGATTTTGGTGAGACCCTGGTGGACAAGCATGTCGTAGAATACATCATCGATCTCTGCGTCGGTCAGGAACGCCTTGAGGCTTGTTGCCAAAAGGAAGGAAGTGACATAACAGGGTGCGTGCTTTCGGATAAACTGAGAGATTCCTCCTGAGCTGACTCCAATGTTGACCAGAAAGCTACCTAGTCTCTCATTTTGGCCTCTGCTCGACAAAGCTTGCATTCCGTCACTGATCCTGTCAGGGTGAACAATGATACTCGACCCGAGTGCTTCGAGAGCGAGGACCGCCGAGCTTTGCAAGTCCTCTTGCTGCGACGCACGAAACAGGCCCCAAAAGAAGCCGGCTGTCTTGAAGAGTGTGTTGTCAATCGACCATTGTGTTTGTACGACGTCCGGATTTCCCGGCTCGGCCATGATGTGCAGCGCGTGTCCGTTAGCAAGGGAGATTTTCGATAAAATATGTGGCAAATGGCTACCTTAGCGAATATTTTGTTCTTGATCAGTCGGCTGAAGACGGGTCGGTTAGAAAAGCCAAGACCAAGAGAATACCTCTATCGTCTGGTTCTGCAGGGACAAACAGTGCCAGGGAAACCTAGCAGGGAGAACATGGTTCTGTTTTGTGGAAGGGTTTAACAATTGTTATCTAAATCTCCACCGCTGTTTTATTGAAATTGCACATGTCGGTGCAGGCCAAATGACCAATGGGTGAAAGACAAACCAGTTGGCAAATATCCAGGACGCTTGACATTGGTTCAAGACAGGCGTGGCTGCATGTGCGAGCTTTGGTCACCCAGCTCGGGCGAAAGTGACGTCTGCATGGGATGACTGGTGATGTTGCTGTTATTCGTTATCCCACGCGGAAGCGGTCAGAGGAGTAGATATACCCCCAAGACTGAGAAGGGCGGTGATCAATGCTGAGGCAATACCGACAAGGAAGAGTCCGGTGTGTAGTGATTGTATGGTTTGTGTCTTGAGAACCGGAAGGCAGTCCAAAATCGAACTGAGCATGGTAGCCGACCTGGGTAAGCGATCATAGAAGAGCACATTGATGACTTAACGAGGTGGCCCCTCTCAGTAGCTGGGCAACCGGCCTCGCCAGCTGCCAGCCCGCCCTGCAATGGCTGGGCCAACCAAGTACTTGAACAACGAGTGGGTCCACGGCCAGCACTCTAGGTTCAAGTGACAGCCTCACAGCTTCTTTTATTGCCTTAAGTTTGAGAGGGGTTAGTCTTTGGAGTCTTGCATCTCCCAGCCATGGTGTATGGCGGCCGGATCAGTGCTCAGGTGAGTGACTACTGGGGAATCCCTAGTGTTGTATGTTTTTGCTATCTTTTACTGTTTTCTTTTATGACATTTTATGAGGGACCTGACAAAGGGCCCGCCTTTTCACCAGACCCAAACCCGGTTGCTCTTAAGGTGGATTTTCCTATTTGTTTACTTTTGAACTGAACAACCAACAACCAATATTGTAATACCAATTGCCAACCAATTTCTGGCCTTTTGGCCCTCATTTTCGCGGCCAGTGACTTGCCTAGGCCACTAGCCCAACACATGTTGTCGGCCGCCTCAATATCTTGTCGCGGTGGGAAGTTCAAATACCTGCCTGGGAGCCTCAAACTCATGTGCATTTGCCCTGGTTTCCATTTCCAATCCCCCCATGTGTTTCTCCTGGTCTTTTGGAACATCATGTGGAGGTGGTGGCGTCTTTGATGCACGCATGAACCGGATGAAGAAATAGACTGCTATCCCAACTGCAATCATGGCTACTCCTATCGAGACACCAATTCCGATTTTGGCCCCGGTCGACAGGTCGGAGGATTGGATCGCGGGCTGTGGCTCGGAGGTGCTCGATGGTGTTGTACCCCCCGAAATTGTCGATACTGGACCACCTGGTTCAGTCACCGGTCGAAATATCGTTTGACCGGTTGGGGATGTGGAGGATGTGGTTGTCAGTGCGGCGAGAAGCGGGTTGGCGGTCTTCCACCAGTTGACGACTTCGCTGTCACTCTCCTGCCACATTATCGGTATTCCCTTGGCCAAGACCATCAGCCTCGTGCTCGCTATGATGTCGGACAAGGCCCCAACTGGCTCAGTGGTCACCCAGACGTTCGTCATGGTCGAGTGCCGTGGTATGGTTGAAGCGCAGTCCCTTGTGTTGGCCCAATTTGTTGACGCCCATGGCCTATCAGGAGTGAAACCTCTGTTTGCACGAGATGTGAGATGGATATTCAGAAGAAAGGACCAGATCTACACGCACGAGGGGCAGCACAGCCAAGCCGTCGTTCCTTTTGGAGCTAACGCCTTCTGCGAGTAGTCAGATGCTGTTGTTGGAAAATCGCTTTCCAGAGAAGCCACAGGTGCCCATCCGCTGGGACATATGCCGGGCGAATAGTAGTACACCGTATGCAGATCCAGTGACTGAGTGCCCGGTGGATAGCACTCAGTGGCCTCTTCCCAAAAGGCCGCGACGTAAAACCCCGCAATGCCACTTCCGATGAAGGAAGTTGTGGAGAGACATGTTGATGGCCCGGTGAAAACCGTCGTGACAGGACCGACGTTGTCCAGTGGCAAAGCCATTGACGCAGTGAGGAGTACCTAGCTGGCAGACCACAGGAAGATGTCACGAACGAGGAACGAGACAGAGGAAGTTCAAAACATTAAGGTCGATGCGGTTGGTTATTTAGCCGTCTGACCGACAGACAGTATAGCTATTAAACGATGTAGTATCGAAGTCTAATCCAGGGGTCAAAGGGGCCTGAAACCGAACCTGATTGGACTTTATGCAAGCTATCGGAGATATACATCAGCGCAGCCGGCCCGGCGGCTACTACCTGCAGCTCTTCCACTTGAAGTAAAATAACACCAGACGGGTACTTAGGCAGGTGGTTTATTTGACTATACCAATCTGCATCTTGATATCATTAGCTTGGCCATCATGGCAATGTGTTATAGACCACCTCATCAAGTTCCATGCCAATGAGCAAGCTTGCCGAGGTCGGTACCCATGTCACACAGATCGAACTTCTCGCGTGCGCTGTGTAGCGCCAACCACCCCTCCACCAGCAAACGGAGGCATATGGCTAGACCTGGTGATGCATTTCACATTTCGGATGGTCCATTCGACTACACAAGTGGTATCATGATTTGACGCTCGAAACAGACTTTGTTTGCCGGTGTGTCTCATTTTCGAACTCCTCCGATATGTAGAGCCAGGAGCCAGCAGGCTCCTACACTAAAAGGCAGGCAAGATATCACTGTGTCTGGGGAGGGGCATCAACCAACTCATCACCACATCCTTCAACACATCAACGAATCAAGTACCAACACAAACAAATGGCACCTATCATATACTCACCATGGCCGACCAAGATAAGGGCAAAGCCGACTCCAACAAACTCGCTGTTCCAAAAGGTGGCAACGGTGGAGGCGGCGGTGGTGACAACGGCGATGGCAATGGCGATGGCGGCGGTTCGAGCGCTAACTCTACCTACTCTGGCTCCACTTTAGTTGGATCCGATACCTCTGGAGGCTCTGACATATCGGGAGAGACCCTCTCCGGACAGTAACCGGGAATGGAGCTGACTGGGCATCTTCGTACCTCGCGTAAGTGACTATGGCCGAATTAAAGGTGCTCTAGATTGATCTAACCGGTCGTTCTGCAGATGAAGGGCTGGAACCAAATATGGAGGATCTCTTTAAAATGGTTTCGGACGTGATTGATGGTGGCTGGTAAGGGGATCGCAGAAAGGAGGAGTCTGTGGAAACTAAGAAATAGACCTGCCTAGAATTAGCACGACAAAATCCACCTTATGAACCTCAATTTCGATTTGTACTGTTTATTCGTGACACTTAACATGTACACAGTTAGACACTGTCGTTCTCAATCCTTCTGTAGGCCTCCGTCACTGTTCTGCCAGTTTCCTTTTCAAACCCTTCAGTTGTCATGAAGTTGTGGGGCGATAAGTGGGGAATGGTGGAGGACGGTGTTTTATAGGCTTTGCTGAGCTTTGGAGGATGATTCTTCTTTTTCAACAATACAACGCTTTCCTCCTCGATTTTGATGATATATTGCCTGGTCATTTGAGCCCACGCCAACGGACCACAAAGTCTTTCGCGTCTTCGAGAGACCCGAGTGCCGCCTTCCTGCCCTGCTCGAACACTTCTTGCTCATATCGGCCAATCGCATTTCTGAGGATAAGCTTTGAGCTCTTGACATCAATGGACACCAAAAGCAGGTTGTCGACATCTGCCAGAGCTTGGTTGAGGCCTTGACCTGGAGCTATGTACGGTCAGCTTTCCAAGTCCGAAAACAGTAAGCCGTGAAGTAGAACGTACCAGGAAGCAAGGCAAGGCATGAGCCGCATCTCCCGCCAGTGTTACCCCCCCTCTCCTGCCATCCCATGGGACCGTGACCCAATACTTAAGTTGTGACACAAAAAAAGTCGCGTCATTCGGCATTTGATCGATTGCCGAGCGGAACAGCTCAGCGAAGTTTGCTTCGGCAGCGCGTTTCTTGACCAGGACACGTGCCTCCTCTCACCCACGATGGGAACCTTGATGGGCTGGGGTTGGGTCCACATCAATGCCGTGTGGAAAAGTCCAAGTTGATGGACCATTCGGATTGAGAACTTCTTGGACTGCGTTTCGTGTTAGTGCACACCCCAATTTGTGAACAACAGGGAAAGAACGAAGCAGCACTAACAAACGTCTTCCCTGGCATCGTAGCCACAAAACACACCTTCGACTATTCCCTCAAATTTTCAGCCAACTTTACGTCCCCATATCTCACCAAGCCATTTGCAATCGCAATGGTAGACATCACTCCTTCCATCAAACAACCACCTCCTCACAAAGCTGCTCGCCCCACTTCGGCACCAATCACCACATCCACCTCTTCAGCTCTCCCCATCACGCCCAACAAATAGCCCCACTGGCCTATCCTCCCCCACCGCCTCCAAGTCCCTAATCTCAACACCCCATCGTACATCCAACCCTCGTGAACACAACTTCCTCATTCTCGTCCTCGACATCCGCCTACAGTCAGGAGCCGGGATCTTCGCCATCAACTCCCCTGTATTGCCGTTGTAAAACGGAATCTCTTCCACAGGTTTGTCATATGGGTAAGTCGAATCGCCGTACGCGGTGTGGATGCCTGAGTGGAGGTTCCCAGGCAGCATGCGAGTTATCACGGGCCAGGCCCAGTGCAGGATCATAGTCCATTCACGGGCATATGTGGTGTGTTCGGGGTGTTTTTCAAGTCGTATTGCAGAAACCCCAAACGACGCGCCTTACGGAAGGGTTCGGCAATAATTGCTAAAAGTATATGATATCGAGATTCTGCTAAAATATGGCCAACAATGTGCCAGGACGATTTGTTCACAGTCACTCCCAGGCACATGTGGGTCACCTTGTATTTCTAATCGGTGCCTCGGGAGTTAACCCGTCTAGTAGAAGACAGTATTCCACACAGCCATCGTTGAGCACCATTCAAGGTATCTCATCACAACCCGGCATGGGCGAGAAGACACCGCAGGGAACAAAATGCAAGCCGACTTGGGCAAACGTGTAAAAGCAAGTGTGAAGACTGATGTGAACAGGGAAAAGATCGAGAACATCAAAACACCGGAAAGCCGTATAGCTGCGAGAATAGTCCCAGTAGCCGACTCCGACGGTAATCTCCTCCTGCACGTAGTCTCGGGCAGCAATATGGACCCTGCAACAGTAGTTTCGGTGTGGTCGGTGGCCTCCGTGTTTGATGTGCCCCAGTCTGCCCGTCCATTTCCAGCCAAGAGGATCGAACTGGCGCTGGCCCTACACCAACTGCAACAACTGAGCGTCTTCTCACCGAAACCTAGTAAGGACACTTCCCACAGTACCCGCACTCGTCTGCCGAACAAGCTGTGTAATCGGGCAGCTCCTCCTCATAGTCGTAGCCGTACAGGTTGTCGTGGCTGTACCGATGATCTTCATCGCTGTCGTCCTCGTTGACATCAGTCTCGGGGTCAAAAGAGTCATGATCAGATCCCTGAGTTTCAGGCTCGCCAACCCCATCATCACTCTCATCTGTCAAGGCCCCACCCTGCAACCCCCACCGAGCCTTGACTGCATCAGAAAGCGCATCGTTCACATCCGCAAGCCGCTCACGTACTTCTAGCCCGCCAATTCCCGCATACCTCAGCTCCATCTTCTGGTCAGGCATGTCGGAGACAACCTCGATGATCATATCAATGAGACTCTTGAGCTGTGCAAGCTCAGCCTGGTGATCCAACTCCCAACGTTGGACATCCTCCCTGACGTCCTTGATCTGAATATCCGCCTTTTTAAACAGCCCCTGGGTGTGAAAGGCGAGAATGAACGTGGGGGTTTGGGAGACCCATAGACGGGGCAGTTCCTCGGCAAGATGATCCTTCTTGTCCTTGGTGTAGATGCTACGGGTCTTGAGATCAAAGACTTGAGCTTGCGGGATAAGCTCACCGCCGAATTTGACATTGATGGTGGACTCGGCTAATGTAGCAGTGGTCTGGGATGCAAGTCCCATGTCAGCTTCAGAGAGTAAATCCGCAAGAGATGTCTGATCCTTGACGGTTGTGGACGAGGTGCTATTGACCGAGGAAGGGCCTTGAGCATGGGGCTTGATGTATCCATCTGCTTCGAAACGAACTAGGATGCGATGACCACCGAAGGTATATCGAACGATGCGTTGGTGCGAGGCCGACCCCTTGACATCAGGCTCCCAGATGGTATTAGCCTCGGGAAAGCTGTGACCATATCCACGGACTCCGGGAATGATCTCGGTGGGTGTGTTCTCACGTCTCGTGAAGAAGACGGTATTGTGGATTTTTTCAACGAGGATTCGGAACGGCTTGTCTTGCCGGCGAACAAAGCGAAGGAGGTTGCCCAAGGTGCTTCCACAAGCCACGATATCAACCTCGGGAGAGATGTTGTTGTCCGCCTCCATGGCAGCGATAACACACGGCTCCAATGGGTGCTTCGGGAATCGGGCGGCGTTTTTGTCTCGGAAGTAAGTCCCATTGTCTTCGTTGAGACGCGACGGAGATGCAACTGGAGCCCACAAAGGTGGCTTGCCTATCGTCAAGAACAAGCATTCTGTCAGCAACATCTCTGATGCACGGATAACGGCAGATTTACCAGGCACAAGGATCGTTGGTGCGGCTTCCTTCCCCTCAAGCCAGTTGTATGATGTGATGAGTCTGCAGTCGCGGATCGAAGGTGAGGCGATCTTGCTGTTGAGATTCATATCGAGATCAGATATCTCGATGGTTTGAACCAGGTTCCCCAATGGCGGAGGAGGAGATGCCTGGGCCTTCGAAGCGTCATCATACTTCCGGTTAGTGTAGCGGCTGCGAGATTTGTACCAAGTCGAAGTCATGGTATGGTGTTGGGCAATGGTGAAGATATGGGAAGAAGCGATGCAGCAGAGGGATCAGAATGAACGACGTATTAGTTGAATTTCAATGCAGGAAGGATGCCGAGGACAGAGTATAAATGTTGGCTCTCGCTAGTTGACCGGCGACTCGATGCCGTTGCGTTTGCACCTGGGGTGCAGTGCATACCCGTGTTGACTCACACCCCTTTATTTTTCACAGCGGCCCTTGCCACAAAATAATTGAGACTCTAAAGCAGGTTAAAATGCCTTGAAGGATGGTCCACAGGTCTTTACAGATAGTCAATAGGCCTTAAAACATAGTTTATAGGCCTTTGAGGATAGTTAATAGGCTTTAGAAGATCATTCAAAGGCCTATGGATTTACTTTCGAGGTATAGTTTATAGTATAACATGGGTTAACTTACTTTTGAGTGTCAACTATTTTGTGGTGAGGGTGCTAGGTTCGGCGTGATGAGAGGAAAGGAGCTGGGCTGCAACGTGGGGGAAGTACACCCAGACTATCAGTTCGAGCGAAATCCAATGCTGATTCTGGAAGACATACTGCCAAAAATTGAGGAAGATTTCTCTTCCCCTTTTTTACATTGACTCCCCCCTATCTTCCAATGGCCTCAGGCGCATAAGCGCCAACGGAAAATAAAACTTGAAAATAAGAACGGGGCGGCAAAAATAAATTTCGGGATTCTAGTGCCAATAAGGTATATATAGAGAATACATTCCCAAAATGCATGATAGTCAACTGCCCAATTCTACTCTTTTGACTGGATAAATACTAACTTTGCCAGCCCGTTTTCATAATCGTGCTATGCTGCTTTAGTTGAAGATTCGGCTGGATTTATTGATCCCTGCGGCACAGCGGAACCCCTTAGCCTAGCCTCACCGCGTATTAGACAAATATAAGGTTATTTATTCCTTCGAGCTTAGCTATAGATCCTAGATCCCAGATTCTAGATTCCTAAGGATATAGATTCCACTATTATATAATAAAGTAATTTATACTACTAAACTAAATTAATTAGTAGTTAACTTTACATAAAGAGCTATAAACTTTTATTATATCGTTAGTTCCGTGTTTCTAATATAAACGTATTTATTAATAAATAACAAAACTTAACAAATTACTAGATTATAGCTCTCTCTTTAATTCGAACCTTTATCTCTCTAAACTTACCGACTCCTTTTGCGTTTAATAAAGACGGTAATACTTATTACGTAATAACGAAGAGCCTATACCTAAAAACACTACTAGGGGAATACTAATAAGATTTTGTACGGACTAATTATATCCCTACGGTAATTAAATACCTTAATTAAAGAGCGACCTCGGTTTAATATTAATCCACTAGTTCCAAATCTCTATAGTAAGCTAGCCGGAACGTATAGTAACGCTACGCCTCCTTCGAACTACTATTAAGGCTAATTACTATTACTATAAGCTTATTTTACGTTATTAACTTATCTATCGTTTTAAAAAAAACTATAAACTATAATATTACTACTTAAACGGAGAAATATATATTGTTTTTACAGGATTAAAAATATAAGAAATATTTATTATATAAATATACTTAGTCCCTTACACCCCTTTAATAGTAAACGAAAAAAAAAATAAAAGAAAGAAAGAAGGCGAAGGTTAAAATATTAAATATTTCGAGAAAATAAGAATATTATAATACGTCTTGAGTAACAGCTAAAAACTATTTTACGCCCTTCCACCGTAAAAGTATATATATAGTATTTTAGTAGTAACTATAATACGTTTTTATTATTATAAGTAATTTAGCGTTTATTTTCTTTTAAACTATATAAATAATATACCGGACTACTTAGCTGATTTAGACTTTCTATAGTAGCCGTGGCTATTTAGATACGCCCGATATTCGTATTAATATAAGCGTTAGTATAATCGAACGATAGATAGGTAGTAACTAAATTAATATTTATCGTCTGTGTGCAGGATCCCGATACCGTATCCCAGATCTTGATGGTATTATCGTGCGAGCCCGATGCCACGCGCTAGCCGTCCGGCGAGAACGCGACCGACCAGACCGAGCCGCCATGGCCCTCTAACGTCTGTGTGCAGGATCCCGATGCCGTATCCCAGATCTTGATGGTCCTGTCGTCCGAGCCCGATGCCACGCGCTGGCCGTCCGGCGAAAACGCGACCGACAAGACCGAGCCGCCATGGCCCTCTAACGTCTGTGTGGAGGATCCCGATGCCGTATCCCAGATCTTGATGGTATTATCGTGCGAGCCCGATGCCACGCGCTGGCCGTCCGGCGAGAACGCGACCGACAAGACCAAGCTGCCATGGCCCTCTAACGTCTGTGTGGAGGATCCCGATGCCGTATCCCAGATCTTGATGGTGTTGTCGTGCGAGCCCGATGCCACGCGCTGGCCGTCCGGCGAGAACGCGACCGACCAGACCAAGTCGCCATGGCCCTCTAACGTCTGTGTGCAGGATCCCGATGCCGTATCCCAGATCTTGATGGTCCTGTCGCTCGAGCCCGATGCCACGCGCTGGCCGTCCGGCGAAAACGCGACCGACAAGACCGAGCCGCCATGGCCCTCTAACGTCTGTGTGGAGGATCCCGATGCCGTATCCCAGATCTTGATGGTATTATCGTGCGAGCCCGATGCCACGCGCTGGCCGTCCGGCGAGAACGCGACCGACAAGACCAAGCTACCATAGCCCTCTAACGTCTATATGTAGGTATTCTATTATATTTTTATAACTAGTCCCGTACTAAGCTATCCAGGCTTTTCTTCCTTAAAGATTTTCTTTACTAAGCTATTAGTTAGTATAAATATAAGGGTTAATATATATATTTAAAGAGGGGCTTACTCTATTATTTATCTATAGGCTAAAGTAAACGGGTATATATCGCGAATAAAGCTTATTAACTACCCCCGATTTTCGTATTTCTATAATAATTTTAATTTAGTTTTTTAGTATTTAATAATTCGGTACTTACTAGTAGGCCCTCGAGCCGCCCTATAAGCCAAGGTTTTCATCGGATGAGTCGGA
>NW_001914856.1:3010708-3017826 GCF_000226545.1 Podospora anserina S mat+
TCTTTAGTAAATTAATAAACGAATGCGATAGTATAATTTCGGAGCGTTAAAAAAGAGCTATAAAGCTCTACGATTTTTATTAGAATTTCGCGATTATTAAAGTATCGAGGGGGTATATTTACTAAAAACGGTAATTTATTTAATATAATTAATTAATGTATAATTAAAATAATAGTTAATATATTTTTATAAAGTTTAAAGTATTTTAAACTATAAATCTAACTTATTATTCATTTGTAAAGGGTATTTAGTCCGGGCGGAAGTACCGTTAATATTTCTTTAATTTCCTATCCCGAAATACCGGTAAGTTCCTAATAAACTAAAGCTATTTAAAAGAAAATATTATATACGTTTGACGATAAGTAGGCCCGGATAGCGTTTCGTATATCGTTATTATATTAATTTTATTTCGTTAATAAATTAACTTTAAACTAAATATAATTAATAATAGTTATAAATATAGATTCTTCGTTTAATTTAAAATATAATTTTATTTTCTATATTGTATTATTAAGACCCTTCTCGATATTCGGTTAGTTACGATTAGATACGATCTACTTAATATCCGAATATATTAATAACGTTTTAGTAATAAAGTTAACGAATCGATTTAAATTTCGGGTATACTCGTTAAACGTATTAATAACTAAGTAAGTACTTTATAAGTACGGATCTTTAAAAATATTAATAAAGATCTTTAATAGCGCCTCCTAAATATTTATATCCTTAAAAAGTTATTTCCCCGCTTAATCGTACCTTTACCGTATATACGAAATAAACGATAGTTAATAATTAATAAAAAAGAATATTAAATTACGAAGGATAGCCGTAACGTTATTTATATGCGTATTAGTAACTTAGTAAAAGAAGAACGAAATAATTATAATATTAAGGATCGACTTTATTAATTCGTCGATAATTCCGTAAAGTAATATTATTTTGCCCTTACCGAGGTTACTTTTAATTTATAATAGCCGGTTATTTTAATTATTATATTATTATTTAAAATCGTTATTATTAAAGATCTAATAGTATAAGCCTATTAGAAGGCCGCCTTTAGCTTACTTAATATAGCTTTTATTATTATACGGATTAGTTATTCGGAGACTTTATAGATAAGTATAGTCCTAGAGATCTATTATATACTAACTAATCTTCTAAAAAATATTTAATTATTATCGAAAGACTTCGATATATTCCTATATTTTAGTAAGTAAATTATTAAAGGCTATACGTAATTCCTTTACTCTCTTAGTAAAATCCTTTAATATTTAAAGACGGCTAATAAATATAATTATTTTAAACTTCGAAATTAGCGCTACGTCGGTATCCTTAATATACTATAGCTTTTAATCCTAACTATCGTAATTAATAACTCCTCGGAAAAATTTTTTAATTTAAATACAGTAAAACCGAATAACGTTTTATACTTAAAAATTAATAATAAATTTATATAAATTAATAAAACGTTCCGTAAAGTCGCCCTTTAAATCGGGCTTTATATTTTAAAGTAATAATAATAACTCTATTATAGCGAAATAACGTATTTATAACGTAATATAAATAAACCTATCCCGGTTTACTTTTTTAGCGGCGGTAAGGTTCTTTAGGAGGGGGAGTACGAGGGACACGCCTATTATAACGATAAAAGTATATAGTAAGTCCTTAATAGCGTCCTTAATATAGCCTTCGACCTACTCTATAATTCCGGCAACCTTTACTATAATATCCTAGAGAATAATCTCGTATTCTAATAGTATTATACTAACCTTTTTATCTTTTATATACTTTAAACTAAATTCCGTTATTTTTTTTAATTTCTTTCGGCGTACGATCGGATCGTTTTAAGGAACTTAATTCGTAATTTTAATATTATCCGTTTAGTTTAACGCTAATTAAAATATAAATAAAATTATATTCTCCTAAATTAATACGAGTAAAATAGTTTAAGCCGGATTAATAATATACCTCTAATAAATACCTTAAATAAAAGTTACTTATACTTAGTAACTCGATCGGGCTCTTTTTCCTTAAAAGTATTGTAGGCTCTATCCTAAAGAGAGGTATCCGTAATTAAGTTTTCTCCGATCTCTACTACTTAACTATCTATTACTATTTAAGGTACCTTTATAGCCTTATCGCTAATATTACTTAAAACGACTAATATTTTATTTAAAGGGGTAAGCGGTATTATTAGAGCGGGGGTTTAAGAGATATTTATCGTCGATTGCGGGAGTAAAGGGGTTACTGTAGTCGATAAAGCGGCTTACTTAAGGCGAAGAACGGAAACTAGAGCCTATTAATAGGGGAAGGAAGGTTTACCGTTAATCTATACCTTTTAATAAATTTATTAAAGCGATACTATTATATATTTCCGGACCGTCCTATACCTTTAATTTCTCCCGACTCTCTTTTTTCTATTTAAACAATCTAAACCTCTTCTTTAGACTACCAGCTATAACCTTCTCGTACACTCTCGATTAGGGGCGTATCTATCGCAGTTATGTCAAAGATAGTTGAAGAGATCGACGATAGATTTTCTGAGCAGTTGCCGCGGAGTTAAAGCCCAACGACATAATGTGGCTGGCTCACGCGCCAATAGAAACTTCCCAAAACGCTTTGAGGCCGCCATCTGCAGGCAGAACTCTGGAAGGCATCCTCGATAATCGATAGCTACATAAACAACGACATGAAATCACTTCTAATCTCCCTTGCGATCGTCTTAGATAGGCTCCTCAGGAAAAGATACCTTAAGGTACGCAGTTGGAATAATGTAAAAAGGTAAGCGCAGTCATACCAAGGCCACCAAATCCGTCAGAAAAGGATTTGCTGTGCGGGGCCGAAAGGGAAGCGTAGTGGCCCGTGCCGTGGCGTCCCTGAAACAGATGCAGGGGTCACCCTCTGTGGGGCGTGGGCCCAGGCCCACTGCCTTGCTCTTCTTCTTGCCTTGCAGCCAGAACCACTGCCTTTTTCTTCACCAACTCACCAATACAACCACGTATTGCCCACACTTCGTTGCCTCCGACACCCTCTAATATTATCGCAGGATAGTCAGTTCTGAACATCAGATTTCCCTGGAAATGACAGTCTGGGTGGAGAAGGAAACAGTTTCGATGCACGTTGTCACCGTTGTTGCCATCCTTTTCCTACCTGCTACGTTCATATCGGTAAGGAACTGCCTCACATCTAGCTGCTTGATATCTTCTAATCTTGTTACCAGAAATTCTTGCAAAGTGGAATCATTCAGGTAAAGGGATCCGAGGAGTTTTAACGGCAGTAGCAGCTGCACACAGGGGCCTTTGCGCTCTACGTTGAGATATGCATCCCGCTAACCGCAATAACGTTATTTGTATGGTTTATGGTCAATTATCGAGGAAAGAACAAGTCATTGAGGAATCTGTCGGAGGGCACAAGTCAATCGGGTGGTGGACAGGACCGAAACTGTGGTCTAGATCTCCCGGTTTCTATAGATTACACATTTTATTCGGGCAAAGGTAAACCTGATTTTCAGAGTCGTTTGCAAGTTACCTACCTTAATCATATTAGTCATATATCTCCTCAATGAGACATTGTGATATGATCTCAGGGTGACCAGGTTCCCTCAAGCCATACTGATCTACTGTACTCCAGTGACTGATACTAATAAGTATTTTGACATCCGCATCAGCATCCCATTGCCTACCTGCTTGAGTAATCTTGCACCGCGCAAAATGAAGAACCTAAGTGTAAAAGCCGTGATATAAAGAACCTGGTCAGCGAGGGGACTGCAAGTTTCTCTGGCTTTGCAGTGTGTGATACGCAGTCAGGATCATGAACCATGACTCTATAGCAGTAAAATGAAGCTCGGATATCGGTACTGCATACTAAGTAAGCTAACCACCTCTACCTTATTATCATGTTAGTAACCAAGCTCAAACAAAGGATTAATGATGTTAGGATAGAATCCTAGGCTCGGCAATAACCTAGAGCAATTATAAGAACTTCAAGATAGTAATTTTACTGTGAAGTTTAATATGGACTAGCATTTCCCGTCCTTCAAGTTTCTGACTTTTGATAGAGGTCAGGCGGGACCCACTTTACTGCCCCTGAGCCCCTGAACGTCGTTTATTAACATACCCAAGCTACTCAAATCTTAAACCCCTTTAATCACACTCCATCCCAGAAAAACTGTCCCAACGTCTTGGACCTAACGACCAGGGCATAGAATGGCACTAACTATCGGTCTTTGTAAACCATCCCCATCCCCAAGCCTGGGTATCCACCATGAGGCTAAGCTTAGTAGCATTGGAACCCCGCAAAACACACCCCGCACTTCCCTAGATGCTAAGTGCCGCGTTCAGGGGTCTAAATAGATCAAATGATTAACGTTAGACCTCCCGCAAGGCGTCCGCAACGCCCCAAACCACTAAAGACCGCTAAATGTAAGGCATTCCGCTTTAAACCCGAGATCAGGCTGCACGCTGAACCTCGCGATGACGGTAGACGGATGACGGGAAGCTTTATGTTTGCGGGGACCCCGCAATTGATCTACCGTGCTGAGTCGCGAGCTGGATCAGAGAATACTGGGGATGCCTGATGTGCCGACGCGAATACCAGCGTTCTATTAATACAGGAAACTCACGATATCAGAATGGGCTCAAGTCCACCATCACACCCTCGCTCATTTAATACCCTATTTCCCTTCGGCTCATATTTTTATGCTAATCCCTCCTCTGTCTTGCATCTTTGAACCTATCCTCAACCTTTTCCGTTCCACCAAGACCACCATATCCACCATATCTTCTTGCAACAGCAACAACAACAATAAGAAGATCTGCATTATTGGTGCCGGCCCGTCTGGCCTGGCTCTTGGTGCTCTCCTCGAGAAGCAGGGCGGTTGGGACTACGTTATCTATGAAAGCAGTGCTGAGGATGTCCCACCTCGTGGTGGCTGCCTCGATCTCCACCCTGGCAGCGGTTAAAGAGCGTTGAAGGACGCTGGTGTCTTTAAAGAGTTTAAGAAGTATACCCGCTACGGCGATGCTACTATCCATCGCCTCTTTAGCCACAAGGGCGAGAATTTCTTCGACTTTAGTGAGGGCCGTGATGCCCCTAAGATCGACCGCTGGGCTCTCAGAAAGGTCCTCCTTAGTAGCATCCCTAAGGAGAAGGTTTATTAGAAGAAGTTAATTATTAATACTATCCGTGACGAGAACGGGTAAATCGTTTTTAATTTCGTTAATGGAACTACTATTTCGGGGTTCGGGCTTATAGTTAACGCCGATAGTACTTAGTCTAAGGTACGGTATTTAATAAGAAATCCCTTATTAATTATTTTCTTTCCGTTTTAAAAAGTTTTAGTTATTTAAATATTAATAGTATTCGATAGGTAATCGACGCGAAACCGTAATATAGTAATAATCTATTCGTTACTATTAAAATCTTTCCTAACGGTTTATATTACGAAAAAATAAAGGAGTTTTACCGTATAGGGTCTATAATCGTTATAAGTAAAAGTATTTATATATTTAATAGTAAATAAGGCGATAAGTATTACTATATTAACGTCGGTATTCCTAGCTTTAAAAACTTTACCGACGTTAGTCTCGTCGATATTAAGGATTAGGATGCGTTTAAAAAGTATTTTTTAAGAAATAACTTTTTTAGTTTTTACTCGGATAAAATAAAGGAAATTATTAATTAAAGTTAAGGTCCCTTTAGACCTTGGATTATATATTACTTCCCTATAAATAGTTTTAATTAAAAAACTATCTCGGGCGTAACGTTAATTAATAATATTATTTATATTATAATACTATTCGTTAATAATAATATTAATTATATTATAAAAAATACGATTATCTTTATTAAAAAGTTAAAGGAATTAAGTGTTAACGAGGAGGCTATTACTGCCTATAAGAGGAAAATATTTTCCTTCGCTATTAATATTATTACGAAAAGTTTTTAAAGCTAGAAGATATTTTTTAAGAAGGAGGCTCCTAAGACCTTTATTAAGGTTATAATGTCACAGTTAAGCCAACGGGCTGGGCGGACAGTACGAGAGGCGCGGGACGCTCTTAGCCAATCGTTAGATTAAATAAGGACTAGCTAATCAGGGAGTGATTAGGGTGATCGGGATATAATTACCATGATCACGGAATGGGCTAATCAGGATGTGATTAGAGTGATCAGGGCATGATCACAATGATTACTGGCAGGGCTAATCAGGACGTGATTAGGGCGGCTTAGCTATAATCAGTTCAGAATCCTAAAGGTCTATATATACGGAGGAACTGGCTAGTGTAGCTAAATAGTTCCGTAATATATAATATAAGTTACAATCGTTAATATTTTAATTATTATAATTGAAATAAACTATTATTATATACTATTTAGCTATACCGAACCAAGATTATTTAGAAGTGCCTTTAACTAATATCCCTTTCAGAGGTTCTGGATAGGGGTTCGTTACACGTTATATACTTACTTTAACTCTATTACGGATAAATTAAAGGTAACCTTACTACTACTATAGCCGACTAAAAGAACGTTCGTATAAGCGGCGTCTCCGCTACTACGTTTACCGATAGGTAGGCCGCTACGCCGGAACTCAGCACTCTCGATCAGCTTCTCGCACGTATTAAGGAGCTCGAAGAGAGAGCCCAGCAGGCTAAGGACTAGATCCTCGCCGTTAGCGGAGGGAAGAAGCACGTAGCTAAGTTCCCGGCACCGGAGCGTTATAGTAGAGGAAAGGGAGAGCTTAGAGGGTTCCTAATCCAGCTCAAGACTTATTTTCGGCACTACTCGGATATATTCCCTATAGAGGAGTTTAAGGTGCTGTTCGCCGTATCTAGGCTCAAGGATAGAGTACTAGTATAGTTCGAACCGGTTATAAATAACTATTACGAAATAAAGGCCGATAACCGTAAAGATATTACGGTTAAGTGTTTTCGTAATTACCGGAGGTTTCGAAGCTAAGATTAAAGAAGTGTTTGGGGAATACGACGAGGTACGGCGTGCCTAAGAGCGACTCGCAGGACTGCAGTAAACTCGCTTAACAGCCGATTACACTACTCTATTTAAGACCGATAGCTACGTAGCGAGATTAATAATAAGGGGCTAATATAATTATTCTATCT
>NW_001914856.1:3017894-3019841 GCF_000226545.1 Podospora anserina S mat+
AGAATTAAGTACGAGTAGTACCGTAGTATAATATTATAGCGGACTTACGAAATAAATAAGTTTATATTTAAGAATTAAAAAAAGTTCGGGAAGGATAAAAAAATCGCTAGTATAAGGCTTACGCAGGAGCCTAAATAAGTACTTTAGTATTAATAGTATAAGCTACGCGAGGGAGATATAGTATAATTATATCCTAAATACCTAAAGTATAGGAGGATACTTTAATTCTAATATATTATATACGGTTATATAGAGTACTACTAAAGTAAGGCTCTTTAAGGATACTAGCTAGTACGGTAGGTAAGAAAGAACGGAAATCCTAGGCCGGTTATAAAGATTATAGTTAGGTAGAGTTAATAATAAAAAAAATTAAACGATTATTTCCTATAAAAGTAGGGAGACCTAATGGGACTAAAGGAGGGATTTTAGGTTATATAGTTTATACCTAGGTATACGAAATATTACCTCGAGTAAGTAATAGATTAAGGAAAAAACATTACCGATAAAAAAAAATTCGGATTAATATAATATAAAAGTCCGAATTACGTCTTTCACTTATAAGTAAAGGCTAGGTAATATTACGAGACTAAGGCCGAGGCCGGGGCCGAGGAGCGAAAGGTACGTAATAAAAGGAGGACTCGATAAAGTATTAAAAACGGAAGGTAGGAAAAGGCTTAAAAGTAATAGTTAGCCGAATTCGCGTTACTAATTAACTCGAAACAGGAGGACATTTTTAAAGCACGATAATACTTAAGAAACGACTTACGGCCTTTCGCGGGGGCCGTTAATCTTTAGGGAATTACGAACGATATTATTAAAAATACCGGAAAAAAAAAAAGGTATAGGATAACGACCTAATATTAATTAGCAAGGTCGCTACTATATAGGGCGGAGGCGGAAAGAAAGATAAGTGTCTCCGGATTATAGCGTATTAAAAAGGGCTTTAGGTATTAATATTAATAAATAGAAGTACGGAAATTAATTTAATTTTATTATAATTTATATATTAAACTAAAATACTATAGAAAGAAAAGAAGGAATGGATTATCGTTAAAGGATTATTTAGGACTTAAAGAGTTTATAGGGAAACGTTATCCTTAAATATTATAGTTAAAAAGAAAATAACTTTAATTATATTTAATATTATGGATATAGGATTATTAAAGGATATAATCCTCGGGTACTTATAGTATAAGGACTATAACCTAGATATCGATTAGAGGGATAGTAGCTACTTACGATTAAGAGAACCTTAAAAGTATTTAATTAACGATAGGAGGTTAGGGGCACGATTGGAGTAGCGTACGGGATAAGTATTTTCTACGGTATTACCGTAAAGAGTATAAGAAGTAATAGTGTACTTTATTAATATAGGCGGTAGGATTGAAAAAATAAGGTTAATAACGTTAATAGAGATATCGGAGGTTAATAAATACGTTTACTATAATAATATAGAGAAAAGCAAAAAAAAGGCGGTATCGGTGGAATATTAAGGACACCTAGCCTTTACGGCTAAGTATTTAGAGGGACTTCTAGAGCGAGGACCGTGGGACTACGAGATTAAGTTAAAAGAAGGAGCTAAGCTACGGCTATTTAAGGTTTACTATACTAACGATAAGTAAAGTAAGGAATTACGGAAGTATTTAAATAAGAATTTAAAGAAAAAATATATTAAGGAATCTATATTACTAATAAGATACTCTATATTTTTTATGCCGAAAAAGGATAGTAGCTTACGACTATATATAGATTATTGCTAATTAAATAACGAGACGGTAAAAAACAGTTATCCGCTACCACTAATATTTAGGTTACGGAGTTAGCTAGCTGGGGCGTAATGGTTTACACACTTAGATATGCCTATCGGGTACACCTATATACGGATCAAAGAAGGAGATAAATGGAAGATAGCGTTTCGTATACCCTATAGTTATTTCGAGTATCTTA
>NW_001914856.1:3019991-3027427 GCF_000226545.1 Podospora anserina S mat+
ATAGTAATATATTATCTTAACGATATTTTTATTTACTTACGTACTTTAAAGGAATATAAACGGCACGTACGAGAGATACTTAACGCGTTACACGGAGCCGGACTCTTAGTAAATAAGGAGAAGAGCGAGTTCTACGTATAGAAGATAGTATATCTAGGATATTTTATATTATTAAGGGAGGTTCGTATAGAGCCTAGGAAAATTACGGCCGTTAAAGACTAATTTACGCTATAATTATAAATATACGTTAGGGAGTTTTTAAGGTTTATTAATTTCTATCGGATATTTATTTAGGGGTACGTAAGTATTACGCGCTTACTTAACTATTTAATTAAGAAGGACGTAGAGTTCCGGTAGGGGCAGGAAGAAGAGTAAGCCTTTTAGGAGCTAAAAGAGGCTATTTTAAAGGACCCGGTATTTAAATTATTAAACCCTAATCGACCGTTCGAAGTCGAAGCTAATATATTAGATTATACAATTAGAGGATAATTAGGCTAGCGATACGACGACGGGAAACTATACTTAATAGCCTTTTTCTCGAAGAAGCTAAAGGAGGTTCGTTAAAACTATTTAATTTATAATAAAAAAGTTACTTATTATTATCGAAGCGTTCGAGGAATAAAGGCTATACTTTAATAATATTAATTATAAAATATAGGTTTATACGGATTATAAAAACCTATAATACTTTACTATTACAAAGGTCCTTAACGTACGGTAAACCCGATAATTAAAGTTTCTTTCGGAATTTAATTTCTAAATTAATTATAAAAAGGGTTCGGAGAACGCTAGAGTAAACGTATTTAGCTAGCGAGCCGATTACTATAAGGATATACCCAGGGAGTTATTACTACTATTTAAGGAGACGCCGGAAGGTACCCTTAAGCACCTACTTTAGCCGTAGATAGAGTATTACGTAGTATATCGTAAGTAAGCTACTTCTAGTAAGTACTAAGGGAAAATAAATAACGATATTACGGAGTAATATTAGTAGGAAGAGCTAGAGCCGTAAAGTATTTAGAAGGATAGTTAGGGACGACTATAGTATAAAAACCGGGCTTACGTAGAGCCAGGTACTAGAAAGGCACTAGTAATAGAAATCTATAAATCGAAGTTCGGGGGATATATAGGGATTATAAAAACTATAAAAAAGATTAAATAGTATTTTAATTAGCTAAAAATTAAAAATAACGTTAAGGAAACTATTTAATTATATTATACGTGCGAGAGAACTAGGATTACGAAGTATAAACTTTATAGATTTCTAGAGTTATTATTAGTAGCCGAATAGCTATAGAGTTTAGTTACGATAAACTTTATTATTAAGTTATTAAAGTCTAGGGATATAATAACCGACGTTAAGTACGATAGTATATTAACGGTAGTCGATAGATTTACTAAATAAATATACTTTTTACTTTATAAAGAGACCTAATCGGTAAAGTAATTAGCGGATATAGTACTTCGGTATATTATATTAATATATATATAGTTAAAAGAGTTTATTACGGACCGCGATATTAAATTCGTATCGAAGTTTTAAAGAGCGTTAATAATAAAGTTAGGGGTAATAAGTAAAGCGTTTTCGGTTTACTACCTTTAGATAGATAGTTAGACGGAACGGTTTAATTAAATCGTAAAATAATATTTACGGAATTATATTAATTTCGAGTAAAACGATTAGGTTAAACTATTACTTATAGTATAGTTAATATATAATATATCGTTAATAGAGACGATAAAAGTTATACCTTTCTTTATAAATTACGGATACGAGGCAGACCTACGCTAGGGACTTAAAGTGGAGGTATTTAGGGCTGCGGTTAAGGTAAATATATTATATATATTATACGGTAAGCTTAAGGAAGAACTGGAGTTTGTAAAGGAAAAAATACGGAAATACTATAACTCTAAAAGGCTTAAGGGACCTCGCTTTAAGGGAAGGAATATAGTATTCCTTTCTATATATAATTTACGTACTAAAAGACCTAATAAGAAGCTAGACTATAAGAGAGTGGGCCTATTTAAGGTTAAGAGGAAAATATTGGAAACGGTATTCGAGCTAAAGTTATTTAGTACGATACGTTTACGGTTATATATTTTTTATATTTTATTTTTAAAACCTATATTACTAATAAATAAGGTTAATATTTAGGAAGTAGCGGAGGACGAAGAAAAAGAGTACGATATAGAAAAAGTACTAGATTTACGGTTTAATAAAGGTTAATTAAAATACTTAATTAATTAATTAAATTACCCGGCTATAGATAATTCGTAGGAACTATCGATAAATCTAAATTACTTAAATAAATTAAAAAAATTCTATTAATAATACCTAGACCGACCTAAATAAAAAAATAAGTATTTAGATTTATAGGCGGTACCTATAAATCTAGACACTAAACCTCGACGGGAATCGAACCCGCGCCTCTAACGTAATAATCGACGTACTATATATTATACTATAAAGTTAATAATATTTAGGGACTTACCTATAATTAACTTTACGCGCTTTAACTATATTAAAAAGTTAAAAGCGTACTACCGGCGGTACCTTAACCGGTTAAAAACGAAGGACCGGTTACATTAAGGTCTAAAGAGAAGTCGGAGGGCTAGTTAAGGTCCAGGGAGGGATCTAGGAAAGGGAGATCGGAAGGAGCTGTAACAGAGGATTCCGTTGCGGGAGGGGCTTGCGAGGATGCGGGTCCCGGGGCAAATTCTCGTTCTTTTTTTGCGAGGAGTTACGATTTTCGGCAGAAAGCAGTTAGGGCTCGAGTCTCGAGGGCGCGCGACTATTCCTTTAAACGAAGAAGCTTACTTAAGGTAGCTTATTTCTCCGAATCGAGGCGCTCTTTCTCCTTAATAAAAGGACGGACTATAGGGTCAGTAACGATTAGGCAGGAGGCCTAGGGAAATTCACTTACGATCGATACTATAAACATCGTAATGGCCAAGGCCAACGTTAACGTACGGTAAATAGCGGTTATATCGAGGAGAGGCGATATACTATAGGTTATTCTCTTTATAACGGGTATACGGAAATATAATAGAACTAAACTTCTCGAAGAAAAGAGCTTAATCGCAGCGACGTTCGACGCTTATACGAATACGTTTCTAAATACAGTTAGATATAGTAGCGTAAGGAGGAAAAGAAAGAATTTACCGTAGGGTATTAACGGAAGGAAGGATACGTTAGTTATTTCTAGGACTTAGTCGCCGGGGCGTCGACCTAGGGGAGGGGCATTATATTATAGTTAAGCTAACGGGTTGGGCGGATAGTATGAGAGGCGCGGGACGTTTTTAGCTAATCGTTAAATTAAATAAAGACTAGCTAATTAGGGAGTAATTAAGGTAATCGGGATATAATTACTATAATTACGGAATAGGCTAATCAGGATATAATTAGAGTAATTAGGGTATGATTATAATAATTATTGGCAGGGCTAATTAAAACGTAATTAGGGCGGCTTGGCCATAATTAGTTTAAAATCCTAAAGGTCTATATATACGGAGGAACTAGCTAGTATAGCTAAATAGTTCCGTAGTATATAATATAAGTTATAATCGTTGGTGTTTTAGCTATTGTGATTGAGACAAGCCATTGTTATACACTATTTAGCTATACCGAACCAGGATTGTTCAGAAGTGCCTTCAACTAGTATCCCTTTCAGAGGTTCTGGATAGGGGTTCGTCACATATAAGCTTTAGAAAGCCCTTAATTAATACGACTAACTATATTTAATAATAATTTTTATTTTATAATATTTTTATTATTTTTTTTATATTTTTTTATTTTTATAATATTGTGATTTTGATAGCGATACCTTTGTTTTAGCTTAGTATTAATATAGGTTAAGGGTATCGGGGATTTTAATCCTGGATGGATTTAGTTTCCTCGCGATATAATCCCGGACTAATAGTGGATTTATTATTCTGTTTGATAGATTAATTAGATTATTATAATTAAGATTAATACCGTTAAGGTAAGTTTTTTAATGTTTAGGGCTGAGAACTTATTTAAGTTTATTTAGGGGAATGGGAAGGTATATAAAATATTACGGTACTTAGTGTTAGTACTATTTATAGTGCCCTTATTATAAGGGGTTACTAGTTTACGGTTAAAACTTCGCGAAGTATATATAATATTTATTATCGGTTATAAAAGATTCTTTATTTAATTCTTCCCTATAATATACCGCCCACTATTCCCAATTACATTAATAATCCTCACGCTTCTTCTAGCTTCTTCTAATAAATCGAGTTCTTATACCGGCTAAGCCTCTGCCTAATAACCGGACGCTTTTTGAGAGTCTTCTTATCCTCCCCGCTTTTGACTCGTGCTAGCTACTTTTTAATATTAATATCTACGCCAATTAAATTCATCGTATATTTTAGCGTCTTTATAAACTCTAGAGCTTTATCCGCTGTGTTGAAGTTGTTGACCTGTATTTTAAACTTATTTCTATCCGGATTAAAGTAGTATATCGAGGTGCTTATGCTATAGTTAATAGGCTAGTGGGGCAGGATGCCGCGGGCCTTCTTTTGCTTGTAGCTAGTAGTAAGATCCTCGAAAGAGTTAAGTATAAAAGTAATATAGTAGATTATTATTACTATAGGGCGCTTATCGGCTAAGATTTACTTATAGTTATTATTTTACACGATAACTATTCTATAATATTTTTCGTTCTATTAAATAAAACTAACTTTAGCGTTTCGAAGTACTTTACGTTTACCGAAAAAGTTAAGGTGCTACTTAACTATAGCCTTAAACTTTTTAGGGGTTATTCTAATACCGAAGTGGCCGATAGAGGAGGGACTAACGAGTTTCTCTATAGTTACTATATTAAAGTATTACGTAACTAGGCCGAATAAGTTACGAGATATAGCGGTTATATAATTAATAATAGCGATCGTATAATCTTAATATAATATTCTTTAAAATATATTAATATAGAAATACTTTATTTTATTAAATTAATAGTTAAACCGTAGTGTATTAAGGCGGATTTAGTTATTACTATTTAGAGTTTTATAGGGTACGGCGATAAGGCGGGTATTTTAATCTAGTACTTTAAGGCCCGTAAATACCCGCTATAAATGATTAGGCGGATCTGATTTATCGTTTAAGGGTAGGGAAGGACGATAATAATATTAAAATAAATTTTATTTAAATTTTAAGTTAAAGCTATTCCCGGCCCATACCTTTATTATTAATTTTTTTATATTAAAAGTAATTGTTATATCCGAATAAACCATATTCTTTAATACTTAATTATTAGGTTAATTTATAGGGTAATAAAAATAGTTAGTGTTATATAGTTTTTTAATATTTAGTATATAACTTTAAAAGATCGCTTTTTACGTATTAAGCTTTTAAAGTCGTATTTATTAGATTACCCCCGTATCTAATATAATATTTTTAATGTAATAACCCTCGCGCTTATTCTATTAAGCCTAACGAACGGCTACTAATAGGAGTACGTACTAATTTAGTAGTCTTTAGAGTTTCTAGAGTTTAGGTAATTAAATACGGAATATTTAATATTTAATATCGTTATATTTAATCTTTAGGTAAACGGTTTTAAATAATTAGTTTTGGCCTTTATTTATGGCGGTACCTTTACGACGGGGAATAGTTTTTACCTATAGTATAATCTCGCTCGTATCGTTTAGAAAAGTATTAAAATTAGGAAATTAATTATTATTATAAGTATTAAGTAAGATTTATTTATTAAAATTAAAAACCTTAGATTATTAATATTACTTTAATTACCGATTAAGTATCCCTAGCTTCCTTTATTCTTTTACTATAAAGGCTATAGGTTATAAACTAAATAACGGCTTTAATAACTAAAAATAAAGCTTACTTTAAATTAAATACTATATTATAGGATTCGGTAATAATAAGTACCGCGTAACCTATATTAACGAGAGTTCGGGGGCGGTATTAAATACTTTTTATCTCCACTTTAAAGAACCGTTATTTAACTAATTAATTTCGATAAGTAATTCCTTTTTAGTTAAAGTTAAATAATTAGAATTTACCGAGGAGTTGTTTAAGAGAGTGTTATAGCTTTTTAATATTTTAAAAACTAACGAAACGACCTAAATTTAACGACTATTAACGGTCCCGATAAAGGATATTAGGGAGAAGATTATATATAAAGTATTAATAGCGTTTATTATTAATAGCGATTTAATTTTAAGAACTATATTTTATATTTAAATAGCCGACCTAGTTTGGATAATAAAATTATTTTTAGAAATATAATAATATAAATAAATTATATTTAGTAATTATAAGATAAATAGTAATACCTACGGCCTAAAATTAGTTATTAGAGTAAATATAATACTTAAAACTATAGCGACTTTCTTAATTACTACTTTAGATTTTATCGACCGAAAATTAGTACCTAAAATTATTTTTAGGTATAGCCTTAACGCTTTTATTATTATTAATTCGTAAGAGTCTTTTAAGGTTATTCTTAATTTTATAACCGATATTTGTTTTAGGCTTAAAGTAAGAATCTTCATTAAGTTTTAATTATAGGCCGGACTAAAGGTATTTCTGTGCTACTTTAACGTTCCGAACCTTTAGGATGGGCCGTAAAAGGGCTATATAATATATATCTTTAATATTATATTTATCCTATAGAACTACCATAAGTTTCTTCCTATTAATTAATAAAAGGTAAGCGATTAATAAACCGAGGACGTTATTATTTTTATTTATAGCGAGGCTCCTTAGCTAGCGTATAAGATAGGGGTATAAGAGGGCGCTATAGTATATTACGCTCTTAAGTAGGGTAAAGAGGATTAGTTTCGGTTTGTCTCTGGCGAGATCCTTAAAGAGACTGGGCGAAGAGATATTTTATAGAAGTTTATAAAGTAAGAGGTGCTGGACAAGGTTATGGACGCTTAGGACCTCTTTATAAAGGGCCCGAAATAGGAAAAAAAAAGGAGTAGCTTAGATTTGCTTCGATAGTTTCTTAATGGATGTCATCGCCTTGTTTTAGACTTGTTTATTATACACCGTTACAGTGATCAGTTCCCCATTATATTCCCCGCATTTGTCGGAGAACTATCCTTATAGGCCTGAACTGGCTATCGCTCCCTAGCACAGTGCTCGGCGAGCTAAAGTCCGCTTGACCCGAGTATACCGGCGCCGACGCTAAACCTATTCTCTATATAACCTCCATAATACCTAGCGGTGTGCTTCTTTACTCCGTAATCCTGGGGCTTATAGGTACTGCTATGGCTATGTTTATAAGCCCCGAGCTGCTAAGTTTTAAGTTTTAATAGTATTTTATTTACTTACTTTAAGGCCGGGAAATATAATCTATATCCACCGTAACGAAACGATCGCGATCTAACGTTTTAGGCGCTGATAGTTTAGGTCCGGCGCCCAAGAGACCTACTGTGCGTAAACGGGC
>NW_001914856.1:3028356-3029612 GCF_000226545.1 Podospora anserina S mat+
GAGGGAAACAATATATCTCGCTATTCTATAATCCTAATATCTAAATTAAATAAGGCTTATATATCGGAGTAAATATTTATTAAAATTTTCGCCCTATCCTTTTTTTTATTTAATACTTAATTAAGAAACTTATAAAGCTTAATAGTCTCGATATAGGAAAAGATTTAATTAAGATAATTATTTAATTAAGTATTTCGTTTACCCCTAACCTTAAAAAGGTACTCGTTATTAATAACCTCCGGAAGCTTTAGCTAATTACCTTTAAATATTATAAGTAGCTTACTAAACGATATAGAGATTTCTCGGTCTAAAAGTATATAATTATATTAGACTTTTATATACATTTCTTCCTTTAACTAATTAGGGTAATATAGTAATAGCCCCTTTTTCCGAGTATCGTATATACTTATATATAAATTTATATTTTATACTATCCTAATAGCTAAACTAATAATATTTTAATATTTTAAAAATCGCTTTATACTTTAAAAATAAAAGCCTATAAATAAAAGTAATTAAATTAATTTAATATTAATTTCTTTATTAATAATTTTAAATAGATTAAACTTTTAAATTATATTAAAAAAACTACTAGCCCTAACTTTATTTTTTTCCGTACTAAGCCCCGGAGTAAACTAGGAAGCTAGTACAAAGATAGTATTAACGGTAGCTAGGAAAGTTTTAACTAAACTCTTTTATTTATATAGGCTAAAGTAAGTTCCTATATTTATTTGCAATAGCTTTTATAATTATCGATATTACCCTATAAACGTAAATTAATAAAAAATAAAATATATACGATAAATATAGTAAAAGTATAGGTCCACGAATTTATTAATATATCGATATAATAATAAGGACTATATAATAGCGCCGACTCTGAATAAACGGTTATAGGAATATACCTAAAAAGTAAAAGGCGCCGCTATCCTATTTAATAGACTAGCCGTAATCCTAGGAAAAGGTCCGATCCAGAACGGAAGTTTATTTACAGTAAAAGTTAGCTTTTAGTAACTACCAGTTAAGTACGGACGAAGTATTTACGTTAATAATAAATAAAAATAAACGTTATTAGCGGTATTAGTAGTATAATATTATTAATACTATAATATAAAATATTAGCGGGCTCGGGGGTTACTTCTAGGTAAGAAGTACCTAATTTTCTTAATACTATCCAAAAAAATAATTATTTTTTCTCCCGGTATACCAACTCGGGTTTCCATCCTTTAAACCGGGAAGCCGGGGTTTATTTTTTT
>NW_001914856.1:3029771-3030456 GCF_000226545.1 Podospora anserina S mat+
TAAATCTTAATTACCTTTTATAAAAAAGTTGGAAGCGCCTTCTTCCGGAAAGGGGTGCCTCCAATATATAGATACCTTTTTGCTCCGCGGTAAGTAATATAGCACGAGTATCTAACTTAGACCTAGCTACTTACTTTAGTTAGCCGATAATACTTACTAGTATAGTACCTCTAATTTCGGTTGAGGCTGGGACGTATATATAGTATTTAAGTTTTCTCCTCGCGCTTTATAGGATATACGTTTATCTATAATAAACGACGTTTAGTAGTAACCTATTACTATCGGCGCTTAACCCTTTACTTATAGGTTTTATAAATATAATAAATAATAATATTAGTAGTTTGGATAATATACCGGAATTTTAGGAAATACCTTTTCTTTTTTAATTAGAGTTTTACTAACCTTATAATTTTACCCTCTCGCAGTTCGAATAATATAATTTATAAATAGGTTTTTAAACAATATTATAATAATTAATATAATATTAATATAAATAATAATTATAATAAATTATTTATAAAATAGTTTTTCGAAATACTTTAAGCCCTAAATATAATTTTATTTAATTTAAAAAAAGTTTAATACTCCTTTATATTATTAGTTTATAGCTTATTATATAGGTTAATTTTATTTAGAATTTTACGCCTTAATAACCCTTTAAACTAAATACGGCTCTTTTTACTCT
>NW_001914856.1:3031438-3033300 GCF_000226545.1 Podospora anserina S mat+
TAAATATTTTATAAGATATTTTATAGGATATTTTGTGGATTAGATAGGTAGGTATTAATATAGAATATATAAGCTAGATAACCGTAAGTAATCGCTAAATTAAGTAGTAAATAAGGGAAATTTATACTTTACTATTAAAATATCGGCTATAAATATATAATAAAACTTTAAATAATAAAGAACCGGTTTTTCCCGGAAGGGTTATTACGGTAAAATAAGTAATTATATTATATTTATTTTAGAAAGTTATAATAAAGTATATACTACGCATGCTAATATATACTAAGCTTCTAATCTGCCTTATATACTATCTCCGTACGGTTTATTATGGCTTAAAGTAGGTGGTGATGGTGCGGAACTAGGTATGCTGCTTTGGAGTGAAATTACCGGATTATTATTTATTATTATTTACGGTTATATAATATATTAGTAAGGCCTATAGTGCTATATAATATTTTAATTTTTTTAATTTTATATTACTTTATATAGTAACGTTTAAATATAGTTAATAGTACTACTTAAAGACTTTAGAGCGGGCTTTAAGTATATTAAAAGAAAACCCTTTTCTTTATAATATTTAAATTATTTTATAATAAATTATTTATAATTTATAGGCTAGTAGCTCTTATTACTTTATTATATAAGTTATTAATGCTGAGTAGCTGTAAATTAATGATTTTACTAATACTTTTATAAATATTACTTCCGTATTTAGAGGTTAAAATAATATTTTATTTTTTATTATAAAGACCGGCTTTTAAGCTTAAAGTAATTAAGTAAAACGGGATTTTTATTAAAATACTTTAAGTATTAAATATAATAATCTATATTAGAAAGATAGTTAAGTAAGTATATTATTATTATTAAAACTATTTGCTTTATACTTACACGAGTTACTCTTTAAACTATATTACCGCTGCTTTCCGCGCCCTTTCGAAACCCTTTACTTTAGTAGGGTTCTTTCGGTTACCCCTAATAGAGAAACCGTAGTTTAGGTTAGGGAAATATTAATGATTAAAAAGTATATTTAATTTAGGGATTTTAATTATAACGTAAGTTTTAAGTTTTTTGGTAAACTAAAGATTAATTTCGGGGGTAATAATTTATATTAGTATACTAATATTAGAAATCTCCTCCTTTATTAGGAAAGTTAAGTAAGCCGTAGCGATATAGTTAACGAGTAGAGTATTTAACTTAAGATTAAGCTAGAAAGTAGCTTAGCTACTATAGTAATAGCTAATAGTATTAAATTTACCGTACTAAGTACGGAGGTGCTTCGCTAAAGAAACTATTTTTGGTCCGCGGACGGCTTTATTATTTTTCTTTATAAAGTTTAGGAGATTAAATTTATCTTACTTTACCGGGTTATTAATTAGATTTGCGGATAGAATAATACTATTAAAGCTATAAAATTATTAGCGATAGGAGTTTAAAGGTACTACGGAAAATAGATTTATAAGTCGGGGATATAGACGGTCGCACTAACCTCTATAGTATAGCTATCGGCGAGTAACCTTATATTACTAAAGGTCTAGCTATATAAATCGTGAATTATAATAATATTTATATCCGGGTTGGAATTAGTAATATAGTATGTTTAGCCGCTTACTTTAATTTCCTTGCCTTGCGGCTCGCTGTCTTACTTAAAGCCCTTTAAATAATATTCGTTTATAATAACGGTTAGGAAAGAATATTTATTAAGTAGGATAATTTTTTAATAGTATTTATAAAACTAGTAGTTATACGTTAAACGAAAGGATAGATTTATAAAGTTATATCTATATTATTTACTTTATTATATTTTTATAATAAAAGATAGTATTATATTATAGTAAAGTAAAGGAGAAGTTAGATATATATAG
>NW_001914856.1:3033465-3035657 GCF_000226545.1 Podospora anserina S mat+
ACTGGTTATACTAAATACTTTACGGTCCTGGTAATTAAGACCTTTAAGCTGCTAGATACCGTGTTTTACGAAGATACTACTACTAGCTTTATAAGTGGTCTAACAGTGCTGGCTTTTGTTAGGGATATTTATATAGTTTAGCCTAGTGATTGCGTTTTGCTTTATACGGCGGTAGGCGGTGCTGGGTTTTTAATGACGTAACTATTTAAGTATGTCGGTACTAAGGTTATTAGTATAGTTGGTAGCCTAGAGAAAGTTAAATTGGTTAAGAGCCTCGGTGCGGACTATATTATTAATTATAGGAGCGAGGAGGGTAAGGATTGGGTTAAGATAGTAATGGATATTATTGGTGGGAGAGGCGTCGATATGGTTTATGACTCTGTTGGAAAAGATATATAGGAGGGTAGTTTAGTTGTTATTAAGAGGAAAGGGACTATAGTTTGGTTCGGTAACTTTAGTAGTTCTATCCTACTATTGTTTTTAAAATAAGTTTTAATGCTTATTTATAAAATAATTTTAGTAATTAATTAGGTTGTAGCCGCCTTATATTAAAGTGTGTTAAGATTATTAGACTAATTTTATTTAATTATATTATTACCCGTAAAAAGTTTAAGGGCTATACTAATAAGCTTTTTAGTCTTCTCGCATTTAGCGTACTTAAGGTTAAGATTTATAGTTTATATTTCTTTTTTAATATTAAGTAAGTATATATTATAAGTTTATTTTTTTATAGGTAATAAAATAAATTAAATATTAATTTTAATTTAATAAATAGAATTTAGAAGGAAGGAAGATAATTAGTAAGATTTTAATTAAGGTTTTTAAATAAGGTAATTTATATTTTTATAAAAAATATGAAAATCGGTAGCGACGTTAAAGTTAAACGTAATTCTATTTTAAAATACTTAACTTTATTGTTATTAAATTATAGGCTGTTATATATATAGTTCTTATAGTAATTAGACTTTTTTAATATCCGTTTAACTTAAAAAAATACCTAAATTAATTCTAGATCCGTTCTCAATTTACTATCCGGAGACTATATATTTATTAATTTTTAAACGTTAATAACCGATTTATAATTTAAATATTAGTACGTTATTCGGTATTATTTATTTATTTTAAGATAGAGGTAAAAAATTAAAGTTAACTTAAACCCTTTTAATACCAATTTTAATATTATTATATTATATTATTAATAGAATAACCGGCGATATCCGGAATAGTATTATTATATACCTCAGCTCCGATTAGTATTACCATCGGGGTATATATAATCTCTGTAATAGCGTGCGAACTCCGAATATTTAATTACCGATCCTTTAAGCGGGGGGAGAAAGTAAATTTTACGGTAGCGGTCTTAATTAAGGTAAGAAGGGGATATATTATTGGAAAATTTTTTACTGCCCCTCCTAAATAATCCTCCTCCCCCCCCTACTGTCGAATAGAGGATTAATATTATATTATTTATTTATTATTATTTTATTATTATTTAAATAGTTTTCGTTATTATTTTTTATAGGTACTATATTATCGTTTAACCGTTTTATTTGTTTCCGCGATACTATAAGTAACTTTCGCTTTAGCGAGCCTAAAATTTTATCGGTATTCGAGTTCGATAAGGCTATAGTAAAGGGTACTCTAGAGGTTACCGTTTTTAAAGGTAGTAGCCCCTTTAACGTTATACTAATATCTAAGGCGGTTAAGGTATAGGAAGTTCTTTCCTTATTAATTATTAAGGATATATTAATTATAAAGTACGTCGGACTTAACTATATTAAATATAGTAAAGTTATATAGGATATTTTAAAGATTATACTACTAATATAAAATTTTTAATAGTTTAGGAAGGTAGCCGTAAGTCTCCTTTATACCTTTTTATTTTTATTAAACTACGTACTTTTATTATAAGTTATAAGGAAGATATTCTTATCCTAAAATTTACTTAAAATAATTAGTTTGATTACGAAGGTAAGTTAATTATCGTTATCGGCAAGACTAGTAAGAATATCCCTAAGGAGAAAGCTTTTAAGTATATTACTAGTTTCGTTATTACTAACGATATTTTTATTAGAAAATAGTAGCGTGACCACCGCCTTGCGCCGGCGGTGTCCTATAGTAGTGCTTTAGTAAGGGCTTCGAGTAAATTCGCCCCCGTCGGCCCTTACTTATTCCCCGTAAAATTATTCTTT
>NW_001914834.1:0-67629 GCF_000226545.1 Podospora anserina S mat+
TATTATATACTATTTAGCTATACCGAACTAATTATTAAAAATTACTTTTAACCTATATCCCTTTCAGAAGTTCTATATAGAGGTTCGTTATACTAATATACTTACACCTAACTTTATATTTATTATTTCCTATTCTATACCGCTCGTACGATAATATATCCTATACTATTCTATGTAACTAGTTTAACCGATTTTAATAATATTTTTCCTTTTTACTTTAGTTAGAAAAATCTTATCGGATCGTATAACTAAATTCTTAACGGATATTACTTACTTTACTATTTACGTATATTACTAGTACTAAAATAGTACGAAAATATATAAAATAATTATAATACTATAAATATACCTTTAATAGGTCTCTAAATAAATATATTTACGTAATAGTAATTCGCTTATAGGCCGTACTTTACGTAGGATAAAGAAAAAACACTATAGGCTCGCAGGCCATATAATAAGCACCGGATTAGCCTAATTAGAGGGCTAGAAGTGCCTATACGCATATAAGGCATAAAATACGAAGAAAAATAAAAGTCGATGTTCTGTCTAAAATAAAATGTCCGAAGTAAACTACTTATATACATAGCTCCCCTAAACCCCTGAGTCTTCTGAGCGCCCCGCTTCCTTACTTATACTCTTAGGCCTATAGCCGTACCCTAAACTAACATATTTATACCTAACTTTATATTTACTATTAATAAATCTATAACGCTCGTACGATAATACACTTTATATTATTCTATACAGCTCGTTCAAACAATTCTCATAATAGCTTTCTTTTTCGTTTTAGTAAGAAAAATCTTATTAGATCGTACAACTAAATTCTCAACGGATCCTACCCCCTATTTCCAAAGTGGGGCGTTTTTTTTAATGCGTTTCTCAACGGATTGTACTACAATCCATCGGAGAATAACTAATAGGATATTCGGCTATAAATAATTTATAAGAATTAAAAGTAAATTTTAATTATTTTAATAAATAAAAAGTATTTTATTAGTAATACTTAAAATGATTAAAGCTTAAGTAAATAAAAGATTAGTATTTAGGTTTATAGGTAATACTTATAAATCTAAATACCGAAAAACCTCGATGGAAATCGAACCTATACCTTTAATATAGTAATCGATATACTATATATTATACTACGAGGTTAATAAGTACGAAAGAATTTAAAACTAACTAATATTATATGCTTTTATTATAATAAAAAAAAGTCGAAAGTATATTATTAATAAAATAATTAATAAAATAATATTTAAATTTATAAATATTAATGTGTAGGTACTACTAAGTGCCTTACTTACTACCCTACAGATTAATATTACAGTGGGCAGTACTGCTATAAGCAGTAATGAAACTTCCCGGTTTAGATCCCTTTAGAATATTCTTTACAAAGGACCTTTGAAGGCTTACAGGGCTACTATGGCCTAAAGCTTAGTTAATAGATACTAGAACCTTCCAAAGTAGCTACAAGCTTACGTAGTAAGTCGCTACAATAGTGTAATTAATAGGGCACCTTTGCTACCGAAAGTTTTATAGATTTCCGTAAGTTTATACTAGACCCACTTAAGCCCACCAAATACCCTAAAGTAGTATAGAGGCTTCCAGGGCCTACAGGACCTACAGTAGGCCTACGAAGGCCTATATATAGACCTCTCCTCTCTCTTGTAAAATAGTTCTCTTTCTTTCCTAAAGGGCAAAAGTTTAAGGCTAAAGCTAAAGGTAATAAAGGCAATTCTTATTCTTTATACCTCACTGTATTACAGTGGTTTACCTTCCTTCGGCACTGCCGTCGTATCCTCCCGCTTCCGCTTACGCACTGCTGTATTTTACAGCAACCCTATATAGGTTCTATATTATAGGCCTATCAGGGCTCACCAGCTAACAATAAATTATATTTATAAACTTAAATATAAAACTTTAATAGGAATCGAACCTATACTTTTAACGTCACGGCTAACGTATTATATATCACATCACGAAATTAAAAAGTATAACAAAATATAAGTATAAAAAATATTACACGTTTTAATTACTTTAGGAAGTAAAAGGTATATTATTAGTAATCCCTTACGAAATTAAAAAGGAATGACCGGCTATACTAAAATCGAAAGAAAAGTCGGAAGGCTAATTATGGTTTAAAAACGGGTCTAAGACGTAAAGCAACTACGGAACGGTACTTTAGGCGGCGTCCGGCCGTATAGAAGTATCCGGTAAAGAACTAGGCGGAGCTGCAGTTATAGACTATATTATTTAGGTATCCTCCTCCTGGATACCCCGCGCGAAAAGATATTCCTTATATATACGAAGAGAGTAATATATTTATTTTACTCGAATAAACTTAATAATTAATTATAAAAGTTAGTTTTTAAACTTTTACTCTTTACGTTCAAGCCTATCTTACTTTACTATCGTTCGGGTTACTATCGAGCGGTTAATTACGGAATAAAAAAATATACTTAGGAACGGAACTAACGTTAAACCCGTTATACGAAATTTTATAGCGTATATATTTAGCGTATCGCGAAGATCCGGAGGCTATAATATAAGAGATTCCGGAGGTAAAATAAATAAAGTACGGTATTACGGTAAAATTATAGTAGAAGATTCGTAAGGTAAAGCTAGAAAACTCTTTAATTTTATAATAATATTTCTATATACGATTAAATATAATAAAAGTAAAGAAAAGTAAGGAGAGAAAATTTACGATATTATTAGTAGTGGAAGAAGATTAGGCCGTAAGGGTTTTGGCCTTGAAAGGGAGTATTATATTACGGTTCTAGAAGATAGTAGGGCTACGACGACTAATTAAGGCTGGACCGAGCGATCGAGCGAGGCTTATAGTCTAAGTAGACGGAACGGACTAATAAGATAGGGACCGGGGACCACGGCGGGGCTCACGGTCCACGGTCTAGTATCGGCCAATCAGGAGTAGACCGAGGACCGTCTATAAATCAACGGTCTACGGTCCTAAAGTCTATATATACGGAGGAACTAACTAGTATAGATAGATAATTCCGTTATATATAATATAAGTTACAATCGTAGTATTTTAACTATTATAATTTAAATATTTTATTATGCACTATTCAGCTGCACCGAACTAATTATTAGAAGTTACCTTTAACTAATATCCCTTTTAAAGGTTCTGTATAGGGGTTCGTCACAATAGAGGTTCGCCACACACCTTATTATATTTAGTAAATAATTCCTTAATTTTAACTTCGAACTTCCGTTAACTTTAGAAATATTTACCTCTAATATCTTTTAAATTAGCGGCCTTAATCTCGAAATGACCGTTCATAACTAGCTTAAGCTATATTAATACTTTATCCTTAAATCTAAATACAGCGGATAATACTATAAACTTTTTACTAAAATAATATATTAAAATAATATTAAAAATAATGCTTAAATTATATAAAGAACCTCTAAGCTTTCCGTTTTTTTTACTATAACGCTCCGGTACCGGAAATTTAATTACGTAGTTGGGCCCTATATTAACTGCGATAATATAATCCTTGGCCTATTGAGCTTTCTCTTCTAGCTCTTTAATTTATACGAGAAGCTAATTAAAAGCACTAATCTTTGTATAGTAGCTTATCCTTAGTATACAAGATAGCAAACATATTGCTTATATAAACGGGTTTTTAGTTAGCTCTACTAGTAGTAAAGTTACCTCTAATTTATCCGTAATAAAGTTTAAGCAAGTATATAACGTATACCGAACCTCTATCTAAAATCTTTAAAAGGACTACTTAGTTGAGTATGCTTTTGGACAATCTTAATTTAATGTAGTTAAAGAGTAAACAATAAATAGCTTATTAAACTATAACAGTCTTAATATCAACGAATATAATTTATAATTATACACTATAAAACTATCTACTAACTAGCTAGCTCCTCCGTATATATAGACTATTAGACCGTTGACTGTGAGCCCCGCTCTAGTCTCCGGTCCAGCTATCATTAGTCCGCTTATCCTCCTTCTTATGTCAAACCGTGACAATAAGCCCGAAGACAGAATATATCATATATCCTAGACTGGATTCTTATGTTTGAGAATAAGGTGCCTGCTAGGAAGTTTGCCAAGACAATGGTTAATCTCTTTGACCTGAAGCATGATATTCGCAGCAATGGTCCAAAATTGTCAGGCGAAGACTCAAGCAAAGGTTACTAGGTAGTCATGGGCCTGTAAATGGTTATGCGTATTGACACACAATAGTCTGAGAATATCTAGGTACACGAGTCATGAGTTAATGGATTGCAATTGTAAAATTTGAACTTAGTTGATATCACCTTGAAGCGCTACTAGACTAGTAATTCTACTACACATAGCTCCATCGTAAATACCCATGTGGTGGACGCCAACTGTGCCCACATTACTTTCCTTCTGGGAAATCACTGATCTTGCTAATCTCTCTCCACTCCGCCAAATCCTCCCTAGTCTTATCCAAAGCCTTTCCAATCTCAGCCGTGGCATCACTGCCCAAGGCAAAGAATCCAGGCAGCTCCCTGCCCTCGGCAACACCAGTGCTGGTGACAACATCGTATATTACCTCAGCGCCCTTGACGGGGTTGCCGAGCTGAATACCGTTGAAGTCCTTGAACGCCTGGTCGGCCTTGGCGTTGATTTCGTCGTACTCCTTCATTCTGGTGGAGGCAGGGGTGCCGCTTAAGTTGGCCCCTGGCTTGAGCAAGCTGGTCCGGAAGAATCCGGGCTCGATCAAAGTGTGCTTGATGCCAAAGTCCTTGATCTCCTCGGCAAGACCAATGCCGGCCCAGCGAAGAGCGGCCTTGGAGGCATTGTACAGGTTGCAGCTGTTCATCGGGTACCATGCGGCCATGCTGCCGATGGTGACAAGCGTACCTGATCCTTGCTCTCTTAGTTGAGGAAGAACGGCGCGGTAGAGGTTCAGGGGGCCGAAGAAGTTGGCCTCAAACTGCTTGTACGTCTCCTCGGGAGTGGCTTCTTCGAGGGTGCCGGTCTGGACATAGGCTGCATTGTTGACGACAATGTCGATAACGCCGTGGACGTTGACAATTTCGGCAACAGCCTTCTTCAGATCAGGGAGGGGCTTGTTGTGGTCAAGCTGGACAGCCGTGATGTTCTTGTGGGAGAGATCGACTTTGGCGGGGTTGCGGGAGGCAGCGAGCACCTTGTCACCGCGGGCAGCAGCGACCTTAGCAAGCTCGAGGCCGAAGCCGGAGGAGCAGCCGGTGATGAGCCAAACGCGAGAGCGGGGAGCCATTGTTGGATGATCTTGATAAGTTGATAAGAGTGGTAATTCTGGTCTTGTTGAGTGAGAAGTTGTTGGATTACTGAAAAGACGCCTGCCTTCATATCTGAAACAGCCACCGCCAGAGAGCCTGTGGGAAAGGCTACATCATTTCACCTATATTTGTTTGTGGGTAGTTACCTGGCTAGCCATACGTCACTTGTTCCTTTGTGATGAATCAGACCCTGAGATCTCCCTATCCCCTAACCCCGATCGCCGAAGTGGGACAGCCCCACTACTCCGTCCCGAAATGCAGGATCCCGCATTTAGCGCTGTGCTAAGTGTTACTTTAAATTGGATTCTGCGTCCAACACGCATTGTGGTGCATCTGCCCTCTACTGCCATTACGTCTATCTAGTCTTTCAAAATGCAGGTTGAGGAACGGCAGATGCAGGGAGAGTGCAGAGATTAACACCACTGCTCCTTGATTTCTCTTGCTAAACATCAAACAGAGCTTGCCACCATAGCAGGTTTTCCAATGGCTATGATGTCAGTGGTGACTCCTGGCCAATTGCATTACACGGTTTGATAGTTTGCCGTCAGGCGTATCGCGGCGATTGTGATGGATTGTGTATTTCTCGGATCCTGATTTTTGACTGCCGATCAGCATGTGCGTTTCGGTGTTAGAGGTGGGCATTACTGTTGATCTCGGCGCTCATTTTCTCGACTTAGTGTGGCTAACGATGCGGGGTCATGTATGCAGGGTCTGATTGATGTTTTGTCCCGTTGGCCCGTTTGCCAGCCACCTTCTTTGACAGGTCAATGCTATCCCGTCTAGAATAGTCCGAGGGTGACGCAAGAGAGGCTTCTTTAACTCCGGGTCGTTCCTGAAGATATAGGCATCTCCTGTTAACCCCCATCCTGTTAAAAGACAGGCGAGACAAGATCAGATCGACCACATCGGTAGCACCCAGTCAAGCAATCCTGCGATCCGCTCTATCTGTACGCTTAAACCGATTCACATACGTTTTTCTTTCCCAGACACTAAGGTAGCCTTCTCTTCAACAATTCGCATCAACATGGCTGTCGCAAGAAAGGTCTGGCTCATTACTGGAACCTCCTCCGGTTTAGGCCAAGCCATCGCCAGAGCCGCACTTGCTAAGGGAGATACCGTCGTCGCCACTGCTCGTGACCCCCGCAAGATCTCGGATCTCGCATCAGCGGGTGCCATCACCGAGCGACTCGATGTGACAGCTTCTGACGAGTCCCTTTCTGAGACTGTCAACCTCATCGTTTCCAAAACAGGAGGCATCGACATTCTCGTCAACAACGCCGGTTACATCCTTGCCGGAGGTGTCGAAGAGGTTAGCCGTGACGAAGTGCAAGCCGAATTCAACACAAATGTCTTTGGCCAGCTAAACGTCCTTCGCGCCGTGCTCCCAGTGATGCGCAAGCAAAAGTCAGGAGTGGTTGCGAACCTTGGGAGCATTGGCGGTTGGCGTGGCACCCCTGCTGCCGGTCTATACTGCGCTTCAAAGGCGTGTGCTGCCATCATCTCTGAGTCGCTACGTGCAGAGGTGGCCCCCTTGGGTATCCAGGTGACAGTCATCGAACCTGGCTACTTCCGAACCAACTTCTTGGCCCCAGGACACAAAGTCTGGGCCAAGAACAAGATCGAGGACATCGCCCCGGTTGTGGGAGCGACGAATGACGCGTTTGAGGCTTACGACCGCAAGCAGCCCGGTGACCCCGAAAAGGCCGCTCAGCTGATTGTGGAAGCCTTGACCGGAACTGGTAGGGCCCAGGGACGCCCACTGCCTGCAAGGTTCTCCGTCGGGAGCGATGCTTATCAGATTGTTAGTGGTATCTTGGACAGTCAAAAGAAGGAACTGGAGGAGTGGAAGGACTTGAGCACTACCACCGATCACATAGACTAAGACGTCTTTTCTTTTGCACCATAGAGGTATTCATGGTATCCGGATATGTGGCTTCTTGGAGTTAGTGGTTACAGACCTATATCAGAGAATAAATCAATCTCACGTTATCTCACGGGACGTATTTGCAATTGTAGCATTAAGGCTTCCTTAACTTTGTTAAGACAACGAAGGGGCAGAAAAGACCTCTTCTACTTTCTTTTCTTGAACTAGAATTAGCAAAGAAAGTGATGGCATTGATCTTTCGTCTTGTTACGACGGTTTGCTAGGTACCTTAGCTAAGGTACTTTGAATTCAGGTTCCAACACTGGGCAATTCATCCACTCAAAGAAAAAAAAGAAACAAAAAGCCAATACATCCATTCGCAGAACCCCAAGCCAAGATTGAGATCCGCCTTCTAACTAGGTACCTATCTCACCCTTCTATGCGTACAAGTATCACTCAAGAAACCCCGTCGCCTTCCATTTTCTTACATATCCTTCGACCACCTCTTTCGCAACCCCGCTTTCACTCTCCAGTGTCTTAGACACTGGTCTAGACAGCTTGGTGTCCAAAACAATCTGTCCTTGGCCCAAGACCCGAAAGTCTTGTTCAAAAAAGTCTTTGAGGGAAGCACTGATTGCACCAGACTTTGTCGCAAGGACCAACCACTCTTCAAACGGCACAAGTGTACCGTCTACTCGACTTGGTTGTACGTCCATCTCTCGCCCCATGATTGCAATGATGTCTCTCATCGGCTGCCTGATCGGGTTTTCGAGATGCAGAAACGGTGGCAAGACTTGCGGCGACAGCAGCATCTCGGTAAGGGCTTGGGCTGCATGGTCTACTGGCAACCATGATACAGTCTAGATATGTTGTGTGAGTAATTGTACGGATTTTGAATCCAATATAAATGACTTACCCCCTCCAAGTCCGGCCAGACCCCCAGCTTCTGGCAGGCCTTCACCAACACCGGCATGTGCTCCCCAGTCTTCCAAAGCCCACCCCCCTTCTTGTCTGTATCTGCTGGCCCTGACAGCTGCCCGATCCTGACAGTTACACTCTCGGCCTTATCGCCCTGTGACTTGAATACTTCGGCAGCCTCTTTCATTACGCTTTCGCAAACCCACTTTGCCTCGGCATACCCCATTTTGACCGGCGCGTCTGCTTCGACAGGGCCTTCCGGCACCGGTCCATCGCCATCGAAATAACGCACAGCGGCAATCGAAGAGGCAAAGACCATACGCACCCCAACCTCTGGTCGAAGGGAAGATGCCTTTTGGCAAAGCGACAAGAGGTCGCAGAGGAGGTCAAGATGCGTACGGAAGGAAGGCAGTGTGAGCTGAAAGTCCATGGGCCAGGCGAGATGGAGGATATGGGTAACTTCCGATGCGAGAGAATCCAGGGGAAGGTGGGTTTTGCTGTCAGAGTCGAGAAAGGTGATCTTGGACCAGGAGGCTTCCGGGAGAGGGGGGAGACCAGCTGACGAGATGGTTTGCGTTTGGTAGCTTTTCCGAGGGTCGCCCGTAAGGGGAGAGACAGAAGCTGCTGCTCGAGAGCCGCGCATTAAACAGATTATTTTTGTTACCGATGAAAAAGAAGACAAACGGGACAGAACATGGGCGCCAAGGCTACCGGTGCTGCCTGTCATCACGACAACGAGTGGGTTGGTGGTAGACGGCCGGGAAGAATCGAGTCGTTGAACGTACTCATCCGCCAAAGCCTTCATCGCATCCGTTCGACTATTGGGCTTCTGGAGAGATTCAGTTGACTCGCCCTCCACCAATAGCGTTCTGATGGCATGAGAAAGCAGGCTCAATGTTGGGCGACGATACACAAACTCGGCCGTCAAGCTTTCTTCCTGGCAGTTGCCAGATCGTCTGAGGGAAGATGTGATCTTCCTTGCAAGCTTCAGGCTCTGTAACGAGTCCAAACCTCGTTCGAAAAAGTCATCCTCGCTCCCTAAACTGCCTGCCTTGAACGACGGACTGACCACGTCTCTCAAGAGCATTCTGAGGACATCTTCGACGTTGTCGACATCGAAAACCGCTCCATCGTCGCTTGATCCCTCTGCATCGATAGCCTGGTAGGCTGCATCAATTTCCGCTCTGAACATTTCCGCCGTCTCCCTACGCATAACGCTGCCTTTATCTGACCTGGGTATGGTTTTGCCGTCTGTGACAAATATGATGGCATGTTTGGAGCTCACTCTTGCATGAGCATCCAGCGTCTCATTTGCTTCCAGAACCAGCGCCCAGATCTGCTCTCTCAGCACTTCCAGGTCTGTGGTGGCAGAAGGAGAGGGCTCAACTAGCACCGCCATTTCGAATCGACCCTGGCCGACACAGACAGCTGTCTTGACATTTGCATCACCAGTCAGAAGGTCCTCCAACGTCCTCGGCATAATCTTCTCTCCGGTTTTCAATACAATAACATCGTCCACTCTCCCCAACACTCTTACTTCCATGCCCTCCCCGACATCGCAATCAGGATTTAACTGCATGTCATCTTGGATCTCAAAGTGCTTTCCTCCCCATCCACAGGGATACCCAATCAACCGATATGACTTTGCAGCTGGAGAAGCAGGACGCAATTCCAGCCCCAAGTCAGATCTTAGCCTCAAATACCGGTGGTTGTATCCAGTTCCTGGAGTGGGACAAAAGATGGGCGCAATGGCGCCTATTTCCGTGACACCATAGTGATTCAGCAACCTAACACCCTTTTCGACCAGGTTGTTGGCAACGTCAGGGCTCATTGCCCCACCCCCTACAGCGACAAATTCCATCTTTCTCAGCAGCGCAAAGGCAGTGCTTTGTTCCTCGACGGATGGCAAAGAGAAAATATCCTGCAAAATTGAAGGGACGCTCATCAGCGACCTTGCTTTGGACGCTTGAAGGATCTCCAGAGTCGACTTTGCAGCGGGGATGATGGAAGAGGGCGGCAGACAACATGTCAATCCCACCGAGAGCGAGAGGGCAGGTGCTAGAAGTCCGAAACCGTGGTACAAGGGTAATGTTGAGAGGTTGACCCAGGAGGGAACTTCCGAAGACGGGAACTGATGACATGCGGCATATCCCAGCAGGTAACGATGAGGAACGGGGATGGGCTTTGGCAGTCCGGTGGTGCCTGATGAGTGCAGTATCAGGGCTGTGTGGCCCAGCTTGGATTCATCACCCACTTCGGGGACAGGTGTCTTGGTATCGCCGTTGCTGTCCAGAAAGGCTTTATAAGGCTCAGTGGTGATGATCTTGGCAGCTGATGGCCCGCGTGCAATTTCGGAGCTGATTACTTCCGTGCGTTGTGACACGAGGAGAGTGCCCGCATTGGTCTTTTGGAGCAGATGTAAAATGCTGTGGGCTCCAAGTCTTGCCGATAGAAGAAGAGCGGGGATATTGAGACTCAACAAGGCGCTGAGGTGAATAAACAAACCGATGTCGCTCTCCATGTAAAGAGCCACCGGGCGGGCTTTGCTGGAACTTCTGTCGGCATGACCAGTTTGGAGCGAGGCACGAAGCCACTCTGCGCATGCCCCAATAGATCTGTCCAGCTGCGCAAACGTGACTGGTTGAATGATGTATGACTGCCTCTCCCTGTTGCTGTTGCTCTCTCGACGATGACATTCGACCTGGTGGCTGAAGATGTGATTTGGGTTGTTGATGGCGTTGAATGCAATGAGCCCCGGCAGTGAGGAGATCTCATTCGGTTTGGCCGGCTTACCACCTCTTCTTTCTGGTGGAAGCGGGCTAAAGGCAGGCCTGACAAACTCTCTCTCCTCAAAGATTCCCATAGTTGACTAGGTAGTTGCGCGTTGATCTAGGTTTTTGTGAGGCGGTGATGGGATTACAAAAATAAAGGACGAGTGACTGGAAGGCAAAAGTCCCTGTTTAGACCATGGTTTGATTCGACGAGAATCCCACATTATGAACCAAGTGGTAAACTACTGTTGCAACTCCGCAGAATGCTATTTGCGCAAGTAAAACGCTCGGGCTTTGCTGTCGCCACTTTGCGGCGTGGTTGACAGACCGGAGTAGAGCCCACACAAGATCGTCACGACATCGGCTTCTCGGGGACCGGAGCCTGCCACAGTCACTTGTAAAGAACAGATTTGACGGCGATAGCGAGATATTTGGAAAAGCCATGTCTTTACCTCCGACCACGTCATATAGTCCAAAAAGGAAGGAGAGCCAAGATTGGGGGTTTAATGTGGGCTGCAGGGACCAGTGTAGTCAGGTCAGGCATACATGCAACCCGTCATGTAAACAATGAGGTCAAGCGGCAAAGTCGCAGGTGGTGCAACTATCTTGGCAAAGCTTGACCTGTTGCCCAAAGGAACAGTTGAGAGTGCTTCAACGAGGATGTGGAAAATGAGGGATGAGATGGAACAGTCTGTTCTCCTCGTTGTCCTTGGCTGGAGCAACAATCTGATAGTCATGAGGTCTCAGGTTGGAGCCTCTGGAATTTATCATCTCTTTGTTGTTGGGAGCGTGAAGTGCTAACCTTTGACTATCGGCCGACTGTTTTTTGGCCGCCGAGTAGCGGCATTTGACTGGAATGGGTCACATTCACATGGTGGTATGGATGGCGAGGGCCAGTTGCCCGCCATTTTCTGGAGTGGAGTACTCCCTCCCTTGGTAAAGCAGGATACCTTAAAGTCTGGCCTCTTCCCTGCTTTTTCAACTTGCTTCTCCTCACACACACACACATCAACTGCATTCAAAAAGGGAGCATCTCTTTGGCCTTTTGCACTTGTTCTTTCAACATAGACTTAAAAGTATCTCGAGTTGTTCGCACAGCTGCCCTACCAACTTGGACAATCACCCATACAGTCTACCTTAACATGGCCGACGTACTGCTCTTCCCCGGCCAGGGGTCGACCTCACACTTTTCAGACCACGAGACTATCCATCAAATCCTGGACCAGCTTGGACAAGAGCAAGCCGTCTTTGATGGTTTTGTCCAAAGCTGCAAAGATCACTTCCAAGAGGAATACAACGCCCTTTCTCCAGAAGATCAATCATCAGTTGGAAATCCTCAGGATATCACCGATTTTGTCCAAGACAGCAAAACATTTCTCACACCACCACCAGCCCTGCAGTCTCACCCTATCTTTGAGACAACCACATTGTTCATTAGACAGGTCTTGGAACTGATGTTATACCAGTCCCGAAGTGACGGGTCAGATCAGCCCGTTGAAACAGCAGGCGTCTGCACAGGTGTCTTACCCGCTGCCCTTGCTGCATCTTACCCATCCTACCTGTCCCCGCAGTTCGTCCGGGCAGCCGCCCAGTCTTATCGACTTGCCTTTTGGATCGGTCTTAGAGTGTCTCAATTTTGCAGCAAAGCAGCTGCTGATACATGGCGCGATCTTCCATGGGCATTAAGTATTTTTGGCTTGCCTGTTGACCAGGTAGAGAGGACACTCACCCAATACATTGACGAGATGGTATGGTACCTGATATCTAATGATCCTTACCTGGGTAGCAACTACTGACATGTGATGTATTTGTTTTTCAGAGCACTACGCCGACTCCTCGGATCTCTGCAGTCTTTGCTGCCGACAACATTTCCCTCTCTGGTAGCGGCCCATCGCTATCACAGTTCAAGACCATTGCAGCCTCACAGCATCCCTCAGCACATTTCCGATCACCTCACGTGCATGGTTACTACCACGGTGGCGCTGAGAGCGTTTGTCTGGTGAACCAAGTACTCCAGGACGTCCAAACAAGAGAGATCACCTTCCCTACCTGGCAATGCCTTCAAATTCCCCTTCGGTCCGTCGCTACCGGACAGTTACTTGATCCTATTGCCGCGGCCGCCAGCGGCTCCTCTCTTCTCGAAGTTGTCCTCCATAGCGTCTTTGTCGAAACTGTCGGATGGCTATACACAATCGGCTCTTTGACCCAATCACTCAGAGAAGGACTGGACAAGGATCCAGACACTCAATACAGGGTCATCGGCATGGGTCCTAACGCCGGCTCCTTGGTGAGAGACTTGAGAACGAGCATGCTAACTTCAAAAGTAAGCATCATCGAATCTTTTGGAGACTTTGCACTCAACAGCCCCCCCGAATCGTATGCCATTGTTGGGTTGTCTGTCAACTACCCAAAGGGAAATGGCCTGGATGAGTTTTGGGAGACCCTGGTGAGAGGAGAATCCACTCTCTCTACTGTAAGTCAACAGCAGTGATTGTGCACATGGCCTCGGCGCTAACATGAGACCAGATTCCTGACAATCGTTTCGACATCACCAGCTATGGAAATAAGGATGACGGCAAAGGGAAGCCAAAACCTACACCCAACCATGGAAACTTTTTGGATGACGCATTCAAGTTTGACGCCGCCTACTTCAACATCTCACCAAGGGAGGCAAAGTGCATGGACCCCCAACAGCGCCTTCTTCTTCATGTTGCAGCAGGAGCTTTGGAAGATGCTGGCTACAGCCCCAACTCGACACCGACCTTCATCAAGGACAAGTTTGGAGTTTTTGTTGGTGTGGCTACAGGAGACTATGTTGACAATCTGAGGGAGGACATCGATGTTTACTACAGTCCTGGAACGCTCCGCGCCTTCCTAAGCGGCCGCATTTCTTATGCGCTAGGCCTCAAGGGACCATCGATAGTGTTCGACACGGCTTGCTCTTCATCCACGGTCGCACTGCACCACGCGTGCCAGTCTCTCAAGTCAGGGGAGTGCACGGTTGCCCTGGCGGGTGGCATAAATGTAATGTCGAGTCCCTACATGCACTTGGGGTTGTCTCGTGCACACTTCCTGTCACCCACGGGTCAGTGCAAGCCTTTCGATGTTTCGGCGGATGGATACTGCCGAGCAGAAGGAGCTGGCCTAGTCGTCGTCAAGAAACTCTCGGATGCTATTCGTGAAGGGGACCACATCCACGGCGTTATTCGTGGAATGGGTCTCAACCAGTGCGGCACTGCCAAATCCATCACCCATCCAGACGCTGCTACTCAGGCCGAGCTGTTCAACGAAGTCCTCTCTCGCAACCACATCGACCCAGACAGCATCTCACTGGTAGAGACTCATGGCACCGGAACACAAGCAGGGGACTTTGCCGAGATTACGAGTCTACAGTCCACCTTTGGCATGAGAGCTCCTGATAACCCCCTATACATCTCGAGTGTGAAGGGAAATATTGGTCATGCGGAAGCGGCATCAGGACTTGCTGGTCTGACCAAGTTGCTGCTTGCCATGAGGGAGAAGAAGCTGCCACCACAGGCATCTTTCAAGACACTCAACCCTCGGCTTAAGAGCATCCGGGAGCACAACATTGTCATCCCCACCGTTCTGACCGATTGGACCACGAGAGACAAGACCCCAAGACGGGCACTCCTCAACAACTTTGGTGCTGCAGGCTCCAATGCCGCGCTGGTACTTGAGGAATACACCGGCAACACCCAGAAGCCGGTGAAGGCCGGTCGGAATAAAGCCGAGAAGGTGTCTAGATCGTCTCATATCCTCAACATCTCGGCCAAAACTCCGGCTGCACTGGAACATCTCAGAGAAGAGTACATCAGCTACATCAAGACATACCCCAATGTTAAGATAGAGGATCTGTGCTACACAGCCACCGCACGGAAGAGAAATGAAGGATACGCCCACAGAATCTCCGTCCTTGGCTCCAACGTGCAGCAGCTCGAGTCGCAGCTGAGACAGGAAGCGGTCACCCAGGTCGCCAATCTCAAGGTTGCCGGTCACCGAAAGACGTTGTTTGTGTTTTCTGGTCAGGGTGGCATCTACGCCGGCATGGGTGGTGAGCTTCTGCTGACTTCGCCACGATTCCGATCTGCAGTGGAGAGGTGTGATGGAATTCTTACCGCAAATGGTTTCCCTGCTGTCTCGTCGTACCTCTTGGACTCGGAGAGCTGGAGAGCAGAACCCAAACCTGTGGTGGAACAAAGCGCCTGTTTTGTTATCGAGTACGCGCTGGCTCAGATGTTCATTCACTGGGGCCTCAAGCCGGATGCTGTCGTTGGGCACAGCATCGGAGAATACGCTGCTCTCGTGACAGCGGGCGCCCTGACTCTGGAGGATGGCCTTTTGTTTGTTGCCAAGCGCGCCAGTTTGATGACAGCCAAATGCCCAGCTGCTTCGTCCGGGATGATGGCCTGCGCATTGCCGGCGCGTGAGATAGAGTGTCTCCTCTCACAACACGGGTTTCCAGCTCTTAGTGTCGCCTGCGAGAACAGCCCAAAAGATTCTGTGGTTGCTGGGTCTCTCGATGAACTCACCAGATTCGGTGAGTTTGCAAGGGCCAACAAAATCAAGAATAAGTTGCTCGAAGTGGCCTACGGCTTTCATTCTCCTGCCATGGACCCCATTTTGGAGGAGATTGAAGCACATGCCGCGACTCTACGCCCCTGTCTGAGAGCAGAAGGTGCCGTCGACGTTGGCTTGAGCACTTATGGCAGACTCTTGGAGGCAGGGGAGCAGATCACATCTGCCTATTTTGCCAAGCAGACCAGGGGTACAGTGCAGTTCTCTCAGGTCGCACAGAAACTGGCGACAAAGCTGAACGGTAACAACGTGACGGTCCTTGAAGCCGGGTCATCTCCCATCACGCTCCCCATGGTGAAGGCAGCCTTCGACCCAAGCACGTCCCTTCTCCTTCCTTCTCTGCGTCCAAAGGATAAGCCATGGGTGGCACTGTGCACCATGTTGCGAACGCTCTTTCTCCACGGTGTGCCTGTCAAATGGAGAGAGGTATACGACACTTCTAGCAGGATGTTGTACCCCTTCCCACAGTATCCGCTCTATGGCGCCGAGTTTCTCATTCCGTTTCAAGAGCTTAAGAATGAAGTCGAGCTGGAGGGCTCTCTCCCGGCTTCGCCAGAGCCCTTGTTCGAGTTTCTCACTTCTAGGGGGTCATCGCCCCCAGACAAGCCAGAAATCACGTCGTTTTCAACCCCAGTCAAGCAATTGGCGCCATTCATCAAGGCCCACGCAGTAGGAAACACTCCTCTGTGTCCCGCCTCGGTCTTCATGGAGTATGCGCTAGAGGGTGCTGTGGTGACGGACGATTCCCTTGCCAAAGCAACCATAGCTATGGAGGATATCACTTTCGACAAGCCTCTTGTATACGACGACAACTCGCCACCTTCGGACCTGCAGCTACAGCTAGATCGCTCTCAGCAAGAGGGACAGATTTTCAGTTTCATGAGCGGAGCAAACCATGTTCACTGCTCTGGCACCCTTCGGCAAGCTTCGACCAAGTTTGTTTCGACCATCTTCTCACGCAAGGAAGCTTTTGTGAGACGTCAGAAAATGACTTCGTTCGAGTTTGGCGGCCGAGAGAATGCTAACTCCTTTTCCTCGCGTACCATCTACGAGCTCATCTTCCCGCGTGTCGTCGCCTATTCAGACCCTTTCCTCACTTTGGACCGCCTTACGGTGAGCTCTACGGGTTTGGAAGGCTTTGGGCAGTTCCGCGTGAGTGGCCTATCACTCCAGGGCAGCTTTGTCTGTGCGCCCGCCTTCATCGATACCATGCTCCACGCCGCTGGGTTTATCGCCAACATCAAGGTCAATGACCAAACGGCATGCATCTGCACAAAGGTTGACCTGGCCATCTTACCAGAAGACAGCAATGATGTGTACGAGCGGGACCTGGACATTTACTGCAGTCTTGTGGACTTGGATGATGCCATTGTGGCAGATGCCTACGTGATGACAGAAGATGGCAAGGTGGTGAGTTGCGTGGAGGGCATGTCGTTCCGAAAGATCAACAAGGCTGGGTTCAAAGCAAGCCTGGCGAGGGCGGCAGGCAAGTCTGCTCCTGCAACGTCCAAGCGGGTAGCTGCTCCAGTTCCGGCCAAGAGAGCTCCTGGTCAGAAGCAGGAGCATGCTGCACGAGTTGAGCAGACACGGCAGTCGCCCCACATTGAACAGACCGTTATGGCAATGATCAAAGAAGTCTGTGGGGCTGGCGATGACACCCGGATGAGTACTACTCTTTCGGAGATGGGCGTTGACAGTCTCCTGTTCATCGAGCTGGCCGACGCCATCAGGCGTCAGCTTCCCTCTCTCCAAATTTCAACACATGAACTCGAGGCTTGCAATGCAGTCGGAGATCTGATGAACGTCATCAAGAAGGCTTCTGCCTCCGGTGTCACGACGACGCACTCCTCGCCCTCCGTGTCCGAAGATGGCAGGGCGACCTTCTCTGACGCCTCCACGAATTCCATCTCTACGCCTGTCACACCTCCTGACGGCGAAGAGACCAGCATCAAAGATCTCTTGGAAGATATCTGCGGACTGGATATCGCGGGGGTGGACAAGACAGCCCCACTGTCTACTCTCGGGATTGACTCGTTGCTCTCTATTGAGCTGCAAGAGGAACTGCAATCCCGTCTTGGTCTTACCATCGACAACGGCCATGAAGGCATATCCGAGCTGAGAGTTGTCGACTTGGAGGTGCTGTATGCCAAGAAGCTTGCATCTCATCGTAGCCAGGGGCAGCTTCAGGGATTGGGTATCCGGCACACCACCGGGACCACCCCACCCCCCCATGCTTCCCAACGTGGTTTGGAGTCGGGCAATGACAGTGACTTCCCCACTCAACTGCAGACACAACAGTCGGATTCTCCCAAAGCCCCGTTGTACCTGTTCCATGATGGCAGCGGGTTGAGTAGCATGTACCGCCACCTCGACAATCTGAACCGCAACATCTACGGGATTTACAGTATCGACGGCTCACATCCCGCAGAGAAACAGGCAAAGACAATACAAGAGCTCGCAGCGCTCTACATAGACAAGGCAAAGCTGTCAAAGCAGCCCGAGATTCTCCTCGGTGGTAAGTTTCCCCGAAAAGCCGCCCCGTTCGTGACAGGTTTCTAACCCGTTAAAAATAGGCTGGTCCTTTGGCGGTGTGCTCGCCTTCGAAGTCTCCCGACAACTTCGCGCCCACCACCCCAACGTCACCGTCAAAGGTGTCATCCTGATCGACTCCCCCCTGCCGATCAATCATGACCCTCTTCCTCAACAAGTCATTTTGCACGTTGTAGGCAGCAAAGGACGAGACTCTCCCCTGCGAAAGCAGATCCAAGCGCAGTTCTCACGCCATGCCGGCATGTTGGAACGGTACAGTCGGCGGCAACTTGAAGACATCAAGGGCGGAGGCGTGCCCTGCGCCATGCTCTTCTGCACCAAGACCATGAACACCGAGCGGGCATGCGGGGTAACGTATCCCTGGTTGAGTGATGGTGAGTACCGGTCCAAGGCGGTCGAGAGGTGGGAGACGGTCGTCGGGAGAAGATTGTTGGTTTTGGACCTGGACTGTAATCACTTTGAGGTTTTTGAGGATGGAAATGTGAGTGATTGTCAACAATACTTCGTTCTTTGTCAAGTGAAGAGATGCTGACGATCTGAGTAGATTGCTGAAGTATCAGAGAAGCTGGGGGGCGCATGTGCTTTGTTGGAAGGTCGATCTTGATTACCTCCTACCAGCTGGTACCGGGAACAGATTTTGAGAATGATTGTTGAAGAAAGTGGCTTGCCAGAGGGAAAAGAAGGGAGTAGACATCAAGGGTGGCAATTTCATATACATAGGCACCTCATATTCAATGTCGGACGAGTATGACCCTGTATGTAAGACTGCACATGGTTTCAGGTCCAACTGGTACAACGTGTAGGCGAACTATTGGGTGCGAGAAGCCCGTGCCACTGCATTGCGACTCTTGAGTACCTACACGCGTCTGTAAGCGGATATTCTAGCGATGTGAGGACGTTTGTGTAGTATTGAGTAGAGGTGACGCGTCAATTTCCGTACCCCGACGGAAATATTACTCTCCAGTCAACCGACTAACATTGCTAAGGTACCTAACCGATGAGTGTTGACATGCAGGGTCTCGGGCCTGCTGTCAACACCGAGGGCCGAGGGAAGTCCGTGTATAAAGGTGGTGGTGCACAGCGGCTTTCAGATGTCCCATCCTGTGCTCGATACCATCGCGTTCTCGATGTCTACCCCACATATTGCCATAATTGGCGCCGGCCCATGCGGGCTCACGCTCGCGCAGCTTCTCGAGCGCAAAGGAATCGCAAACTACATCGTCTACGAGCGAGATGACAGCCCTAACTCCAATCGTGCGGGGGGCAGCCTAGACATTCATCCCGAAACAGGCCAACGCGCCCTTCGAGAAGCCGGTTTATTCGACAAGTTCAAGGAGTGTGCGAGGTATGCCGACACTGCCTTTGCACTGGGCGACAAAAATGGCAACAGGATATTCCAAATGGGCGAAGGACGTGACGCCCCTGAGATCGACCGCGCCGAACTCCGCAAAATTCTGCTCGATGCTGTGCCCGAGGGCAAGATCAGGTGGGGGCATATTTTGAAAGAAGTGACGTTTGGAGATGATGGAAGGCCTCGGTTACGCTTTGAAAATGGGACAGTTTTGTCTGGGGTCAGGCTTGTTGTTGGAGCCGATGGGGCATGGAGCAAGGTGCGGCGGGTGGTAAGAAATCCCAGTCTCCTATCTAGTACCTATATACGACACTGACTACCTTACCTTCGTCGCCTAGATCACGAAAGCTACACCCCAGTTCGCTGGAAAAGCCTATCTCGAAGGAAGGATCCGCCGTGACAACCCACTCTACAAAACCATGGATGGGGAATTTGGCCCCGGAATGTACCTGGCCATCGGTGACAAAAAGATCACCATCACACAGAGGCAAGGCGACGGTTCCTACCGCATCTATTTTGGATTCCAAACTCCGGAGCATTTCTTCCGCACGCTCGACCTCCGAAACGTTGAAGCCATTCGCGAGATGTTGCTTTCTTCCAAGTATTATGGAGATTGGGCAGAGGGAACCAAAGACCTCATCCGCCACGCAACCGACTTCTGGGCTTGGTCGCTATACACATTGTCGAAAGAGGACCTGAGCTGGAAGTCAGTCTCAGGAGCAACCCTCTGCGGCGACGCTGCTCATGTGACCGTCCCGAATGGAGAGGGGGTCAATCTCGCAATGGCGGACGCGTTGGAGTTAGCCACCAGCATTGTACAGCACGGGGTCGAAGAACTAAATGAAGCGGTTGCAGAATACGAGAAAGGCATGCTCGGGCGTGGTGCTGAAACGATTGCTCAGGGGGAGATGATGACTGAAGCTATGTTTGTGGAACGACCAGAGATCTTTGTCCAAAAGTTTGGCCCGATCATGGGACTGAATAATGGAGCCGGTCAAGAAGGGCAGGTAAGGTAGGTAGGTACCTTAGGTAGTAGGTAGAGCTGTTAGTCACCCGTAGACAACATGGATGATGAGGTTTGTTCATGATTTCGAATCGGGTCTTCGTTCCTCCGGTTGAGGGTACATTCATTGCGTTCAATTCTTCCCCTGGTCTTCGCTACCTATTTTTTTGGAGAGGTCCCGCATCGCCACTTCGCGTGGGTCTTGGCAATCCGGTGATGGTCTCACGCGTTCGGGATGGGCCGACCTGAAAGATGGCTAACAATATTGATGACATTGCTGTTGGCACAGGGCATCCCATTGCATCTCCTTGAAACAGATGACATCATTCCACCTCAATGGCGGATAAAAAAGTCCCGGAGCAGTGGATACTGCCGGGCCGCTCCACATGCTAGCGCCCACGAAGTGGAACATCACCAGTTCTTCTCTTCTTCGAAACCGGGGTGGTGAATCTTGGCTCAGGGTCGATTTCAAAGCAAAGTGGGTCTTTTCGACGAGTTTCGGTCTGAAGTTTGGGTATAAAAAGACTTTGCTGATGGTCAAGAAGTATGTTGTAATTAACTAAGTTGAGACAAATCCCAACAACACTGGCACCATGACACTCCTAGATATCGTCGTTGAGCCTGCACCGGGGCTCTCATACTTTACCCCCGCTCAGAACCCCCCAGCGGGAACCGCCCAAGATCCTCAAACAAGCGGCAAGCCTGTCCCAAAGCTCTTCCAGCCCCTTACCATCCGGGGAGTAACATTCCAGAACCGTTTGGGAGTATGTATTTCCGCATCCAGTCGATATCTCTATCACCTATGATTAACACCATCCCCAGCTTGCGCCATTATGCCAGTACTCGGCCCAAGATGGACACATGACTGACTACCATATTGCTCATCTTGGTGGCATCGCCCAACGCGGCCCTGGCATGATGATGATCGAAGCCACCTCGGTCTCGCCCGAAGGCCGCATCACCCCACAGGATGTTGGCTTGTGGAAGGACTCCCAGATTGGGCCCATGAAGCGCGTCATCGATTTTGTTCACAGCCAAAACATCAAGATTGGCGTTCAGATTGCCCACGCCGGCCGCAAGGCGTCCACAGTTCCCCCTTGGCTCATGAACCAGGGGGTTGTTGCGACTGCCAAGGTGGGAGGATGGCCAGACGGCGTCATCAGCCCCTCAGATGTTGCCTTCAACGAGCATTACTGCCAGGCAAAGGCCATGAGTAAGGGGGATATCGAGCAGTTCAAGAAGAACTGGGTGGCTGCCGTCAAGAGGGCCATGGCTGCCGGGGCGGATTTCGTCGAGATCCACAACGCCCACGGGTACTTGCTGAGCTCTTTCCTTAGCCCACATGCGAACAGAAGAACCGACGGATATGGCGGCAGCTTTGAGAACCGCATCAGACTCAGCCTGGAAATTGCCAAGCTCACAAGAGAGGCAGTGGGCGAGAACACACCCGTCCTCCTCCGTGTCTCTGCTACCGACTGGGTCGAGGAGACTTTGCCCGAGGAGAGCTGGACAGCCGAGGACACGGTCAAGTTTGCCCAGGCCCTTGCTGCTCAGGGATGCGTTGATTTGATCGACATTTCTTCGGGTGGTGTCCACCCAGCTCAGAAGATTGTATCAGGCCCCGCATTCCAGGCGCCATTTGCCGTGGCCGTCAAGAAGGCCGTCGGCGACAAGATGCTTGTGGCCACTGTTGGCTCCATCACCAATGGAAGACAGGCAAACAAGCTCTTAGAGGAGGATGGACTTGACGTTGCGCTCGTTGGTCGCGGTTTCCAAAAGGACCCTGGTCTGACGTGGACTTTCGCCCAACATGTCGACACAGAGATCGCCATGGCCAGTCAGATTAGATGGGGTTTCACCAAGCGTGGCGGGTCGGCCTATATTGATCCATCAGCATACAAGCAGAGTATCTTTGAGTAAGAAGAAGACCTCCAACACAAAGGACAAGATAACACAAATTTACTGGTCTGCATGATCACGCGGGTAGCGGTTGATGCTTCTGACAAAAAAGAGTACATTTTCCAAGAAGTTATTTTCAAGCTTTAACCCAAACATACCCTGAGCTCCCTTTGCTGTGTTGAAGCCCTGGAAGGCCTTTAAATGCCCGTCGAAGCCAGTGTTGAATGCCTACCTACCTGCCCGGCTCCAGTGTATCATGGTTCCCAACCATAACTCCACAACAAATCATAACGACTAACTACATGTCTATACCTTATACCGGGACCAGAAAGCCATCAAAGTACCCCCCGATCTTCTCCGGCTCATGCGGAAACGCAGTCACCCCAACCCACAGATCAGGTCTGATGACCACCACGCCCCCCTTGGTATGGTTAGCCCCATATGTCGTGTGCGCATCTTCGTCAGGTTGCCTATCATCAAACACCACCTTTGCTCCAAGCTTATGCGTAAGATCATCAAGCAGAGCGTCATCGCCTGCCTCAAATGGCATGCGTTTCACCACCACCGTCAAGGTAAACCTGTCTTGGCCACCATAACGAGTCCAGAAACCAGTCTTGCTTGACAGCACAGATGACAACTTTGCTATGTTGTTGCGGACCTGCTCTCCCCTAAATGAGGAACCGAAGACCAGGATGTGGAATTTCGGTGGTCCCTCGAACAGGTCGTAGAGATACCCGGTCTGGTTATCAGAAAAACAGAGACGGGGGTTGGGCGCCCTGACGCCGTTGTTGAGCTTGACCGGGGCCGGTGAAGAGAGGAGGGGGGCGGTTTGGGGAGCAATGGGAGATGTTGCGTAAGGGCAATCGACACCCAGGAGGAACTGCCCATGAGCTTGGAAGAACTTGGCGAGGAAGTTCAAGGCATCTTCTTGTGTTCGTGGAGGAGAATCTGCTGACGCAGAAGTAGACTCGACGTGGAGGTGGACTTGCTTGCTGTCGCCGTTGGCGTCACTGCTGTGGCCGTTGACTCCGTTGGTGTGCCCGTTGGTGTGCCCGTTGGTGTGCCCGTTGGTTTGGTGGCCGTTTGCCTTGGAGCTTGATCCGAGCGCGTCAAAATTGCGAAGGTTGGGCACAGGCATGGCTGAACCAGTGACAAAGCGAAGGTATGCTCCCGAAACCTCAATTACACGAACTGCGTGCTCTCTTCGCTCCAGGCTGTATGTTGGAAGAAGAGCCTGTGGATCAGCAAGGTTTTTGGCGGCGAGACCCAGCTTCCATGCGAGGTTGGCTGCATCGAGAATGGATGCATTTAGCCCAAATGCACCCATGACGCTATGGACGTGACTATTGCATGGTCAATCTTTGTATGGATAGGTAGTAGGCACTTGGTAAGAGATTACTCACGCTGCATCACCGACCAGGTGGACTCGGTTGTCATGGGACGAATAAGAACGAGCCACTCGCTCAGAGACTGTAAAGTTTTCGTGTTGTCAGTCCCGATAGACAGCTAGGGGCAGTTGAGACCAAGACCTACTCTTCCAGATGGCAAACCAACTAAGTGGTGCTGCAAACTTCAGCTTGTAAGGGGCAAAAATTCTGTTGGCTTGTTCCAAAACTTCTTCAGGGGTGACGGTCTCAATCTCGACGCGTCCGCCAGCCTCTGCAAATGATGCGTCACTTTGCTGCCTTGCAGCTGCGATGGGCCCGGTCTGCGAAACATCCAGCTGGGTGTACAATCTTGGCCAGGCGTTAGCTCATAGACCTTAACTTTCCCTCGATTGAATCATAAGAGCGTACCTGATGTACCCATCTTCTCTTGGGATAATAACACAGCCTCCATGCTTGGAACTGATTACCGACCTGTTTCTGAGGTGTCAGCGCCCATCACGATGCGCATACTAGGAGCCAACAACAAGGCATACCCGAATACCCAGGCGTGGGGGTAGTCAGTTTCAAAAACGCAGTCCATAATACCCCAGTAAATATCTGTGCTGACACCATCAAACGGAATGCTCAAGCTTTTCCGGATGGAACTCGCAGCACCATCGCTTCCAACCAAGTATTTTGCGCGCACAATGTCCTCCTGTCCTGTCCGCTCATTCTTGACCGTAGCTCTGACCGGATATTCACCTTGGCCCTCTACCGTGTACTTGGACAGGATTCGTTCTCGCTCGACCAAGGACTTGTGCCTGGCCAAGTCCCGGATAAAGATTCGTTCGATCTGACCCTGCGTGATGATATGCAATCCTCGATAGCGCGAATCACACTGATGAGAACGGTTGAACAGTAGCTTCTTGCCATCAAGATAGATGGCTGTTCGTTCAATCAGTGGTCCTTCTTCCGCAATCTCGGAGGCAAGCCCCCAAGTAGCTACTGTCTCCAGAAAGCGTGGTTGGACACCATCGGCGCGTCCGGCGATCAAGGGGGTAGGTGCTTTGTCTGGGGTGGTGTTAGAAAGAGTTGATGCACAAGCACGCCATGTAGGACTAACCGATGATGCGGAACGAGACTCCTTGTCTTGCTAGACTGAGTGCCACCTCTAATCCGCTGGGGCCAGCTTCGTCGCTGTTAGTTAACTGTTTTTGTGATACGGTGTTGGTGTGGAAAGGCTTACCGCCGACAATGAGGACATCGACCTCGTCTGACGGTTTCCACCAGTCAGGCGTTCCATGGGGGTTGTTAGTCCCGTCAAACAAAGTGGGCCATGTTCGAATGACATTGATTCCGACCCGGTTGTGTGCCGTGGAAGTCAGAAGCTCCTTGGATGGCGGCGTGACGAATGAGTGAGGATCATCATCCTGTTCGTCGTTCTTCCAGACCCACGGTGTTGCAGATGCTTGAATGGGCTTCTTGAACCCGTTTTCCCAGGTGTGAGGTGGAAGTGCGCGAGCCATTGTGTCGATCTTGGCAGGATAAAATGATGTGAGGGGAGGTTCAGCGAGGCACGAGTGCTAGGTAGGTATTGACAATAAAACTTCTTATTTCACATACATCTGATTCCGGTCACTTCGGGGCTGGATCGGCCCGTTGACGATCGGCAAAGGTCCGGGTGTACCAACTCCGGTCCTCGCCGTCGACCCCCATGGACCGGAATGCTTGGCTTTGTAAAATCCGACAAGTCGGGACCGAGTGCCGACACGGGAATCGTCATGATGGTATCTGTGTTCAAGTTTAAATAAAGACTGGTTCTGAGCCCTACCCCTTCCCTTTGATCTTGAACAATTTCGATTCAGACTCATTCACAACTTCCATCATGGCGATCACGCAAGCAAACATTGACCCCACCTCTCAAACCCTCTTGCAATTGTCTTCCCTGATCCAGAAGACAATTAGTTCTTATATCTCCCATCGCCAGTCCACCATCGTTTCCTCCACCACCGAAGATGGTCTTGGTATCCCTTCGCGCCCCCTGTTTGATGCTCAACGGACACTCTTGGCGGCGGCAGGAAAACTCACGGAGCTTGTTTCGAGTCCTCAGACACGTCTGATTGAGGTTGCTAATCAGTACTTCGAGGCACGGGCTCTGCACGTTGTCGCCGACAAGCGCATCCCCGATATCCTGGCCAAGCGCGAGAAAGGCGTTTCCGTCACCGAGTTGAGCCAAGAGGTGGGCATCGAGGCGCGAAAGTTGTCCAGACTCCTTCGCTGTCTCTGCTCCATCCACATTTTCAACGAAATCGAGGAAGATGTTTTTGCCAATAATGACATCTCCCGAGCTCTGGTTGGGAACGAGCCCCTCAGGGCTTACATTATGCTCTTGTAAGTGATGCGCTGCCTTTCATCTGCAACCGCTGACTAACACGACCGCAACAAGTGGCTTGGACTTGTATACTGCTTCCGACCACCTGCCTCGCTATCTTTCGGACCCCGAAAAAGGCCCTTCGTACGCGGTTGAGGTCACCCCGTGGCAGGATGCTGTTAACACCGACAAGCCCCGTTGGGATTGGCTTGAGGAGAAAGCCAAGGCTGGTGATCTCAAAGCCCTCTGTGAGAACGGAACCAACGGTGCCACCAGCTCTTATCCCGGCTCTTTCGGCAACACTCTGCAAGAAGGCCTCACCTCTGTTGCCGCCAGTGGTAAGACAAATGGTGAAGCAGCCAATACTTTGGTGGCGAGACCAGAGCATGCCATTTTCGGGCTGGCCATGCTGGGTGGTGGCAGAGTCTATGGCAAGGCTCACCTGTTTGGTAAGATGAGCATAATCATGTCAAATTTACAGTCAAGTCAGCCAAAACTAACCTTTTGTGTTAGATTTCCCTTGGGGTGAATTGGGCGACGCCACTATTGTCGACGTCGGCGGTGGAGTTGGTACGTGCACCCTCGACCCCCTGGCCCCTTTCGAGGCCCATCTCTCGCAATCAAGGCAGCTAACATGAAAGTCAAACAGGCTCTTTCAGTATGGAGCTTTCTCGCCTTTACCCGAACCTCAACTTTGTTGTCCAAGACCGCGCTCCAGTCCTCCAGCAAGCCGAAACTGAGGTCTGGCCAAAGGAGCACCCCAAAGCTTTGCAATCGGGCAAGGTCAAGTTCTGGCCTCACAACATGTTTGAGCCCAACCCAGTGAAGGGGGCAGATGTGTATTGGCTGCGGTACATCATGCACGATTGGTCTGATGATTATTGCGTGCAGATCTTGAGTGCTATCAAGCCGGCTATGGGACCGCACAGCCGAATTCTCATCTGGTGAGATTTTCCTCTTCTTGAAACATCAGTAGTTAAAAGGTATAGCAGCTAATGTCTGATAACAGCGATCAAGTAATGAATACCACTTTTGGCTCGGCCGAGATCGAACCAGCGCCGGCACCATTGCCGGCCAACTGGGGGTATTACACACGGTACTCCCACCAGCGCGATTTGGCCATGTTGTCAATCATCAATGGCATCGAGAGAAAGCCAGCTGAGTTCAAGGACATTATCGAGCGCGCTGGTCTCAAACTGCGCAAGATTTGGGATTGTAGAAGCCAGGTTGGTTTGGTTGAGGTGGTGTTGCCTGATTCGCAGCTTGCATAAATGGTCTCCCTCTCATTGTAAAGTCTTTTAGTCGTTGGGTTTAGGATGTGTAGAGGAAGATGGCAACTCATAAGGGATGGAATATGCGTTGGATGAAACCAAGGATTTCACATCTTGAGATGAGCCGGTATTTGCGCAATATTGATCAGAATGGACTCGCATTATGAACCTCGGACTGGTTTAATTTCAGGCTCCAACGCAACATGGCAACACGCAGCCCCGCTTGTGCTCCGAATGGAGTAACAAATCGATTTGCGGTTCAATCGAAATCCGAGGCTAAGGTGATCCTACAAGCCGAAACAACAAGCACCTCATCCTCCAACGGGCAATCCACAATCCGATGGTGTGGCTGCTTGATGAACAAGGAAGATCTGTTTGGTGTTGGTATCTCTGTGGGATATTCGCCTATCTGTAGTGATAGTGGTCAGATTTCTGGTGTATTCTTCAGACGATAGCAGCTATAAAACTCTCTCCAACTCCCTCCATTTACCGTAAAAAAGGATCAGTCTGAGCACCACGCTTTTCCAACATCATCTCACATTACACTCTCCCTTGAAGTTTTCAGTACCATCATGATCAAAACTACAAGTATTCTGTCCCTTATTGTGGTCGCCGCCTTTCGGCTCCCGGGGGCTGACGGTAAGCCCTGCCCTCCTTTGGGCGCGGTTCTACCCCCCCCAAGGCGACCTAGCAAAGATTCAGTCGTCGCGGAAGCCGTCAAGAGTCTTGAAGCTGTATTCGCGAGCATGACATCCCGTTACAGCGCATCAGCTGTCTCCATCGGTGTTCGATCAATTCACGAAGATGTTCCGTTGGTCGACCTTCATTACACACCGCCGATCAAGAACAAGAATGGCACAGAGGAGGTTACGGCTGACACTGTCTATCGTATTGGCAGTTGTACCAAGCTCTTCACTGTCCTTTCTCTGCTCCAGCAGACCAAGATCCGGTGGGACGAACCCGTTACGAGATACCTTCCTGAGCTTGAAGAGAATCAAGTCCATGGAACAGAGATTGAGGCAGTACAGTGGCAACATGTTACTATTGGTGCATTAGCATCTCATGTTTCGGGAATTGGAAGGGACCTTGCTTTTGATCTGGCAAACTTTCCTTCCTTTCCAGCTGAGAAGATGGGGCTTCCGCCACTACAAGAGAAAACGAGAGCGCGGCACTGCTCTGGGCTGGGGAACACGACAGCCTGTGAAGAAGAGGGTGAGAGGCTTTTTGGTGGTGGGATGTATTGCGAGTGCTAATAACCAGCTACCTAGACGTCCTCAAGAACATGCCGCGCCGGCATCCTCAGTACGCCCCTTACACCGCACCGCTGTACTCCAACGTTGGGATCACATTGCTTGGACTCGTTGTCGAGAAAGCCACAGGCCAGAGCCTGGATCAACTTCTCAGAGAAAAGATTCTTCTTCCAGCAGGCATGGAAAAGACGTCTCTGAACGAGCCACCAGCTCCAGACAAGGAGGGGTTTATCCCAGCTGATGACCCAACCTGGTTCACCAAGACCGGCACTTTTGCGTCGTACGTTCTCTTCTCCTCTTCCGCTTTTCATCCCGAGGGGACGTTTCATTGTCTAAACTGATAAAATTCATCTAGATCTGGCGGCATGTACTCTTCCACCCGCGACATGCTGTCGTTTGGCGTGGCGATCCTCTCCAACAGACTCTTGTCCCCCCTCGCCACGCGAAAGTGGCTGTCTCCAACCACCTTCACATCCTCTCGCGGCCATGTGCTGGGGGCGCCATGGGAAATCCAGCGTGCCGACCGACTCGTGCCAGATGGAAGAGTTGTAGACATCTATACCAAGGCTGGTGATCTTGGACTATACCACACCATGTTCGCTCTTGTTCCAGACTACGATATTGTCGTCAACGTTATGACTGCTGGCAAAGAGGTCACCGATGAATTCTTTGTTCAGTCACATGTCATCTCACAGACGCTGAAGGCAATTATCCCGGCACTAGACGCGGTCACAAAGCAAGAGGCTAAGAAAAACCTTGCGGGTATCTACCAGGACAAGGAGAGTGATTCTGTGGTGGAGTTGGAAGTCGATGATGGTCCAGGTCTGGCGATCAAAGAGTGGACGGTGAAGGGCTTCAATGTATTGGGAAACTTTACTTTCTACAATATTGCCGCCAGTGGGAGAACGCTGCCTGGGATCGCGAGGTTGTATCCTTCGAGTCTCAAGGCGGGTAGCCAAAAGTCGTGGAGAATGGTGTTTGATCAGGTAGATGATGAGAAAGGTGAGCCCTTTGATGAGGAAGCTGCTTACCCTGACGCCCGGTGCGTGAATTGGGGTACCATGGATAGGTTTACTTATGACTTTGCGGGGTTGGAGGAATTTGTCATGACGGTTGGGAAAGATGGTGTGGTAAAATCGCTGAGTCCGGTGGGCTTCGGGGTTTCACTCGCCAAACAGGGGTACATGTAAACCATTTCATTATCAGAGGTTTTCACAACTGAGCGGTCAACAGGGTAGCGTAATGTCTAATTTAATGTTTCAGTCCATGACATCTTTTTCCTTCAACAAATAAGATTCATTCAGCGCTGCGCAACTATGAATAAACATTAGGTACATAGGTAGCTACCTGGCAAAAGAAAGAAAAAATGAATGTGATGGTAGGAATCCTGCGGGCATATAGCAACTGACCAAGATCAGTAGCATTCAAACACGTGACAGCGCAGAAGTGTCACGTCCAATCCTGTTGTTGTTCACGGACGACCTCCAAATCCACGGGCGCCAAAACCCCCACCATATCCTCCATATCCTCCATACCCTCCGTATCCTCCAAAACCACGGGCACCAAACGCTCCATAACCGCCATATCCTCCATATCCCCCAATGCCACGCACTCCAAACCCATATCCTCCATAACCACCATAGCCATATCCAGGGTACCCGATTCCCCGGACGCCAAATCCACCATATCCATATCCCCCAGGATACCCAAGTCCATAGCTGAGGTAAGGGATAGCGGTTGGTCCAATAGGTCCCGGGGGTCCCGGGGGTCCGACGACGCCCACCCCGGGAGCACCCACTGGCCCAGGGGGTCCAGGGATGCCAGGACCGCCGGGAGGACCAACAGGACCAGGAGCACCAGGTAGACCAGGAGGACCGACGGGACCGGGACCGCCAGGGAGACCGGGAGGACCGACGGGACCGGGACCGCCAGGAAGGCCAGGAGGACCTACTGGACCGGGACCGCCAGGCATTCCAGGAGGTCCTGGAGGACCAATACTGGAGATTCCTGGCGGTCCAGGAGGTCCAGGTGGTCCTGGTGGTCCAGGAACGACAACCTCCCCGCACGTGGTGCACGGACTGCTCTGAATAACTTCTGGAACGGCGGCGACTTGGACACCACCGCACCCGCTACCTGTGCAGCCACCACATCCGCCACCACCGCACCGTTCTTCGAGAAGAGCCCGCTCTTCTATAGTAGCTCCCTCCTCATTAGGAGCGCGTTGTTCCAGATGTTCCAGATAAGCGTTTTGTTGTTCCAAGGCAGAACGATCCTCAACAGGAAGTGGTGCTGGGACCGCCAGGGCCAGAGGGAGAGCCCATGCTAAAAGGAGGGATGTATTGGGTCTCATTTCTTGTTATTTTTGTTGTTATGAGATGTTGTTCTTTTCGTTCGTTTGCAGTGAGAGGAGCTTAGGAAAAAGCAGTGTGGGTGCCAGCGGTGCGGCGTGATGATGCAGCCGGCTGCGATAGAAATTGGATGTGGACAAGAAAACAGTTGAAGATTGAGATATAAGAAAATCCAGCCGTGAATGATGGTGGAGGGGCTTTTGCCAGCAAAAGTGCAAGTTGGAAACTGTTTGCTGGGCGTGACAAAGTTCGAGGAGAAGCAATGAAGGCATGAGCAATGTTAAGTACTGCCACCTAATCAATATCTCCCCCAAACCTTGCATGCAATTGGATGCATGCTCTCATCAGCCAGATCCCTTTACACAAGCATCAGCATCATCTGATATCATTTCAAGCGTCATCAAAAGTTCTTGACCAAACGCAATGCAGACGAGCGAAATGATCGTTGTGCACAGCGTGTCGAATCGCAGGTTACATGACGGGTGACCATGCTTGCAAATCTCGACAGTTGCTATTCTCGCACTGCGGTATGGTCTCTCTCGTCTTGCAGTCAGGCGGCACTCTGGCGTTCCGCACAGATATATGTGATGCGAATTGCGTTGGCCTACAGGCACATGGGCTCGTAAACGACTGCAGCCGGTTTCTGAGCACCCAAAGCGTAGGCCGTGCTAAGCTTGCAAGACATGCAATGCATAACATTGGCTGAACTTTTCCATCCACTCTAATGTAGATCTCGATTGCTTCAAGAGATGAACGTGAAATAGACTTTTGTCGTCCCAGCATTGAATGGGGGTTAAACGAACCTGTGGCTTTGGTTGAGGATACTTAGGTAGGTACCTTACTTTTGACCCCTGGACCCCTAACCCCCTGAATCTCTACACCCACCTCACAAAGCCGAAATAAAGTGAAATAGCATTTTGTGGTTCCATATATCCCTATCCAACACCAGAAGGTGCCTAGATACTCTTCTTGACATCCAAACAGGGCCACATCATTGGTAGCTCCCCTTGCCAGCCTGGCGCCCGCCTTTTTCATGTTTGTCGTCAAAATGTTGTAGAATCACGAAAATTACACTGCATGAGAGATAGAGCAGGCAGGTGGCCCATCGCTTGGGGAGCATCCATCATCTGATGCCCGGATCACTTCATCCGAGTCCTGGACCAGAAGGTGCACTTGGCTCATCTGTAAGACAATCTATCCCAGATAGTGCCACGGCATTAGGCCCAGGCCGTTACAGCAGTCGTCGCACATATAACACGCGGGATTAATGCCGGGTATGCGGCCATGTGCTACTCACTCTATGTAGAACTGTTGATTTGTGGGCAACTGCCGGGCTTGGCGGCGGATAGATAGATTACCTGCCCTTTCTGGCCCATGACGCCAATTGACCCTGTGATATCGTGTAGACGGAAACAGGTGAACTACCTATGCTTGCCTTGGTAGGTACTCGAGTTCCTGCAATGTTCCCAGGTATAAGAATGCCAAGAGGAGACCACATGGTTGCCCACATGAGCTTCTCCTTGGCTACATCGGTCCAGCTGGGCTACATCAATCTCTGAGCTATCACGTCAAGCTGGTTGCGGTACCACAAAGTCTTGTGACTGCTATAAATTTTTCCTGGCGTCCAGTGTATACCTTATACGTCCTTATCATCGCCACATTTGTCGCACACACGGACGGGACGCACACCACGCGCGATGCTGACACCAAAGAAGACACTTGCTGTCATGGCAATCTTTGCTGCCATCGCGGCAGCGAAGGAGCTTCCGGTGAATCTGGAGCTCAAGGCCGAGCTCTATGACAGTGGTATCCGCCACGAGCAAATCATGGCTCTCAAAAATGTCAGTTTCTGTCCTTATCAATAAATACTAACACCCCCTAACACAAGTCTAAGCGTGTCTGGAGTGAGTTCGAAGCCCAAGGTGCCTACGACTCCCGCCAGTACAAAAAGTTTTCCGTCAAAAAGGCCAGCGACTTCTACGCCTGCACCAACGGCTTTGCGACCTACATCCCCAACGACTCACGCTACAGGTTCAGGTGCAAGGAGCTCGACTTGTACGACTTCAAGACCCATGCCGAGCTAGGCAGCACTCAAGGTAGGGGGGCCGGATCATGGGGTTGGACCTCTCCTGACGGAAGAGAATTCGTCGCCATTGCCCAGCTGGACGGGACCTCGTTTGCCGAGGTGACCAAGCAAGGCAAGCTGGTGTACCTTGGTCGTCTCCCACAATACACCACTGCTGAACCGTCTTTGTGGAGAGAGATCAAGGGGTACAAGAGCTACATTGTTATTGGTAGCGAGGCGGAGAAACACGGAGTCCAGATATTCGACTTGGCCAAGTTGCTGACCGTTGACCCGGCGAGTCCCGTGGTCTTCTCCAACCAGAAGGACCTGGCAGGATGGTGGGGAGATGCCTTGCCTATTGGGCGATCGCATAATGTCTTGACCAACGAGGAGCTGAACTACGGTGTGGCTGTGGGATTCCAGCCCAGGAACTCGACATACAAGGCAGGGTTGTTGTTCTTCGACCTGACGGACCCTGCAAACCCAACCACACTTGGTGGGTCTGGTGCGGACGGCTATGTGCACGATGCCCAGTGCTTGGTGTATCGTGGTCCGGATGAGAAGCATGTTGGCAAAGATATCTGCTATGGGTATAATGAGGATGCGTTGACGATGTGAGTGTTTTGCCAAGTCTCGCACGGTTGGGAGGATCCTGACAGATCACTAGCTACGACGTAACCGACAAGAAGAACATCACCATCATATCCACCACCTCCTACGAAGGCGCCAGCTATACCCACCAGGGATGGGTTTTGGACACCCAGTGGCAACAACATATCATTGCTGACGATGAATACGACGAAGTCGACGCACGCGGTCCTGCACGTGAAGGCTACCCCGTCTCGTACATCTGGGACATCAGCTCGCTCGAGAAACCGAAGCAGACGGGACACTACAAGCATCTGAGAAAGGGAATCGACCATAACCAGTTTGTCAAAGATGGCTTCTCGTACCAGAGCAATTACGCCCTTGGCATCAGCGTGCTGGATTTAAGATCTGTGCCAAGAGATCCCACCGGCAAAGGAATCAAAGAGGTGGCATACTTTGACACATACCCCGAGGACGATCACCTTCCCGGTGGTGGAAATGTCACATTCACTGGCACCTGGAGTCACTACCCGTTCTTGCCTAGCGGGTTCATTGTCATCAACACCATGGACCGTGGTGCATTTGTAGTGAAGAAGTCCAAGGGAGCGGCGTGGTAAAAGGTTTTGGTAGGTGTTATTCGGTTACTAGGAATCTTCTATCAGGGATATGCTGGAAGAACATGGTGAATATCTAGATGGCACAGATGGATTCATGAGGTACAAGTTGTAAATTGCTAGCCAGTGTCTTGTCCCAAAGTTGTACCTCTTACATAACTACCCACTCTACCCTCCATGCTGTTCTCTTTTATCGCCCCCCCTTCTCTTCGCTTTCCCGCCGAGAAAAAGTCAAACGTCCAACGCCATCCAACTCCCTCGACCCAGTCATCTCAGACAACATCCCGGGACAACAACCCCCTAAGCCCAAGTCAATCACTTGCAACACCGGTTTACACCCTTGGAAAACCACGCGACCGTCATCCACATGCTCTGTCCAATGTTCCTGTAACAGCTGTTCAAGTCGCCGCTTGGTTTTCCGCTGCCACCGCAGCCGGTAACCGAGCACCCATTTTCATAGCGCGGTCCCGCGGAGCACGGGTCGTTTTGGAAGCCACGGTCGGACACGGCGATAATATGGCAGTCGTGGGCGATGGTGCTGGTCGGTTCTTGTGGCTCCTGTGTTGAGGGTAAAGATTGCAGTAAAATGACTCGGGACGTAAAGAAGGCTCTCTAGTGCTTGGACATGGAGGTGAGAGCCAGTCTAGAGGGAAGGTTGACCGCTTACATACATGTACCACTCAGCCCATTGACTTGCCTGTCTGGCATCTTGACAATTCCGTCGGCTGCAAAGCCGTGCTACCAAGACCGAACCGACAAGGTCCACCCAAATATGAGGCAAGTATGCCGAATTGGGGCTGAGGCACATCGATTTCTTCTCGCTTGTTCCAGGATTCAAAATGGTGAGCTCGGTGTATTACGCAACTTAGGTATGCTGGGAGCCGCGTAAGTATCATTCCAAATCACCTCTAGAAGTGAGAATGCTGCCAGATTGAGAGAGTATATCAACCTGGTACCTATTGTCGGAAATCGCTCCGTAGAATAACATCAACGTAAGCAATAGCCTCCTCTTTGAGTAGTGCTGACAGCTTCCTCTGACGGTCTAGCCCTGGTCCTTGCTGTGTGAGCTGAATAGGCTGTTAGAACACAAGTAGGTGGTTGAATCATGACAAGGCCTGTACCCACCATGTTAGTGAGGTTATTGCGGTTGCCTGATGTAGTTGTGCTTGCCTTGCCAGGGAACCGCAATTGCATCAAAACATGTCTGAGCGATATCTTCATCACTCGCAGCAAGACTATAATGAGATGGCTGATGAGCATTGCTATATCGGCACTGTGTTATTTTTTTCTTCCATCCATATCCTGTCATTTAGTCATTGACCATCCCAGCCCAGTTGAGTTTCTTTTACATGAAGCTGTTAATAATCGTCACAGCCGTCGTGTACACCATCCCCACCAAGCCCAGTACCACCATGGCAAGATCTCCAAGTTTGGCAGCCTTGGTTTCGGCCGCCCCCTTGTAGTGAAGCCAGGCTGGGTAGACGTAGACGAGCGGAACGCAAGCCGCACTCCCGATAAGGGCGACAAACTTGTCAAGATTTCCTGTTCCCAGCACCGAGATGACTCCACAAAGGCAAACCATGGCGAAGCGGAACCCGTTCTTGATCCACTTTGTCTTCAAACTCTTCTTGCCTGACTTGCGTCCAAAGATCTTGGTTTCGAGGATTCTGAGCGCGGGAAACAGCTGAACCGGCGTGCCGACCAGGATGGCAACCGAGTACAGGAACTGAATCGCGTTGACAAGCTTTGAATCTTGGGGAAAGTTGTTGATGATTTCGATCTGAGTGTCCAGACCAAAGGTGGCATAGCACAGGGCACCGACGCTTGTGAAAACGATAGTGATGATCAACATCACAACGCCTAGCAACCACTCGAACTTTTCCGGCCTGGCCATGCTCGACTGAATGGGCAAAATCAGGCCGATCCCTTCAAATGTGAAAATGGCCGACCCAACCATCATGGTGTACCTATCCGGGTTGAACATGACCACGCCCTTGTCCATCCCTCCCATATCCACCAAACTCGTGATATCATGCCAATAAATGTAGGTAACCCCAACCAGGATACACGCGTCCGCCAGCAATGCCGCAGGTCCCAGCTTGGAAATATTCCTGATCCAACTCAAAGGTACCAAAATCACCAACTGCAGCGCGATTAGTCCAGCCGTTGTGAAGCTCCGACTATCCTTCATCACCGCCTCGAAGAATGTCAACAAATTCTCCGCCACAAACACAATGCCCGCGCATACAAACCCCAACTGGCTCAGCGCGATACTCGCCAAAATCAGGCCCCTCATCCTGCCCCCGGCAACGGCATACCCAATCTCGCCATAGCCCCCCCTATACCTCTCCTTCAGCCCCAGTAGCAGGTGAAACGCCCACATCGAAATCGCCGACACCCCCACCATGGCCAAGCTGCTAAATAGCAAGCCACCATTGCTAAAGGCCTTGGGCAAGAACATGATCCCCGTCCCGACAAACGCCTTGAGCAGAGTAAAAAAAGTCTTGGTCATGCCGGCTCCCTCCCTCCCTTCTGCCTCCTCTTCTCTTTCCCGTTGCCTTTGCCGCTCCCTCGTCGTTGTCAAAAGCGGCCTCCTCTCCCCATCTTCATCTTCCGACTCGGACTCCACCGCCTCTTCGTCGCTGTCCTCCAAGTCCTCACCCGCAAAGTGCCCGTACAAATTCAAAAACTCGACAAAGTTTCGCGTGATCGGCATTCGGGCAGCATAGAAGTCATTTGGTTTGCCATTTCTTCTTTTCTGGAGGAGATAGGCCCGGCGGAACCCACCCGGCGCTAACTGGTCGCCCACGCTGAGGCCTTCCTCGGCGGCGAGGGAGCGGCGGTATTCTCGCGGGTTGTGAAAAGTGTTTGCGCGCCGGTGTACCGAGCCGGATCTGATCTGAGAGGTACCACCGGGACCGCCTTCGGATGCGGCGAGGCGAAAAAGCTCACGGTGGATGTCGCCGCCTTGGAGTTTGAGGGAGGATTCGGCGGCGGCCGAGTGGTTTTTTGTCGTGTTGGCGGTGCTGTTGGAGCGAGAGGTGGTGGCCAAGACCAGTTTGGACTTGGGCGCGGGGAGGGTAGCGTCGAATTCGGCAGTGAAGCCGGCCGGCAGATGCTCTGCCACGACCTGGGCTTGCACATCGGCCTCGGGGAGAAGGTGCTCTCTGTTGGACTTTGCCGACGAGGACGATGTCGAGCGGTGATTGCCGGCCGAGGAGACGGAAGCGGTACGGTTTACGGACATGGTGACGTCTCGGTCATTCGGTCGTTATTTGGTCGTTCGCATATCGTCGCGGAGGCCCGCTCTGTGGTACTTTTTGGTTGCCAGGTTGAACAGAGGCAAAAAAACCGAACCATTCTGAAGAAGGCGGGCACGTGGCGGGTACCTACGGCTCACAGCACGGCATACAAAACAAACGTCAGGGATCTGGGGGTCTCCAACTTCAATGATGTCACCAAAAGATGTTCGAGAAGCCCGCCACAGGTCCACGTGCCCAACATTGCCCCCTATAGGTTTCAGATTAGGTATCAGCAAAATATTGGGCAAAGTAGTACACTATGTACCTGAATCGCCAGGGGCGCTATTCTTCATTGGTATCACAATCGGACTGCGCGTGGCGCTGCCCTGATTTATTTTCCCCCTTTTCCAGCGTTGGTAGGGTGTGGACTAAGTTGCACAGTGTTGCCGTTCCCCCCCCCCCCCCCGGTCACACAACCAGTGATCGAGGCTATCCAGTAGCTCGATTTATCCGTCGCGTAGTTTTCGGGTATCACCGTACAAGATCACTGCTGTTGCACAAGCTTCTGAATGGCCTCAATCTGCGCCAGCACCGAGGAGCTGCTCGTGCCACCGTACGTGTTCCTTCTCTCAACACTCTTCTCAAAGTCGAATACATCAGCAACGTCAGCCTCGAACAAGGGCGAGATCTGCTTGAAGTCGTCGAGGGGAAGCTTGGAGATGGCCACGCCAGCCTCCTCACCCCTGCGGACGATGGCACCGGCGATGTGGTGAGTCTGTCTGAAAGGCACACCCTTGCGGACGAGGTAGTCAGCCACATCGGTGGCGAGCATGTCGTCGGTGAGGGCAGCCTTCATCTTTTCAGGGTAGACCTTGAGGGTGGCAAGCACGCCCTGCATGATCCGCAGGCATGTGGAAACGGTCTTGATGCAGTCAATCATGGGCTCGACAGATTCCTGGAGATCCTTGTTGTAAGAGGTGGGAAGAGACTTGAGGGAGGCAAGGAAACCGGAAGCCTAGTGTGGTCGCATCAGCATTCTTCTTGGGATGAAAACCAGTTGGAAAAGCCTACCTGTCCCATAACTCTGCCAGCCTTACCACGGATGAGCTCCAAGCTGTCGGGGTTCTTCTTCTGGGGCATCAGACTGCTGCCAGTGCTGTAGGCATCGGCGACTTGAACAAAGCCAAACTCGGCCGTGGAGAAGAGGATCAGATCCTCGCTGAGGCGGGAGAGATGGGCCATCAACAAACTCGCCCACTGGAGAATGTCCACGACGAAGTCTCGGTCGGCGACACAGGCCAAGCTGTTTGGGTGGACCGAGGCGAAGCCGAGGTCCTTGGCCATGAACTCACGGTCAATGCCAAAGGGGTTGCCGGCGAGGGCACCGACACCCAGAGGGCAGGCAGATGTCCTCTCCTGCACACCCTTCAGGCGGTTGAGATCGCCAATGAGGAAGGTGGCGTGGGACAGGAGCCAGTGGGAGAAGCGCACTGGTTGGGCGCGCTGGAGATGAGTGTATCCTGGCATCAGGACGGGGAGGTACTCCTTGGCCTGCGCGGCCGTGGTCGCGAGGACATCCTTGAGGATAGCAGCAAGCTGGTCGAGCTGTTCGCCGGCCCAGAGACGCATGTCAACACCAACCTGCTCGTTTCGGGAGCGGCCAGTGTGCAGCTTGCCAGCAGCCTTGCCAATGATCTCGCCCAGGCGGCGCTCATTGGCCGTGTGGATATCCTCGTCTGACTTGACATCGATAACGAACTTGCCCTCGGCCCACTCCTTCTCGACCTGCTGGAGGCCGTTGACGATTTCGCCGAGCTCCTCGTCGGAGAGGATGTTGAGCTTGTGGAGGGCCTTGGCGTAGGTGATGGAGCCGTGGATATCGGCCTTGTAGAGCACCCTGTCAAAGGAAAGGGACTCATTGAACTGGAACATCAAGTCGTCGATGGCCTCTATTTGTTCGAATGGTGTTAAGCGCGCAAACAACACAATGGCGAGACGATGACAGGTCAATGGGCTTACCGGTAAATCTGCCACCCCAGAGGAGCGTGGGGGTCTGTGTGGGAGCCATGGTGTGCGCTGTGTGTTGTCTGGTGATGTTGTTCGCAACTGGAGCTCTTTGTCGCAAATAAATCGTCGCACCAGGAACCTGAAAGCTGGAATGATTCACACCTGGAAAAATGCGGTGGGGTCTGCCCCAAGCGATAAGCACTGATCGCGGGGAACAACCCACAGCGCATGCAGCTAGGCGTCTGCGCTCCACGTGATGATAAGGCAAGGTAGTAAGCCGCGATGTGAGCGTTGCACTACAACCTAATCTCGCTGGGCTTCTTGGGAAGTTGGAGTTGTGATGCTGAAATCTTGTTGTTTGTTCGGGGTTTCCCTTGGACCTACGGAACTCTTATCGCAGCCTTGTCGTCGAGCTGAGCTCATCACCATGTCCACTGATGAGCTAGGGGCAGCTCGAGCGTCACTTGCTTGGCAGACTGTCCGTGGGGGCACTGGGAGTTGCTGGTCCTGACATCCCATGACCCGTCTAAGTCACAAATGAATCCCAAGGGTATTTATGATCTAAAACAGCATCCGTATCACCTCATCTGTGTTGTTCCTCAGACTGCCGTGGTTCCATCCCGACTTGCCCACGACCATCACACATCCCTTGACAGCTTCCACCGTTCGCTTGGACAGTTCAAAGTCAACAGCCAGATCATCTTGATACGCCATTGCTCTGACCGGCACTGTGTTCTCCTTCAACCGGTTCAAGTCGTACAATGGCTCCCAATCTGCCTTGCTCGCTACCAAATCATTTGCATACCTGAACTCCTCGGGCATCAAACAGGGGAGCACCATCTCACCCGAAAAGTAGAGCCTTTGGCCTTCCGCAGCATGTTTCCCCTGAAGCCACCCCTTGTATTCCCGATGCCTCTTCCCAACCCTCTGGGCCGACCACTCCGACGCCGTATCTCCATTATTGCAATAAATCGCCTCGTGCAAGACCCCGTACAACGGCCTTGAATGCAGCTTGAACCCCTCCAGCTTTGAAAACTCTTTCAAGACTTCCGGCGACGGGACGAGCGCATTATTCCTCACCAACTGTCCATGCAGCTGGCCCACAAAGTCATGCACCGCCTCCAGCCCAGAGTCGCCTCCGATGAACTTCCTCCCCAAGGTCAGAAACGTCTGAGCTGTCAGCTTTCTCTTCGATCCATCCGGCAATTCATACGCTGCCCCCCTCGACAAAAGGGTGTTGTATACCTCCCTCACCAAGACCTCATCTTCAGGGTAACGCTGGTAGTACCTCTGATTCGACCTCCTTATCCCGCTATACAACGCCTCATAAACCTCGTCCGGACTCCCAATCGTCACCGGCGCCAGTCCGGCCGTCAAATACACCTCTGCCAGCGACCCAGGGAGAAACGACAGGTAGGTCAATGCCACCCAACCGCCGTATGACTGTCCCATCAAGGTCCATTTTAACCCATCTCCGCCATTGCCGTTCGTGGATGAGAACGGGTATAAGTGCTCCTCTAGACACAACCTCACGGCTTCTAGGTCCCTCACAATATTGTCTTGCCGAAACAACGATAGATAACTGGCCGCCCCAGCAAAATCCCTCGTGTCATTGTAGGTCTTGACAGTCGCGCTGTCAATCTTGCTACTCTGCCCTGTGCCCCTATAGTCGGCGTACAGAACGACATACCCCTTCTCAATCAACATCCTGTTCAACGCTGGCGATCGATCATGCGGGTTCTTATCCCCTGGTCCGCCGCAAAGGAACACCAAAATAGGACTGGCACGACACGCGGGCACCCAGCTGTCGAATCTGTTTCGCTCGTGGGTGTCGTATACGAGCTCAGCGTGAATATTGATTTGCCGGCCCGAGGGCTTGTGGTGCTCAAGCGGGACGGTAAAGTGGACAGTCCTGATTTTGAACTCCTTATCCGGATTCACACAGGGGCGTGGGAACTGGACGATAGAGGCGGGTCGGATGTTTCTCCATGACGGGCGATTTCCCTCGGCTTCTGCTCCAATGTAGGGCATTGCCAACCGTGGTTCAAGTTTCGTCCCTGGCTCAATGCTGTCAGAAAGGGAAATCCCCGAGTCACTATAATTGTCAGGGGACAATGGCGCCTTGATTAGAGAAACCGAATGCTTTATCTGATAGTCCTCTTCGGACTGGGAGCTGCCGCCGTCAGAAAGAATGTCGACGCTGCTACCGCTGTATTCCGGATTCAAACTGGACCGTTGAGGCGACGGTGAAGGTGATGATGTAAACGGCTCGTTTGGTGTAAGTGTCGGCCTCCACCACCTCCAACGGACCTTATAACGTCCCCTTCTGCCTTCCTTATTTACCATCCTCTTGTCCCCATCTTTGTCTGATTCCTCTTCGTGTGGTGAATTCCTGTGGAATTTCATGGTGATGGTCAAAGAAGTGAGTCCCCAAACTCGGTATATAGTGGGGATCCCAACTCTAGTAGCGGGTTGTTGGTAATAAAGGTAGATGAATGGAATGATGCGGGTTTGGTCAACAAAGGGTGTTGGTCAACAGGTGTATGTACTCTAGGAGGGTCAAATGCCAAAAAGATGCTCGAGTTGGACTTGGTGCTCCCAAATAACACCACAAAAGTACCAACTATCACATGGGGTGAACAAGGTCAAACGACACCATCGTGACGATGGCTTCTGGTGTCGTCTTGTACTCTCAGCCTCGAGCCTTGTATCACCACTTTTTACCCCGAGGGGAAGTTCTCTCGTTGGCGCTACCTCACCGTGCATTGTGCCGTTGTTGCGAGGATGGTGGTAAGACGGCGGCTAGCACCACTCACGCACCCACACCCACACCCCTACCTAGCTGACGACCCCGGGGTTGAGTGGGATGGGTGGATGGGACCATCCACATCACCAACTTCGAGGCAGGGGCTCCATTTCTTTTGGCCCGATTCAACAGCACGGAACAGACCGGGGGGCCGGGGTGGACCCAACTGTCGGGACGCCTCTGCCTCGCGTGTTCGGGTGTTGGTGGTGGGATACCGGGTAAGCCGGGGTTTAGCATGTATACTAGATGTCTAATAAACTCTGGGCTCGTTCCGGGACCCAATGCGATGGAAACGTTTGCATCGGCGCACTTGACATAGACACCGGCCCTTTTCTTAACCGTTGGCCCGTGGCTTTTCCTTTGTTTCATTCATAGCGCCCCCGGCCCCAATATCCGAGCCATCACATCTCACATTGGCCCTGACAGACAATTGCCGAGGTCTTCATGGGAAGAAAATGGGGGAGGGTGGGATAATGGTGGCCTTGTTCTGGTGTGGGAGGTGTACAACGGACCAAACAAATAAGCCAGATGGGATTGGTACTGGCTTCGAGTGGGACTCGAAAAAAGCTGTCACAAGAGTTGCCGGACGGGAAAGATGCATGCGGTCATGCTAGTACAGGCGGTGGCACGAAACTCTCTTGTCATCCTTTTCTTCACAGCCTGTCGAGAACGAGGCCGGAGGGTTTTTTGTGTGCCGTGACGTGGTGACCTCTGTGTATCCATCTCATGTCCCTGTCGGGCGTCATCACCAACATCGTTGCTGGTTGGGATGGTGAACCTCTTTCTCACTAGGGTAGCACAAAAAACACTAGCAAGTCACCGGACCAACCCTCTGACCTTGGCCTGCATGGTGCGAGCTGACAAGAGACCAAGCGGGCGGCGGGAAAAGAGCCTCTGCGAGGTTCGGTACCATGACAATTGGTTGTGGGTGGCATAAGCGAGTCCTCTTGTCCCACCTCCTTGACTGTTCTCGAATGAAACCCTACTTTTTATTTCCTTTGTACCTACCTAGCCAGTGCCTCTCGCCATCAAAGTGGCCGACGTGGCTCTCCCGATGGTCGCGCAGCTCACCGCCTCAAGCAGAATCTCGTTGCATAGGTATGTAGTCTGGAGCTGCTACGCGAGTGATGGATGGTTCATTGGACGTCTGGTTATTTCCTTTTCTTGTTGATTTTGCTTATTTCTTCTCCCGGGGCCCGACTGGGCGTCTACAACATGTCTCGGGAGCCGGGTACTGTACCCCAATGATCTGACAGCAGTTTTGCTGTGTTAGAAATGGGAGGGTTTTCTTTTCCCGAATCAGGTGCCGTCGAAGTCTGTTATCTCCTTCGGCATATCCCGGTCCAATGCGGCAAGGCGCTCTGCACAACAGCACACCCCATCAATGCATATCTGGCAGCGGACAGGACATGCGTTAGTACGACATGATTTGAGATTCGTCAACTGCTGTGCTCGCCCAAGGAGGGGCACGTGGGTGGGGGTTTCATGAAACGTCATGGGCGCCTCAAAAGACCGACGATGGTCCGCGTCCCAGCTCGAGGCATCATAACAGTGCTCACCGTCGGTCAGGCTGGAACAGGATATACCCTCCAAGACCAAAAGATTAGACAGGGACAAGAGTTGATATCTTATTTCCGGACATACTCCAGCTATGATCAGAAGATTCCCGTTGCCGTTGGTAATAAAGCCCCAGCAAAAACCACAAACTCCGGCCGTACTCCGCTATGAGGGGGCGTCACACTCCATACATGTACATACGCATGCCAAAACATTTGTTGCCAACCCCAATCTCATAAATGCGGCAAGCAACCCAAGAACAAATGCTAAAAACGAAAACCTTGGCATAAAACGGCCACCAGCACAGTCAATGCCCTACCATCCTTCAGATGATGGCGAGCTCGGCTGTTCAATCCAAAATCTTTTGCGGTCCAACAACAGTACTACATCCAAGCATCAACCAATCCTCTAAGCGGCAACAGACTCCAGAGTGGCGCCTGTCCCGGCAAGGTTTGTTGGCTTTACTTGCGGGTTCTTCTTGTAGTAGTTATTGATAGCAGACTTGATGGCGTCCTCGGCAAGCATGCTGCAGTGAAGCTTGACTGGTGGAAGGCAAAGCTCCTTGGCAATCTCCGTGTTCTTAACCTTGGACGCTTGATCGAGGGTCATGCCGCGGACGAGCTCGGTAAGGTAACTGGAAGAAGCACTGTGACACGATCAGCATGCATACGCCCACGCCCAATCTCGCATGCTTGTCGTATAGCTTCGCCGGTCCCCAAATTCACCGTCTGAATCGCCGAGATGGGGCTTGTTCCAGCGCCACGGCGCTACCGAAGTGGTCATTCCGGGATCGAGCCGCCTCCACGTCGGCCCATATTGTTTGACTTGTAGCCTCATCTCTCGGATTCTCGGACTTGGATGACGAACCGAACCCAGAATTTGTTGAAAAGAGGAAGAGGGGTGCTTACATGGCAGAACCACAGCCGAACGTCTTGAACCTAACATCACTGATGACTTGTGTCTCGGGATCGACCTTGATATGCAGACGCATAACGTCACCGCACTGTTCACAGGTCCATAGTTAGAATGCCTCCAGGAAACATTATACCCGTAAGAAACAACATACTGCAGGCGCACCAACTAAGCCCTCACCGACGGACTTGTCCTTCTTGTCTAATGTGCCGACATTTCGGGGACGCGAGTAGTCTGTGACGCAAAGCGACAGCATGTCAGTATTTCCGAGCCGAGCGCGGAAGAGGCAGGAAAAGGGCGATATCGACGTTGTTAATTAGGGAAATACTCACGGTCAATCACCTTTTCGTGGTACTGGCGTGTCGCAGGGCGCGAAACGATCGGGGCGAACTGGCGGGCAACGGGGATGGCAACCGGGCGCAGGGACTGGGCGAGGAGACGGCCACCCACGGCGCGGGCTGTTCTGGAAAGCATGGTGTTTGTTGTATTGTGTGCCGGGGTTGATTCGGGAGATCTGATAGGAAGTAGTCGTCGTAGACTTGATATGGAATGGACGGAATATCAGGTGCTATTTGCGTTGATAGAAATCGAGGTTTGAAATGCTTCAAAGAAAATTGATTTGAGGGCGAAAGATGGAAATGCGGGACTTGTCCATGATGACTGAAGGGGCGATTCTCCCGCGGCAGAGTGAAAAGAGGGTGGCCCAAGCTTGCTTAACAGATAGGTGGTTTATCGCGTTGAATACTGGTCACAATCTGTTAGTGGGACACCGCCAATTCCATTTCTTGATGCAACACCAAGCGTCATTCCGACGTCGGCTGCAGCTGTCGAGTGGGTAAGGGCCCACCCCCCCGCGGAGATAAGATGATCAGATTACGGAGACCGAGCCAGCCATGACCATCGAATTGATGGTGGCTATTATAAATCACTTGTTGATCAGTGAATGCTAGCTTGCCTCCGATGGTTTGGACTTCCTGTTTTCTCGGTAGGCCATCTTACAGAGGGTATTCAATAGCTTACCTTGGTCATGCTACCGTAGAACAGGTAAACGTTATCAGCCATTGAGACGCAGGCGGGGCAGCAACCGCCTTGCTGGGGCTGGTCGGCTGCAGCTTTGATGCCCCGCCACCCCGCGTCTTCACTCGCTGCCTGCTCGTCCATTGTTTGCCCGCCCTGTGTTCCAACACCAGCTTCAGCTCTGCCTCCTTACCCTAGGTAGCTTCATTCGGATCAGAAGTTCAGTCAGTGATTCCAGTTTGTCTCGACCAGTTGCTTGACCACAACAGTCTACGTCGACAAAGATGGCGTGCCCTCACGTCTCATCAGCCAGTGCGTTCTCCCCTCCTCGATGATGTTGTCTCTTGTGCTGTGATCACTGACCAAGCTCCCTCGACACGTAGACCTCTCCAAGCCAGGGCCATCCGACCTGGTCTACCGCGAGGACTGCACACAATGCTTTGACTCCATCGACGATCCTGCAGGCCTTGACGTCTGCCTCAAATGCTTCAACGGCGGCTGTCCTGGCGACCGCAACCATGCCAAGCTCCACAGCACCGCTCACGGCCATCCTTTGGTCGTTAACATTCGCCGCACCCGCAAGGTGATTGAGCGAGATGAGCCGCCGCTCAAGATGTCCAAGCTGGCCATCGCCGCCGAGACGGAAGCCGATCGATACGAGACCAAGACCACGGTGAAATGTCTGGAGTGTGGCCTCGACGAGCTCGACAAAGAGGATCCTGCCATCGGCCCCATCGTCGACAGCGTCATGAAGGCGAACACATTTTCTCAGAAGGAAGAGGTTAAGGCTTGGGAGCAGGAGATGACCAGCTGCGAGCACATTCTGACCTTGCAACAAGATCCACCAAAGCAGATTGAGTCTCAGGATCTAGGCCATTGCTCCAAGTGTGACTTGAAGGAGAACCTTTGGCTGTGTCTACAGTGTGGCGCCCTGGGCTGCGGACGCGCTCAGTTTGGTGGCGTTGGTGGAAACTCCCACGCATTGGCGCACTCTCAAGAAACCGGCCACGGAGTTGCCGTCAAGCTTGGTTCGATCACCCCTGAAGGGACTGCTGACGTCTACTGCTACACATGCGACGAGGAGCGTGTCGACGAGGAACTTGGGGCTCACCTTGCCAACTGGGGCATTCTCCTTTCGGAGCGTCAAAAGACGGAGAAGAGCCTGACCGAGATGCAGATTGAGCAAAACCTTCGATGGGAGTTCTCCATGACAACAGAAGACGGCAAGGAACTGACCCCCCAGTTCGGCCCTGGCTTGACGGGTCTGAAGAACCTGGGAAACAGCTGTTACCTGGCCAGCATTATCCAATGTCTATTTGACATTCCTGCTTTCCAAGAGCGCTATGGTGCAGGTGTCGGACCTCTTCCCGACGTGCTCGACCCTGCCCAAGATCTTGAGACCCAGCTGCGCAAAATCGCGGATGGTTTGCTGTCGGGGCGATACTCCAAACCAGAGTCGGACATCACCGTGTCGGAACACTCGCCCGAGGTTCCTCACCAGAAGGGCCTTCAGCCATCGATGCTCAAGCACCTTATCGGCCGGGGCCATGCCGAGTTTTCCACAATGCGCCAGCAAGACGCGTTTGAGCTGTTGCAACATGTTATCAAGCTCATCACCCGGTCTAAGCACCCGTCAGGCCTCCCGGACCCCACCCAGTCAATGCGCTTTGTTCTTGAGCAGCGTCTCCAGTGCCTGAACTGCAAAAAGGTCCGGTACAGCTCCAACGAGCAAGACAGCATCTTTATCGACGTACCCCTCGAAAAGCTGCCAGCCGAAGAAGGAGAAGAGCCCAAATACAAGCCAGTCACATTGAAGGAGTGCCTCGACAATCTCACAGCCACAGAGGTGGTTGAACTTGGCTGTACCTCTTGCAGCAGCAAGGACGGCTTCTCCAAGCGCACCTTGTTCAAGACCTTCCCCGAGGTGCTCGTGGTCAATGCTCGCAAGATGGCGGTTGTCAACTGGGTCCCTGTAAAAGTAGATGTTCCCGTGCTTGTTGACGATGAGCCCTTTGCCCTGGACAGCTATCTGTCCAAGGGTCAGCAACCTGATGAGGAGGCGCTGCCAGAAGTCGAGGCTGCCGCGGCAAGCAACGTTCCGGCATTTGTTCCGAATGCCGAGGCGCTCGCCATGTTGGAAGGCATGGGCTTCCCGCGGGTTCGTTGCGAAAAGGCGCTGCATGCGACCGGTAACTCGGATGCCAACTCAGCTATGGAGTGGCTGTTTGCGCACATGGAGGATCCCGACATCGATGTTCCTGTTTCTGTTGGTGGCGACAGCGGATGTGCCAGCGCGGCAGATCCTGAGAAGCTGGCCATGTTGGAAAGCATGGGACTTGGTGGGCCACGAGCAGTCAAGGCGCTCAAAGAGACCAATGGAGATGTTGAGCGCGCTATTGAGTGGCTTTTCAGTCATCCGGACGACGGTGGTGCGGTGGATGAAGAGGAAGCGGCGGCACCGGCTGGCGACAAGAAGGGGGCAGGAAGCGCAGAACTTCCAGCCAACTTTCAGTTGCAGTCTATTGTATGCCACAAGGGCACGAGTATCCATGCCGGGTAAGACTTTACACCACCGGCTGCGTTAATAAAAGTATACTAACCACACGCTTCAGGCATTACGTTGCCTTTATCCGCAAGAAGCTCGGCGAGCAGACCTCGTGGGTGCTGTTCAACGATGAAAAGGTGGTCAAGGTGGAGGATGTGGAGGAGATGAAGAAGTTTGCCTACGTGTACTTCTTCAAGCGGGTTTGAGAATTTGCGAGCGTTTGTCGTAAAGTCGGATTGGCAGACGCGACACAGCGATTTGAGGAATACGAGCGGGACCATAGATAGCATGGAGACTTGGACCAGCGAAGCATGAAACGGAATGCTTCTTCTGAAATGGATGTGCAATGATTTGCTGTATCTTGTTCTCTTTGGCTAAAATAAATGTGAGTGTCTGGTTTAGCACAACAACAGAGGTAAATAAATAAAAACAAAGACCATGTTTCCACCATTCCCAGTACTCCCAACTCCTTGGCATCCCTAATCAGCGCTGGTGGCCAATGCAAAGATAGGATGCACTGCCCCTATGTTTGCTCATGGCAAATCTCACTCCACCAACCGATACGAGACCAGCGTCTCGACCTTGTGGTTTGCCGTGCTGAACCCTCTCAGCTGTACCTTTTCCGCGTCCTTGATCTCCTTGGCATCGCTGTCTCCCCACTCGACGGGCACCTCGCTGTCAGCATCAGCATACACCAGCACGTTGAAGGTGCAATTCCCGCTCAGCTGCGGCAGGAACGTGACGCTCGCAGTGATCTGTCGAAAAATCGCCGCAATCTCCTGTTGGATCTCGGCTTCGGTCTTGTCCTTTTCCTTCTCGGTCGCTGTTGGCCTCTCCTCCCCTGTGTTTTCGTCCCCGATCGGTGTTGATGTTTTTGACTTGGATGATGAGGACGCCTTCTTGAAGATTTGTACATCAAACTGCCACCGCTCCACATGTTCACCGGTGTCTTTGTCCGTGATGACAATAACGAGCTTGGAGATCTTGCCGCCGAGCATCCACTTGTCGAGTTGGGACATGATCTTCCTGATGTAGGACCGGACCTGATCGTCCGAGGACACGAGCATGTTGAGGCCGTATTTTTTGACAGCGGAGAAGTCTTCGGCAGGATAGACGCCGCGTTGAAAGAGGATAGTATGGATGGAATATTGGAACTGGGTTAGAAGAGACAACGATTAGTTGGGACGCCGTTGGAAGGGGGCATATACGGGTGGGAGGGGGTCGGCGGCGACGAACAAATTCGGCGACTAATTTGGCGGAGCCTTTGAGGGAGAGCTTGTGGACTTTGGATTTGTCTTTGTCGCCGCCTGCTCTGGCAGAGGAGGACCTTTTAGGAGGGGCCGACATGATGATGGTTGATGGCAGGTTGTCGCTGTCGTGAGGAAAGTCGATGTCGTTGGTGGCGATGACGGTGCGTTATCTATGGGTATGTGATGTTGAGGTGGTCGCGGCCAGCTGTGTTTACTTTGGGTTGTAGAGAACAGCGTTGTCAGGGGTTGCGCGGCCGTTTTTGGCGGGGGAAGCGCGCCGAGATTTAACCGGCTGTCACTGTGGAACCCTACTGCCAGCGCCAACAAAAACGCATGCTTTTCGCTGTAACTGTAAACCCAAATCACCAAACAACCTTTGTATAGGCTCACAGTCTCTACCCACCCAAAGGATTCAAACAGCATGGCACGTTTTCTTTCTTTGTCCCGTTCCTCTGTTTTCACAGGGGCCCATATTCACAATGAAGCCTTCTGTGAGCCGCCTCACCATTATGTTTGGCATTTTATCTCTAGCATTTTCATTTTCTGTTATCTCCATCTGTCTCTCTCATCACTTGGCCCTGTTTGGGTGTGGGGCCTGCTTGAATTTCCACCCCTATAATGTCGGACACTCCCTGGCTAGACATCCATGGACATCTGCTGTGGTCGACACTTGAGCTCCTTCTATTCCGCAAGAGACGACAAGTTCAAACACAACTCAAAGAGGCTATCCGTCGTCAACGTCTTACAACACACACATCCCCACTAGAAAATTCTACCAAAAGAAGACTATTCTCTTGATCCAGAGAATTGGCACATTTATCTCTTGAGGCAGAGATATCCTGCAAACAGCTGGATCTTCGATCTCTTACTCGCCGATCCTGACACCCAGATCTGGAAGCTTTCCCTTGTGCTACTGAGCTTTTCCGACTGCGAACCCGAGGAACATTGGGTGTTTGGTCTGTCGGGAATCGTTTAGCCCAACCCCCGAGGACTACCTGGATCCAAGACCTTGGGGTTTCGTTCGCCTTCCGGACTGGGGATCTGATGACGAGCCGTTGCAACTCGTGTATCTCGACCAACGCGCTGTTCATGACCGGGTATTTCTAGAGAGAAGTGACTTTGATGACCCTGCGTTGGTCCAGTTCGTTCCGGAGGGCGCGAAACCAGAAGCCGTCACATCTGCGTCGCCATCCAGTAGCGCTCTTTTGAGTCACACAACCAGTTCTTCCTCGTCAGCTCCCATTACACCAAGTCTTGGTAGCTCTGTTCAATCTGTGCCACGCTCTCCCTCCTCCGCCCCAGAAAGTCCAGATAGCCCTCGTCTTAACACATCAGGCCTTTGCTCCGCGTCCAACAAGTCCGACTAGTCCCCCATTTCCATCAGATCTGTTCTCTTTTCTTCTGAAGAATCTCGCCCGCCTTCGTCAATTAATCTTCGAGACAGCACTTGAACAAAGCTTTACAACTCTTCCATCATTCATATCCAATCTTTCTGTCTTTCTTCCATCAACTCCTGCCGACCCTTTTTCATCCGCCCCCGTTACACCTACGCCAGCCAGTCCAGTCACTTCTACGCCATCCAGCCTGGGTGCTCCTCTTCGATTCTTTATCAAGCTTTTCGCTTCTTCCCCATCAAGCCCCACTCCCCCCCCCCCCAACACAGTCTTCTTCACCAAGTCACGACAGTCCAGTCGACCTCGTTCCATTGAGTGCCGATACCCCAAAGCCAAACACCAAGGCTCCAATGCCAGACCCCCCGGGTTCCCCTGACCCAGCTGAAGATGTCCCGGTTGACGATTCTCCCCGAGGCAGGTTCTTGCTATCCTTTGTTAGATTGGTAACTTCCTCCATCCGACATAATGCACTCATCTCCTGTCGGAACTCAAATTCAGGCTGCCGGTCTGTCATACTTTTCATCTACTCACCATCCAACCCGTTTTTGTAGAGTTGGCGTCACGCCTTCTCGACACGGGAAAAGCACTGCTTCCGGAGGCAGCACGCCTCCTCCTTGAATATCCAGATTGGGAGGTGGTCATAGATTCCGTCAAGATGGTAGAAGAGATCATGGCCGGGCCTCTTGGCTACGCCCTCTTAAGTACGATTCTCCAGGTTTCATGGGGGTACGCGGCAATTAAGGCTTCGAAAGCGGCACTATCGAGTCTTGACCACATGGCGAGTATGGTTGGGAGTCATCTTTGTGTGTTATATCCCAGCGTCAAAGGCTGGGAAGGCACAGAGGCGAGGACGCGTTGGGCAGGTCGTGGTGCAACCGGGAACCCGCCCTGGATTAGAGAGATCAGAGCATCGTCTTTTAACAGCTGCGTCTCATGCAGGCACAACTCTGGGCCGTTTCCTTTTCCCCGTGATCCAGAGTGGGCAAGCTACTTTCGATACATTACGGACAGGCACAGGTTTCATACCGACCGAAGAGGGGATGCCCAACCAGAACCCCCCCCTCCTCCCGGCTTCACCGCAAGGTCAGCTTCATCACATTCGCCCCACCCTCCAATACCATCTCCAAAGGACGCGCAATATCTTGCTACGCACTGGCTCCCTGTCTGGGAGGAGACACTCAGAGTCCTCCGTAAGAGACGGAGCCTCTGGACGAAGACCCGGAGCCAGTCTACCACCCAGGAGCCACCCTCCTTCCCAGTGTACGTTGAGATTCCGAAGAAGAAGAAAGTGAATCCAGAGGTGCATGCAGTGGAAATATTCCTAGACACACCGCATGGCATGCCAGGTGAATGGCCATCCCTGCACACCCCCTCACGTAATAGGAGACGCACCCCTCCACCCCCTATCCCAGTTTCGCCTGGCACTGTCAAAGTGAGAATAACCGGTCCAAAGCCGACATCAACATCCGACTACACCATCGCACTTCCTGAGACCCCTCCAGGTCGTGGCCGTCCTCCTCCACCTGACCGTCGGCCCACAAAGCTCAATAGAGAGACTGGCGAGGAAGCAGGAAAGACGCCAACGTCAACAGGTAATGAGCCACAGAAAGGGAATCGTCATGGTACCGGGGCCCTATCGACACCTCCGCAACTCACACAAACACGTCCGCCCAGCCCCTGGACTGGGCCAGGTTCAAGCACAGGGTGGAATCAAAGCCACTTGACTGCGGATCAAAGGATCGTGCTGCTGAAGTATGTGTCTGGGGGCAGGCCAAGAGTATTTCATGAACTTGTTGGCCCTGGTGAGAGTATTGAAAAGACTGACGACGGAACTGGCAAGGGTACTGGCAAAACTGACGATCCTACGCCACTACCTAACAAGGAGAAAGACCGATTGCAATCAATGGGACGACTGGGCTCGTACCTACGAGACACGCGGGGACTTTCCAGCACCACCAGATGATGTACCTGTGTACCGTCAGCAGAACATACCACCAGATACCGAGGGCTTGATCATATGAGCCACTGCGTCTTTTTTGCCAAGATGCTTCTTTTTTCTTTCTTTTTTTTACAAAAACTTCTTCTTTCATGCTACCCAGTTGGATAGATAGTTGTGGTCACGGGTCAGTTGTAATGTTCTCAGGTCAAGTGTGTGGATGGACGAGGCAGGCACCCAACCTCATGTGTTCAGATCAGATTTAGGTATCAGGTAGCTTCTCATTATTGCTTTGCCCCTTGAGTACCCTGTGAGGTGAGACTGATTCGTCCCTAAAATCGGGAAGGAACCGAGATCCGGAGTCCGGCTTCATCTTCCCGTTGCTTGTCGCTTCGTCTTACCAGACAACGGTGGAAGAGTGGGCTTCTGGCGGTGGTGAGGCGCAGCCGGATATATTGGGTAGGTGGTCATTTCCACAACTTCAAAACAATTTCTTCAGTTGGGGGCGATGGTGCCAGGGCACGGCATTATGAATCTAAACTACGCTCAGATAGTGTGGTATACATGACGTTGTTGGCACAGCGATGCTACCGGGACGACTCGGTGCAAAAACAAAAGGAGTATAGTTGGTGAATTGGAAAAGGACGAGTACGGCGCCACAGACAACATCAATAGTTCGAGTTCTGTCTCCTTGGTCTTCTCACACTCGGGGGCTTGTTGATTCTTACCACCGTTTGTCCAGGCGCCGAAAGATCAACATATTGCGGCCTGTTATCACGAGCCATCGCAGGAGGTGTGTCTGGCACGCTGACTGGCGGCGTGGGAGGTGGTGGCATAGGCCATACCATCTGTGCCGGGTTGAGGATGGCGCTCAAAGCACTGGTGGTGCTGACGCTGCTGACGCTGCTGGCTCGGTTCATATGCGCGCCCGATGTCGCGTGGGCTACGTGAAGGCTTCCTCCGGCGTTGGATGGGGGGACGTATTGTGAACTTCCGGGATGGCCTGCTTGAGTAAGGGGGCCTGGTTTGGAAGGAGGAGCTTGGTAGTACTGAGAGCGGACGGGATACGCCGAGGGAAGAGGAGCTGAGCCAAGCACGCTGGCGGGCGTGGCAGGTGAGAGGGGAGAGACGGGCGATGGAGTGAAGGCGTTGCTGTTTCTCGTCGACTCTCTGGTGGGTGATGATACCCGGTTGGCGCGCAGGTTGGTGTTCACAGGGCGCAGTGTTGGGGCGTTCGTGGGTTGCTGCATCGGTAGCTGATCCTGCCGTTGAGAGTTACGTCTCGCGGCTCCGGCGGCCGACACGGAGCCACCAGCACCTCCTGCGATTAAGGTCTTGTCCATACCTTCAGCTCCATGAGCGCTGACGGGATAGGAGCTTCCTGGTCTGCCATTGAACTTCTCTACTACCCTTTGAAGGGCCTGTGGCTTTTTCTTGCGAAGGAAAAAAATAAGAAGTGCAACCAGGGCAAGGAGACCAAGCAAGCCAACTTGAAACCGTTAGTCAAGGAACAGCATGATACCAAACAGGATAAACTTACCAACGATACCAGCAATGGCGCCGCCACCCAGCCCACCGCTTGTTGACAAACCATTATTGTTAGGCGTCCCCGGTGAGTCAATTGTGCCGTTCGTCGACCCAGGAACGATGTGTCCTCCATTTCCCTCGTTTCCTCCAGATCCTACGCTGCCTCCTGGTCCCGAACCTGAACCTGATCCCGGTCCACCACCCGCTGAACCGCCGAAGCCAGCAGTCGCGCCATCCTGTCCACCTCCTGAAGAACCTTGCCCCCCCGGAAACTGGTCGTCGGGTGTAGGGTCTAGAGGAGCGGACCCCACGAGCGGGACAAGGGTTGGTGATGATGAGTCCTGTTGACCTCCCCCTGCCTGAGCCCCGCCTCTATCCGTTGCTGTTGGTGTGCCCTCATTAACTTTATCTGTTGCCCCTCCATCCGCCGGTCTCCGTGTCGTTGCCGGCTGCTGCTGTTCTGGTGTTGTTGCTGGGTTGTTTGCTACCGCCTTTGCTGTTGTTGGCGTCGGTGCTGGGGACGACTGAACAGGCGCTGGTGCCGGAGCCGGAGCTGGTACCGGGGTTGGTGTTGGAGAGGGTTTTGGCGTTGGAGCGGGTGTCGGCGAAGGTGTTTCCACTTTTGAGGTCGTTGTTGGTCTACCATTGAACCATCCTCCTCCTCCTCCACCACCACCACCTTTTGTTGTCCGACTAGAACATCGAGGATCCCATGGGTACCATTTGCACCACCAGTCCCAATTAAACCCTCCTTGCCTTGCACGTAAGTGATTGTGGTGTCCAGCGTGGCTCCCGACGTGATTTCCACCGTGGATATGCATTGCTATGAGTCGTTGATGCGGTCGTCTTTTCTACCTTTTACAATCATCCCTCTTCCAAACAACCGCACTTTGGCCAAACGAGTGATGCCAAATGTGGACGGTGCTGTTCTACACAACTGCAGCAAACGAGTGAAAGGAGTGTGACGAGCATGACCCAAGTAGGTGGGAAGCAGCCTTGGGATAAGCAGTGAGGGGACGCAGGGCTTTGACTGACAACGCGACGTCGGGTGATATCGGTGCATCAAGCGAGTCCGCCAAGGCCAGAGAGGCTATTCCGGAAAGGAGGGCGTGTTGGCTTGGCCTGCATGGCTGCTAGGGTCGGGGTGACAACGGGGATGTGGTACCCTTGTATCGAGAGCGGTACCTGCAGAACGCTTGGCCTGAAGAGGGAGAGCACTGACAATGGCATTGCACATGTGAGATTGATGAGATTGACAGGACAGGGTCTGCAGATGCACTGGAAGGGGACAAATGCGCGCAGAGGGCGAGAATGCTGCTGTGAGGCCCGGGAGATGCAGTGAAGATCTGTGGGAGATGGACGATAACCAGAGTTCGGATGTCGTGTTTCAGTTCTTGATATCACCCTGTGTTGGCGCAATGGTGGGGATGTGGCGGTCACCCTCACGGCCCATGATCCGAACCGCTCCCCGCTACCGAGCTGAGGTAGAAACTAAGCCGTACCGAGCACTAGGTAGTCGATCAAAAAACAGCAAAAAGTGATGGATGACAAAACAACTGGGTTGCATTTTCTCGATGGTGGGGATTTTGAGACGGTCAATCAACTGAATACAAGGTAGCGCCTATAAAGTGGTAAATACCTAAATGAAACTCTATTTTGTTTTTCATCTACACCATGAGGAGCTACGTCTGGGCAAGTAGTATAAAAGCCAGTCTGATGTCACTCCCAACCACATGTTAGAAGTTCCTACGTCTTCAAGTCTAGGTCTCCAGCCGATCTCGGTTCCGCCTATTAGAAACCATGCTTTCTCAGGAACTTGACGGTATCTGCCATCAACTGCTCCGCAGTATCATGATACAAGATGAGATGCCCCGTTTCTGGATACACCTTCACATCATACCCCGTCGCCTCTGGAAACTTCCTATACAGATCCCAGGGCTGATGTTTGCAGTACTGCCCGCCACAGAATGTCGAGTCCTCTGTTGAATTGTGTTAGCACGGTGAATCAATCACGTCGTTCAGAGCAGACTCACGATCTCCGATGCCCAAAAATACAGGGCCTCTGTACTCTGGCGCGTCAACAAGGTGATAGGTAAATGTGATGGCCGCTCCCAGACTGTCGAAGTCTCTCGTCAACCAGTCGTACTCGACAATATCCTCTTCATAGCTCCCCGCAAAGCAGGCAGCCCTCCTTCCCTCCCTGTTGGCCTGAGTCTGGTAGTACGGCTCCAAATGTCCCCACTTCTCGGGGTCAATTTGCTGAGCTGGCCCTTGCAACCCAGCCAGGAAGGCGGGATAGATCCATGTCGCGTCCCAAGAGATGCCATGCAGTACTACAGCGTCAGAATCATCTGGATGCTGTAGGGCAAGGGAGTTCGCAACAATGGCACCGATGCTGAAGCCTACAAGAGCGACTTTGTCCCATTGTCGGTTGCCAACCACGCTTGTCTCCTTGAGCTGTCGAATAACGGAGTGGGCTGTCTCGACGTAGACTTGGGTCTGCGATTCGAGCAATCCGTCGGGAAAGGAACTGTTGCCGTTACCTGGGAGGTCGATGGACAGAGTGGGGTAGCCCTCGACTTGCGTCATGCGGCGCACCCAGGAATAGGATTCGGGTTTGTAGGCCACGTCCCACATGTTTTTGTTGAAGGTCGCGCCGTGAATTAAAAGTTGGATCGTGTCTGAGGCGGCCACAGAGCTAGCGGGCTCGCAGTACCGGGCAGAAATGTTGTAAGTGTTGGTCACGAGGACTTGGCGTGTAGCAAGGGCGTAGAGAACCTCGGCCGAATATGCCGAGGTCTCAAAGTCATGGTGAGGGACGGTCGAGGTTACTGGAACGCTGAGACTAAGATCGTGACATGTTGGTTGTTGCAGGGAGCGGATGGCCGAGGCCAGCATCAGAGGAGTGCGGCGCATGGCTGGTGTGAAGTGGGCACGAAAGGGGTCCAGGGGTATTGTGGGTAAGGTTGGTCGTGCTTCAGGGTTAGGGTGGCAGCGGTTGAACAGCAAGTGTCTTCTTCGGCAGTTCCAGCGTGTTTACGGCGCGGGTTTAATACGAGTTGTGCTTTCCATCATTGATTGTACGGGCTGGCATCAACGAGCATTGGACCGGAGTTCTGTGGTGGTTCTATTGATCATCGCATTCCCCTGAACGGGGATAACGAGACCCTGCGGCGGTCTTTACAGGACCCGACAACCTGGGTCAGGGTAAGTCCGACAATTTTGATGTCATGTTGCATACCAGGCGTTGCCGATCCTGCAGGTCCCTCATCCAGCCGCCCTGGGGCAAGACATTCCTCCCTCTCTCACGCACCAAGATGAAAAAACAGGGAGACATGCTGGGCGCCAAGTGTCCGTCTTGATTCTATGCAACCCCCGGGGAACTTGGGAACTTTCCCGCTGAAATGAAAAATGGGGGGGCGGGGGGGGGAAATGGTCTTCGATGATGCCAACACTAGCTACATGTAGCCAATAGCACAATTTTCGAGCAGCACAGAAAATCAACTCACAGCTCAAATCAAAGGCGCCAAGAGCAAATGCAAAACCAGAATTTTGTTTGCTTTAACCTGGGAAGCCGTGGTTCCTCCTCTGCATCTAATGTTGAAGCTTTTCAAGGTACATGATAACCAATCCATCATCCCGCTCTCCAGTTGCCTACAAATCAGAGTGAAATGTGTTGTCACCCTCCCCAACCGCATCATTGCCAGCATCTATCTCTTCTACGACCTCGTGATGTGGAATCTTTCCATCCTTGAAATAAAAGTCACTGACCAGTGTCCCTTCCGACCACCATGCCGTCTGTTTGCCAAGGGTTCCAACGCTGAAGAAGACATCTCCTGCCCCTACCCTCAGGCATTTGCCGCTAGGCACTCGCAAATCTCCTGCATTACCGTTAGCGAAAAGGCCATGGTAAGAGTGTGCAAAGAACGTACCAATACCTGCACTCATCAAGATCAAGCTCGGCTCCGGAGCCGGATGAGCAGGCATGTAGCTATCCCCATGAAAAATATACTGATATGCTTTATCAAAACCCCCCTCCCAGTGCAGCCGAATGGCATTGTCAATATCGATGTCGGTCAAATCCGGATCGACGGTATCGATGGACCAACACTCGAGAGTGTTCTCCCATTCTCCCGTTGTGGTGTTCTTGGCTTGCGTCAATGCTGGCAGAATCACTTTGCTGGGGTGGGCAGACTTTGGGCAGCGAATCTGGCAGTCGGTGGTCTCTTGACCGTGGCGGTCGAACTGAGGGACGTGCCGAGTCCCGTGAAGGGCAGCAGCCACCAGGGGGAGGCAGGCAGTAAGGATGGACTGCATCTGGGCGCTTTTGGCAAACATCGCTGGAATAGTTTGGTAAAGTCGGTGGTACGGCAGAACAATGACCGGATAGCTGTAGGAAGGGACTGAGGCTTGTTCAAAATAGGTCAAGTGGCTTGCGATTTGCAGGCACCAAACTGCGGTTGTGTTTGGATCCTTCGGAGCTTTTGAGCGCCGCATTTGTGCATGAGATACGGCTGGTTGATATTTGAAACCCAAGTCCTGTATCCAGGGTTTTGGTGAGAAAAGAGTATCGGTGATAGAATTCTCTGTACTCCGGTCCAAATCTGCAGCAGGTCGAGCATCGTATATAAAGTGGCCCCGGCCAAGAATATGAACGAGAATCATGATGTTCTGTCGTGTCATGATCAGCACCCTGCCAATCATAACAGTCGGTCTTAATCCCTAATTCCGCTGTCTTTTTCCTTGGTTTGAGACGGGGTCTTTTTACTACCACTGCATTGTGCAAGGCGTTGCGTCAGCGTACCTACCTACCTACCTACTCTTTCATACATTTTGCCAAGATGGCTCGCTGTCGGGCATTGCTACAGCTCGGTGCAACAGCGGCAGCCCTCTGGGGCTATTCGGTGTTGCCGCTCTCGATGGTTACTGCAGCGCCAACTCCCGAATGTGTACGTCTGCTTCCGTGCAGCACAGTTCTCGGAGATAGGGGTTAACATCTTTACAGTGCGCGCTTCTTGCCCAAGTCTTTCCTGGTGATGTCTCGCCTCGAGGCACTGATGTGTGGACGTTTGAGAATGAAGACTTCTGGTGTAAGTTTGACTTGGTTGATCTAGCCCCAACCCTTGACCAGTGTATCTGACACTTGTTTCAAGCTGCCACTGAAATTCGTAACCCATCTTGTGTCTTCCTGCCAGACTCAACCGAAAAGGTTGCGCAGGCAGTTGGCCTTTTTGTGGCCAACGAATGCCGCTTCTCCATCAAGGGAGGAGGCCACAGCGCAATCCCCCAAGCCGCAAACATCGACGATGGTGTCCTCATGCCCATGAAGCTTCTCAACACGACCGAGGTGGACTTGGAAGCTGGTTCCATACGTGCAGGAATGGGCCTGTTGATGAGAGACATCTACCAAGCCCTTGACCCTCACAATCTGACTGCTATGATTGGCCGCTATGAGAAGGTCGGCATGGGCCTCACTGTTGGAGCTGGCATCTCGTACTTCTTCAACCGGGAAGGCTTTGCGGTGGACAATGTCCTCAACTACGAGGTTGTTCTGGCAAACGGTTCAGTTGTGAACGCCAACCAAACGAGTCACCGCGATCTTTTCAGGGCCCTCAAAGGTGGGAACAACAACTTTGGCGTGGTCACGCATGCCACCCTGAGAACAGTGGAGACTGAAGGTGCAGTGTACGGTGGTGTGGTGGTATGTTGAAAATTTGACGCTTTTCATGTCCAGTGACCCTAATAACGCTCTGCCAGTACTATCCGGAGTCTTCAATTCCCCAAGTGACGGACCAAATTTACGACTACCACACCCGCCAAGCCGTCGAGGATACTCTCACCCACGTTCTACCTCAGTATGGCTACAATGGAACGTCAAACGAATCCATCGCATTTTGCCCAGTAATTTACAATCGGGCTGTTGACGAGCTGCCAGAGATCATGCGCGGATGGGTCGACACACCATACACCCAGAGCACGTTGAAGAAGAGACCATACGCCGATCTAGCGTTTGAACTTCATGACGGTTTCCCCGATCGTCAAGTCCAAGAGCAGCGTGTCTTCACTGTCTACGCCGATGCCGACTTGTATCGCGACGTGTGGGCCGCATATCACAGCTGGCTCCAACAATGGCAACACATCCCTGGGCTTTATGGCCTGCATGTTGTGATGCCCATCACTCAGAACTCGCTGGTGGCCAGCTATTCGAAAAGCTCAAATGTCTTGGGGCTGAATGACAATCTGACCAATAATCAAACTTTGGGAGGTATGACCTGGCTCCTGCTTCGACGAATATTCAGATGTGGTAATGCTGACTTGTGGCAGTGCTGTACTTTGGTTTGACAATGGACAGCATGGATGACACGGCCGAAATTCTCCCCGCCCATGCAGAGTTTGTTCAGTCCATGATCGATCTTGCCAAATCGCGAAACCTATGGCATCCGTACATGTAAGCTTATCCTGCCGGCTGTCTACCTAGGTATCTCAAAAGATCAATGTGCTGACCTCACCTCTCCCAGCATGCTAACATACTCTGGCTGGGATCAACCTGCTATCGCAAGCTATGGTCCAGAGAATGTCGCCTTCCTCTACGAGGTACAAGCCGCTTATGACCCAACCCATGTATTCCAGAGATTGGTCCCCGGAGGACAAAAGTTGCCCGAACCTGGGTCTTGGTAGATATAGCCATCAGCATGGAGAACCGGTAGGATATAGTTGGACGTTCGGAATCTGTACCTTAATTTTATCGTCTTCCCCGCTAGACAAGAATAGAGAGACGGACATGCCTTCATTGGCAGGCATTAGACACGGCCGTTCGCCATTGATTTTGATGTTTGTGGTGGCTTGATCAATGATGACAGCGCTGGTTACTGGCAATTGCAAATGGACACTGACGTCGGAGAGTGAAAGGGAGGCACACGGTCTCTCGGGTGATCCGATCTGATCATGCGATAAGGACATGACCCGAGTGTTTCTGACGGCCAGCACCTCCACTTTGACGCTGACGATACGTCACAGCACCGTAACAACGCGCCGAGTCAAAGCGTCCACAGATGTATAATTTTGCCAGTTCTCTCCCGGCAGCCTCTTGACGCTGACTTTCCTTCTGTCACCACACCATCCTGTCGTGGTAGCTACTTACTCAAATCAGGCTCATTCTCAAATCAGATCTGCAAAACGAACCAAAATGCCAATTCCCAAGCCTCAAGTTCTGCGAACCTTCTACCGATCCTCATCGGCTCGCCATGTTTCCTCCACCCCCGCCCGGTTGGCTACCGCAACCTCTCCATCCTCGCGATCCAACATCAATGACCCTCGTGGCGGAGCTCCAGTCGACGACATTGATCTCGTCTTCGACTACCCGACCTCGCAACAGGCCTCCCCGTCGACGAGCCCTCCCTCCCTCGAGTCCTCAGGTTTGAGTGCCTCCAGCATTTCGGGAGGCGCGTACACGGGTCACGGGTTCGACATGGACGAGACTATCATGTCGGCCCAGGAGACGGTAGGGCAGGTAAAGGACAAAATGGGCGATGTGATGCATACCAGCAAGGCGACCATCAAGAGAGTCGACAAGGAGATGGGTTACCCAGATAATAACGTAATGTAAGTCGGGTGTTCTGTGGAAAGGTGATTGTGGCGATGCTGATGTGTGATAGCTATGCCGGTCTGGGAGCTCTTGGACTTGCAGCACTGTATGTTACCCTCCGTGAACCTGGCGTCACGGAGGAGGTACGTCGACGGGATCCCACCTTAGATGCTCGACGCGGCATGCACAACGTCAAGCATGACTTCCCCGCCCACGCGCCGTTGGAGAACAAGGTGGAGAAGATGATCGGCCGTACTGGTTAATACTGTCAGCCATGTTTGGTGCAAAGACTGTAATGTTCATGGGAGGAAATGGGCGAGACCAAAAGTGAGCTGCCGCGAAGGCCAGTCTGTATGTAAACTGGAGCGCAAAGAAACGTACCGCAAACCCTTCCAACAGTACTTTGGCAGGCAACTGTGGTCTCACGCATGATGGATGCATTCATTCCCCAAGGCCCTTTTCGTCGAGGGCTGGCAGTTGGGCTCCCAGAACAGCCAGCCTGTCGGCTTGATCATTGCCATAATCCCCAGAGTGTCCAACAACTTTGGTCAAGATGGTAATGGTCCCCTTTGCCTCCCGATCCTCCATCAGGTCCCGGATAGATTTGACCAGGTCGGCGTTTTTGACAGGGGTACCACCTGCTGTTTTCCATCCTTTCTTCACCCAAGAGACATACCACTTGGTGACGCAGTCGATTGAATACTGGCTATCAGTACGAATTTCGATTGGCGAATCAAGGTCGACGAGCTGAAGAGCTCGAAGGATGGCTGTGAGCTCCGCACGCTGATTGGTTTGTAGTGGGCCGGCGAGGCGCTCCGAGACGTTGCGTGGGTCGTCTGCACCGAACCAAACACCAACTCCGCCGCAAGCGCCTGCTTTTCCGTTACCAGGCGCCGCGCCGTCTGTGTATACCATCGTTATCTTACCGTCAGTGCTGACCGCCTTTGACTTTTTCCTGGGTAGCACAACCTCCTCCTCCTCATCGATCTCAAGCCCACGTTTGCGTGTGGGCTGAGATTTAGCAGACTGAGCTTGGTTGGATCCAGCTGGGTAGGCCCCGAGGTAATCCTCCGCCTCAGCACGCGTGTCGAACTTTCGAAAGACTGGTCTCGTGAACCCAGTCGTTTGCATCTGCGCGCTGTCCCAATCTGTGTATACCCCGGGCTTGTGTCCCCGAGCCACGGCATAGAACCGAGTGATTTTACCGGGGGCCGCAGGCGCACCATCCACCCATGCTGCTGCTTCATCGCGCGAAAAGAAGCTCTTGTCTGGTGAACCTGGGGATTAGCAAGGCAGATAGGGTGATCTGGACGTTGAAGAAACATACGGACAGCACCACTAACGGCGATCACCTTTTGGCATTCTTCCCACGACTCGTAAACACCAGGCTCGATGCCGACTCGGACACCGTAGAACTTCTTGGGTTTGGGTGGCATTCTGAAGCAAGCTATTGCGATGGGTGGTGGATGCAAACGAATCAAGGCCGCCAACAGTCTGGTGCGATATCTGGCTTTGGACCCGCGATTGCGAGTCAGAAATGCGAGGTTTGGCAGAGTGGTATCAGCATTAACTGAGTGTCCTGGATAAGGTAGGTACGTGAGGCTCGCCGTCAAATTGCTGCCTGCCTATACCAGACGGGGTGGCTTGGAAGCGCGACGCGGCACCGGGTCACGGGACGATAAGTGGAAGATACCGCAAGCGATAAGAGACAACAGACTTTCTGCTTACCTAATTACCGTTCCATACTACCAAAGTAAACTTGTTTGATCTTTACTCCACCACAGGAATACTGTGGAGGGAGCACATATAGATCATTCTCAGCCCTAGTATACCATTTTAAGTACCTAGTATCATAACCTCAAGACTCCGAGCAGTCTTAAGCTAGTACCGTTTATGTATGCCTGAATTGAGAGAGGGGCTAAAAGCTACTCATGTAAAGAGCAAAAGATTTACTCGGCAAACAAAAGACTAGACGTGAATCCGCGATTTAGACGCGTGACCTACCAGACTGCAGCCGGTTGCTCCACCCCCAATAAGCTACTCGTCCTTGGCTAGTTAATATCTTGTTCGATGGAATACTCGCAGCAACAATCAAGTCTAGAAGGAGACCTATTCCGAGGTTGGTATTTACCTGTGCAGCATCCATTAGTACTGCCCGCAAGATGATCTCATTGTGCACAATGTCTCTTGACAAGGTCCTGCCATGCGTCCTCCAATGGTCATGTCAGATAGGATCATCGTGAAGGGGACGGGGGTGGTTGCAATGCAAGTACGGAACGTAGGCGTCTTGGTCGGATTGTCTTCCATCGGGCATGGCTATGTGGATCGGCACTTCAATATGTCGAAAAGGGCGTTTTCAGGCGTCTGAGAGCAACAGAATGACTTCACGGTGCAGGTTCGGGGCAATTTATATCCTTTGGTGCCAGGCAATAACCTAGATGGGTCCCTTGAGACCTTGTACCGTATCTCGGACGTGACATCAAAGACCCGTCCAATCTTCTGCAATGTAAAACGGGCTTCAAACAGGTCATATTCGTATTTCTTCATCCGTCTTATCTCTACACCTTCATGCATGCAGCTCATGGGATTGGACTTGGCTGCAGCCGATGTGCTTGAACGGCGAACGTCGCAAGAAACTGAATACTACTCGGTGAGCGGGTGTCCGTTTGCCAACGGCACCCCCGTGAAGGGGATTAAACGGTGGAACAACGTGAGTCTTTGCAACAATGGCATCATTTGACAACGGGGACATATTGTGGTCCGTACCTCCAATGAAAGTTGATTTCAGATCTGCGCTACACGACTAGTTCATGGGCATTATGAGTCGACAGCCCAAGCCGGGCCATCTGTCCGCAAAGCAGAGATGAGATGAGAATGGCGGCAGAAAGGGCTCGCTCCACTGGCTATCATGTCTCTTTGCCTTAGTTCGCGGTTTCATGCCCGGATGAATCTCCAGTGTTGACATTCGTCCTGTAAAGAGGCTCTGGATCATCCACCACCCAAACTCGAGTGAAATCTCGAAAAGGACAAGATCGGCATGTTGATAACACAGAACCAGGGACGGGGCAGACTTTGCATGAGATTCGGCAGGTATAACAAGGTTACGGCGCAGGTCCGTCGGGACCGGAGTACGGCAAGGTGGGAGGGTGGCATCGAGATGGAACAGGGGAAGGTCCGTGCCGCAGAGGCTGGTATAAGGAACGCATTTGAGATTGACTTCAATCACTCGTTGCAGGGCACATCCGAGAATACGCGTGCCATCTCATCCAATCTTGACATAACACCTTCCAAGCCCTTCGGATACTTGGCGTTAGAAAAGCGGGCGTTATCTTTTGATTCCCAAAACAGCGACAGCATGTCCTCGTCCACGTCCGCCCCGATAACATCAACAAGGCCGGTGTGGCTAGTGACCGGCGCATCTTCTGGACTCGGTCTAGAGGTGGCAATTGAGGCAGCAAAACTGGCGACGGTTGTTGCTATTGGTCGGGATCATCACGGACTTGAACTCGCAGCGAACGCAGGATGTCGCACGGTTGAGTTAGACCTGCGAGCCTCGGCTGAGCACATTTCCTCTGTCATTGCCGACATCATCAAGACAGCGGGCCGAGTGGACGTTTTGGTGAATGCGGCTGGTTATATCCTTGAAGGTGCAGTGGAAGAGACAAGGTCCGTTTTTATCAGCCTGGCCCCTGTTCGGCCCCCTTTTACCCCTCTTCGTCATTTTTTGTCCGATGCTGACAGCAGACAGTGATGCTGAGCTTGAAGATATCTTCCTCACCAACGTTTTTGCCCCCATTCGTCTCGCGCGTACAGTGCTCCCCCACATGCGGCGTACAGGGGCTGGTGTCATCTTCAACGTGGCCGGAATCGGCGGATTCAGTGGCAGTCCAAATGCAGGAGCATATTGCTCTTCCAAAGCAGCATTGGCTACGTTCACTGAGGCTCTGCAGAGAGAGACGGGCCCATTGGGGATTCGTGTGTGCCTAGTTCAGCTTGGACATTTTAGAACTGCATTCTTGAAAGCCGGACACAGGCTTCACACTGCGCTGCGCATTGTTGACTACGACCCAGTGCTAGACCCACTGCGGAAGGCTTTCAACGGATTGGACGGACACCAACCCGGTGACCCGGGGAAGGCCGCAAGAGCGTTGGTCCACATTGCAAGCTTAGGTGCAGATAGCATTCCTACGCTGCTCGCCCTGGGGTCCGACGTAGTTCCTGCGGAGTTGAGTGCCCACGAAGCCAAACGACAAGCATTCTTGGCACACGATACATGGACCAACAGCATGGGGTTTGACGCGTGAGTTGACATGTGCGGCGGAAAAAGGGTGGGGGTTCGATGATGGGCAATCTGAACTCCGTTGTATAGATATAGGCATCTCTTTAGCGTAGTGCAATTCGTCCTGATCGGTTCCCTGCACAGGCAATACTGCCTGCCCAAGAAAGATCTATCGTTCAGGCTGTGAACCCCATTGCCTCGGTAATAAGCGCTCGAGAAAAGGTTGCCCCACACAACCATACGGATCGATAGCGCATGCAGAATATCAGTAGTGTGGGGACGTCGGAGACAACTTACTGTGCCTACATACCAGACCTTTCCAAGTCGAAAGAAGATTTCCCCTTGAGGTGTTGTTTGTCAACATCCAGCGTGTGCTGCTCTCTCGCATCCTCTCAAACCACCATGTTCACTCACGAGGGCCTCTTCGGTTCTGCGGGTATGCATTTTTAGCGCGCTCGGCTCGGACTGGCAAAGAGCGCTATTCCTCGATACCCGTTGCGGCCCGCTCAGATTGCTCGCCGTTTTGATCTGCGCTAACTTTGCGCCACGCCGATGGGGTTCAAGGGTGGGAGGATTGACGTGATGCGTGAATGAAAATGCTGTACAGAAGCGATGGCAACCATGTTTCCCACAGCAGATCCGGTTTTCGACCAGATTGCTTTCTGCGCTCTGCATTGCGAGTCTTTCCATGCCCAATCGTGCCCTGTGGTTTAGCGAAAGTCAGATCACTTCCAAGCCACTTGCGTACGCCGAGGGGCCGGGAGGAATACCCTGACCCACGTTGCCTGCCACTGTGCCTCTGGAAAAGCTTCGCCAAACTGAGCTTCTGTTTTGAGCCTTTTTGACAGCCTCGCTGCGACGTGCCAGACTGGTCAAGACCATGGTAACGCCAGTATAGGTTACCAGTGCGCGCTTTGGCGGGTTGAGACGGGTTTGATCCGCCTTTGTCAGCCATTTCGGCAGCATTGCTCGCCGACATTGGGATCACGCGCCTCTGTCTGCAGATGACAGCCAACCGCCAGCTTCGGAGCCCAATGGGAGGAGAGGCCAACGTCAAACGGTCCAGGCGAGCAAGTAAATATCGTGAGATGACGGCACAGAGAACACGTCCGCATTCTGATGACCTTACAGTACTGGACAAAAAACGAGAAACGAATCAAGGGTTGAATCTCATCATTCGTGGTCTGACCAATGATCCACATAGCCATGAAATCCTCCGAAGGCGGGCGTTCCAAGGATGGAAGCAATGAACCAGGACCCTACTGCCCTCGGAGTAAGCACGCATCTCCAGATCCGTTTGTCGGCCAAAGCTTACGCCGAGCGTTAAGGGCTCTGCGTCAACTCCAGAAGTTGTTCGAGCAGTCTTTTGCTGCACATCACTGCTGCTCAGTAGCAAAATCACCAAGCAATTCCATGCGTTTCCGAGAGGGTATTAGGTGGGTCGAGCTTGCAAGCCTGGCGTTAAAAAAGAA